>NC_141696.1:1275563155-1276098707 GCF_964263255.1 Lissotriton vulgaris | reverse complement strand
CCTATCTGTGGTTACAGTAAAATTACAATATACACACATACTGCACAATGTAGCATTTCACACACTACACATATAGCCGAAATGTAATGGTGCAGTCTGTTTTGTGCTCCAATTCCATTTAGCCTGGGCTCCAAATGCCGTAGGGCTACCTGGGCACACATTCAGGTCTGAGCCAGATAGCTTCCTCACCCAATATGCATGTGTTCACACATATGTGAAGATGTGCTCATGTGCAACCTTCTCAGAGACCTTTACCCCAACAGACACAACAGCTCATCTTATTTTAAAAGAGGGGCACTGAAAGTTACAGCTAAACAATATTTTCCATTGCGAATTACAGTGGGTGAAGCTTCATTAAGGGGATAGCCACCTCAGTAGATTTATAAAACCTAGAGGTCCAAAAATGAAAAGACAACGTCAGCTAGAACCTGAAGTTGTGTAGTTACAATAAAATTTGCACTATACACAATCTTAACGTTTTGAGTAAAGTTGTTTAAACGTAAAAAGGCAAATATGCCAAAAAATACAGTTGTGAGTTCAAGACTTTGTAGGAAAGTTGTTAAACACAGAGGTAAGTGGTCCTTTACGGACTGGAGATTGAAACATAAATTATGGACTCTATAGTTACATATGTTATATTTACTTATCAAACTGTTTCATTCATACATACATACATTCATGCAGTGAGTACCACTAGACAGAAAACAAACCAACTCCTTATCAACCAAGCAGAAGCACTGGTAGTTAAGGTTGGTAGTGAGGTGGTTAATCATCCAACCTCACAGAAAATAGTAGTGATTAACAGAATGTTTACAGGTTTCTGCTTCACTCGTTGGTCTCGCACATCTACAAACTTGCAACAACAAGAACACTCATAACACAAGTCCACTCTATAAACCCACACTTATCCAACCATGTAGTAACTGGATTAGTCACATACTCGACCACCCAGAAGTTGGAGCGTTGTCGGAGCTATGAGGTGCTATACAAAGGCTGTGATAAGTTTAAATACTTGTAGTCCATTTGATTTGAGCTAAGCACGAACTTAGCAAATAGTGTTACTTCTGCTGTATACAGACTGGCTACAATTCTATAATTGTGGTCACTTCAGTGCAAAAGTAGCACTAGACCGCTTAAGAGCACAACATATAATGAGCTACAATGCATGAGGTGCTCAGGAGCATCTTGTGGTGAGAACACCACCAGCTCTGCATTTTTAATCTCATAAGTATATGCAAACGTGTCACCGGTAGAAAGACTAACACATTTTGCCTGCGCCAGATCTGCATTGTCTCCTGAGGCAAGGATGCAATATTCTACTCCAAAAGGCATGTCTTAAGAGTTAGGGTTAACGATCAGTTTAGTTATCATCTGTCAGCAAAGCATTATGGGACATATTACCAAGGGCCATTATTGCCGCTTTAGCGGGACTTTTTCCCGCTACTGCAGCGATAATTTTATCGCCCTATTACCAAGCTGTCGCTAACACCAGTTAGCGGCAGCGGGCATTTTGGGGCCCGCTTTGCATGTCAGCGCTAATTATCGCTAATGACATGCAAAGTGGGCGTGCCAAAATGTCAGAGACTAAAAAACAGTCACTGTAATCGCTATCACCTATGATCAACACAGGTGTAGTTTTGGAAATATTCGCGCTAAGCACGAATATCTCCAAAAGCTAACGCCTGCCCTGACCAGTTCTTAGCCATGTTATCCAATGAGAGGTGGATAACATGGCTAAGAGCATTGTCACGGTAATGCCTGAATATCGCTGTATTGACAGCGATATTCACGCATTTCGCCTGTTTTTTATCGCTCCTGAGATAAACCTTGCTAATAGCAAGGTATCTCAGCGATAGAAACAGGTGAAGGGCGGCGATAATTATCGCTAGTTGTTGGTAATATGCCCCTATATGCTTCTTAAGTTTTAGAGATGAGAACTTGTTCCATTAGACTTCAATCTACGAATATCATAAAACTGCATTGTTATTTATTCATGTGAACAAATACGCTTATGATCACACTTTTTATGTTATATATGCAAGCAGGAGCGGTCCGTGCAGGAAAGAGCGGTGAGGCCGAGTTAAGGGGTGGGGTGTTCAGCAGACAACCACAAGGGAAAATTAAATAAAAACATATTTTTCCCTCGTCGTCGCCTGTCAAAATCCCCCCCCCAATTCCCCCCCTCCACACCCGGCCGACTACTACACCGCTCTTACCTGCATGGGCCACTCCTGTGAAGTGTAAAAATACTCATTAGATCACACTTTCTATCCACAATCTCTGGGTCACTAAAACTTTCAGTGCTAATGGTGAGAGAATGGGCCCTTCGACTCCCCTTCTCGAAGGGCTAATGTTTCCAATTGAACAATTTCTGCTTATTTAAAAGGTGTACATTTGTAGTCACTGAAGAACGGATATTATCAGAAAGTGATGGTTCATACTATGGTAAAATATCCCTCTGTAATGTGCCCATACGTTTTTTATTTAAAGTAGCCTGCAGAGAGTATAGCCCTTTGGTATGAAGAGCGCAGTGAACCAATAGAACAGAAAGCGCTGCCCTACACCCTTCCCACGATTCAGAAAAGGGGGTGGTGATGAACAGTGTCTGAATTAAGCAGACCACTCTTACCCAGTCAAGAGATCAGGGCTTAATCCATCACCGTTATTTAGCTCACTGCATCACCCCAGTTCAGAACCTGGCTATATGCAAATTAGTCTGACCCCGTGCCTCATGGGAACAGGGCAGACCAAACTACCAAGCCAATTCTTCACTGGAAAGGAGACAAGCTTCCGGGGACCGGTTTCTGGCATTTCAGCCGTCGTCGGCCCGGCTTGCTTGAATCCTGGTGGTGCAGGGAGCAAGGGACTCATGTCTGAGTATTTGTATTTGTATTTGTATTTTGTATTTATTTTATTTGTAAAGCGCTAACATTCATCCTGAAAGGACATCACGGCGCTGAGGAAAAGTTGCAGGTGATTTGACGGCAGCACTAGTTGAGAATTATTGATCTGGCCTGGGGAAGATAAATGTTTTTAGTTGTTTCCTAAATGAAAGGAAGCAGTCAGTTGTTCTGAGTTTAGGGGGTAACTCGTTCCACTTTGTTGCGGCAATGTGAGAGAAGGCCCGCTCTCCCATCCTGACAGTCCGAGCTCGGGTGATAGATGCTCTTCCTGACGTCATAGATCGTAGGTTTCTAGAGGGTTTATAAAATCTGATCATGTCATGTAGGATGATGGGGCCTGTATCGTGGAGTACTTGGTGTGAAATACACAACAGTTTGAAAATGGCTCGTTGTCGCATTGGAAGCCAATGAAGCTCACGCATGCAGTTTTTGGCTGAGTCGTATTTTCTTTTATTACAGATGGCTTTGACAGCGGCATTCTGAACCATCTGTAATTTGGAGAAGAGGTAGTCTGCCATTCCCACAAACAGTGAATTACCGTAGTCCAACCTACTCATCAATAGTGATTGGACTAGTGTTTTCCTGCAATCTGTCGGAACCCAGGGGAAGACTCGTCTAAGCATCTTCAGAAGGCCGAAGCCTCTGCCGCAAACTATGGAAACATGGGATTTCATGGATAAGTCCTTATCCAGTGTTATTCCTAAATTTTTGGCTTTTGTGGTAGGATTGGGAGGCAAGCCCAAGTCGCTCGGCCACCAGCTGTTGTCCCAGACCTGTGTGCCTCTGCCGAACAATAGAATTTCAGATTTGTCAGCATTTAGTCTGAGACAGTGGTCCTGCATCCAAGTTGCCAGTTCAGTCAGGCAGTTCGTCAATCTAGTTTTAGAGTCATCATTTTCATCAATGGTGACCATCAGCTGGGTGTCATCCGCATAGGAGCATATTTCGACACCCCACTTTTTACCGATGGTTGCCAACGAGGAGACGAACACGTTGAACAGAGTTGGGCTCAACGACGCCCCCTGGGGAACTCCGTATTTTATAGGTCACGGAGGGGATGTATAGTCACCCAGGCGAACTGATTGGGTTCGATCCGCTAGGAACGATTGTAACCATCCTAATGCTTTGTCTTGAATTCCTTTCTCTGCCAGGGTGTTCAATAATTGATGGTGGGGTACGGTATCAAAAGCCGCTGATAAATCAAGGAGTATCAGAGCGACTGTACTACCTTGATCCACCTTGGTCCTAATACTGTCTGTCACCGCTAAGAGTGTAGTTTCGGTGCTATTGTTTGTCCGGAACCCTGTCTGTGAAGCGTCCAGCAAACCGTTAACTTCCAAAAATGTGGAAAGTCGTCTGTTGACCAACTTCTCCAGGACCTTTGATAAGTAAGGTAACTGGGATATTGGTCTGTAATTGGCCGTATTGTTAACGTCTGCCCCAGCCTTCTTTACTAAAGGGGTAACTAGGGCCTGTTTCCATGATTTTGGGAATTCGGCAGAACTAAGGGAGAGATTAAGTGCTCTAGTAACTACTGGACATATTACAGGGGTAAGCTGGGAGAAAATGTGATGTGGACATGGGTCAAGTGGTGAACCAGACTTGACCTCAAGCATGACTTTTTCTACCTCCTCTTCTGAAAAAGGGCCAAAACTGTGACAGATGGTATGTGCAACGGTTGGTACATATTGTTCGTTTTTTTCCATCCTTGGTTTTGGAAAGGAGGCATAGATGGTATCAATTTTTTCGCAGCAAAATCATTGAGCTTGTTACAGTTCTCCTGTGAGGGAGTAAGATGTAAGGAGAGATTGGTTGGGTTGCATAATTCTCTGACAATTTTAAAAAGTTCTTTTGATGAATTTTTATTCTCGGATACTCTGCGTGTGAAGTAATCCTTTTTTGCCTTTCTAATCGCTCTATGATAGAGTGTTTGAGCTTTCTTGAAGCTGTCTTTGGTCTCATCTGTCCTGGATACTCTCCATTTATGCTCAAGGGAGGTGCAATTTCTTTTTAATAGTTTAAGCTCAGGTCCGTACCATCTCTCTGATTTTTTGTTGCCTTGTTTGTGACGGGATTGGGTGGTTGAACAATGTTCAAGTGCATTTTTAATGTTATTATGAAGGAGGTCTATTTCTTCATGAATATTAGTACTTGTACAAGAGGGGTGTGAGAAATGATTACTGAATTTATCAAGTGTGAAAGATTTCCAATTTCTCATATTTGCTGTGAATGCACTGTGTTTTTTGGTCTGGGGGATGGGGAGATTAATGCGGAAGGTGATCATATAATGATCGGTCCATACCAATGGGGTTAAAGGGTCGATGTCAATAGATTCGATATTAGAAAACATCAAATCTAATGTATGTCCTGCAATGTGTGTTGGTTGATGGACTCTCTGAGATAACTGCAGGATAGCCATGTCTTCCACTAGTAGGTTCGTCAAGGAGCTACTGCTGTTGTCCAGATGTATATTGAAATCTCCAAGGAGGAGGATGTTCTTGTTCTTCAAACAGACAGACATGATCTGTGTGAGTAATTGTGAACTAAAATTTAATGTGCAGCCTGGGGGATTATAGATTAAAATGCCTCCAAATAGCACATTGGTGTTTATGGACACCGTAAATGCCAGAACTTCATAATTTTCAACCGGCACGATACTCTCTTGTCTGCATGAAAGGTGGTCTCTGAACAGTAGAGCTACACCGCCACCCTTTTTCTTGACTCTGTTAACATTCAGTATCTTATAGTCTGGGGGAAGGGCTGTGACTATATCTGGGATATTGTGGTCATTCAGCCATGTTTCAGATAAACACACTAAATCAGGTTGATGTTCATTAAGAAGGTCCCAGATGTACGTGGAATGTTTGGGTAGTGATCTTACGTTCGTATAGATGCATTTAAGAGGAAATGTGGGTAGATGTAATTTCACAGGGTTCAGTGTAAGGGTACTTTCCCATCTACAGTTGTAACAGCTAAATGGGCCGTAAGTATTCATCGAACCCATGTGAGCACAATCGAATGTATTTGTGGTCGTCTTACCAATCAAATCCAGCAGTTCGCGGCTTGTATAGGTAATGTTTCCACTCGAGTCTGGTGCCTCCCTAATAATTTGGGCAGGGGTCATGGCCCCTGTCCCCGGTCGGCCGCGGACGGGCGCAGACGGGCTTGGCTTAGGCGCGGCTTCGGCGCGCAATCGTCGCGCCCGCTGCGCTCGTCCGCTGCGCTTCCGGTACATGCACATTTTTATGTGGGACTACTAAGAAGGGGGCGTGGCCTTGAAGTGGGCGTGGCCCAGTCAGGACGCGGGTAATGGCGCTTGTTGTTAGATCGGCGTTTTCGCCCTTTCCAGCGCTCGTTAGCTGGGCAAAGGGGGTGCCTGCACACTTTAATCGTGTAGCAGGAAGGTGAGTGAGTGTATTTTAAAAAAGAGCTTTCCAAATGCAATTTTTAAAAACAGTACAAAGTGCGAGATCTAACGGCTCCCGGCTGTGCCTCAGGAGATTGTCAATGTTATCTGCGCGATTGCTTATTCAGCGCGCTTTTTATCACAAGCAGCGGGGGCGTGGCCTTGAAGTGGGCGTGGCCCAGTCAGGACGTGGGTAATGGCGCTTGTTGTTAGATCGGCGTTTTCGCCCTTTCCAGCGCGCGGAAGGTGAGTGAGTGTATTTTAAAAAAGAGCTTTCCAAATGCAATTTTTAAAAACAGTACAAAGTGTGAGATCTAACGGCTCCCGGCTGTGCCTCAGGAGATTGTCAAGATTATCTGCCACACCTATAGTGGCCAAAAACGATTCAGAAAAGGGGGTGGTGATGAACAGAGTGTCTGAATTAAGCAGACCACTCTTACCCAGTCAAGAGATCAGGGCTTAATCCATCACCGTTATTTAGCTCACTGCATCACCCCAGTTCAGAACCTGGCTATAAGCAAATTAGTCTGACCTCGTGCCTCATGGGAACAGGGCAGACCAAACTACCAAGCCAATTCTTCACTGGAAAGGAGACAAGCTTCCGGGGACCGGTTTCTGGCATTTCAGCCGTCGTCGGCTCGGCTTGCTTGAATCCTGGTGGTGCAGTGAGCAAGGGACTCATGTCTGAGTATACCCTGCCACACCTATAGTGGCCAAAAACGATTCAGAAAAGGGGGTGGTGATGAACAGAGTGTCTGAATTAAGCAGACCACTCTTACCCAGTCAAGAGATCAGGGCTTAATCCATCACCGTTATTTAGCTCACTGCATCACCCCAGTTCAGAACCTGGCTATATGCAAATTAGTCTGACCCCGTGCCTCATGGGAATAGGGCAGACCAAACTACCAAGCCAATTCTTCACTGGAAAGGAGACAAGCTTCCGGGGACCGGTTTCTGGCATTTCAGCCGTCGTCGGCCCGGCTTGCTTGAATCCTGGTGGTGCAGTGAGCAAGGGACTCATGTCTGAGTATACCCTGCCACACCTATAGTGGCCAAAAACGATTCAGAAAAGGGAGTGGTGATGAACAGAGTGTCTAAATTATGAAGACCACTCTTACCCAGTCAAGAGATCAGGGCTTAATCCATCACCGTTATTTAGCTCACTGCATCACCCCCGTTCAGAACCTGGCTATATGCAAATTAGTCTGACCCCGTGCCTCATGGGAACAGGGCAGACCAAACTACCAAGCCAATTCTTCACTGGAAAGGAGACAAGCTTCCGGGGACCGGTTTCTGGCATTTCAGCCGTCGTCGGCCCGACTTGCTTGAATCCTGGTGGTGCAGTGAGCAAGGGACTCATGTCTGAGTATACCCTGCCACACCTATAGTGGCCAAAAACGATTCAGAAAAGGGGGTGGTGATGAACAGAGTGTCTGAACGGTGATGGATCAAGCCCTGATCTTTGGACTGGGTAGGAGTGTTCTGCTTAATTCAGATACTCTGTCCATCACCACCCCCTTTTCTGAAACGCTTTGTCCACCATAAGCGTGGAAGGGTATACTCAGATGTGAGTCCCTTGCTCACTGCACCATCAGGATTCAAGCAAGCCGGGCCGAAGATGGCTGAAATGCCAGAAACCGGTCCCCGGAAGCTTGTTTCCTTCCCAGTATAAGAATTGGCTTGGTAGTTTGGTCTGCCCTGTTCCCATGATGCACTGGGCCAGGGACAGACTCATTTTCATGTAGCTAGGCTCTGAGCAGGGATGGTGCAGTGAGCTAAAAAACGGTGATGGATCAAGCCCTGATCTTTGGACTGGGTAGGAGTGTTCTGCTTAATTCAGATACTCTGTCCATCACCACCCCCTTTTCTGAATCCTACACCCTTCCCACAGCTCTTCACAAATCTGCCAAATGCATATTTGTGCATGTGTATCTATTAGTGGACATGTGCAAATCTACCCTGTGAATCGGAGGAAATATGAACATTTAAAAAGGCACCCCATGCTTGTGGCTCACATTTCTAGCCATGGATCAATGTTCCATGCTCTTTTTCAGACTAACAACTGGAATTTTCACATCATGGCCCCAAACACTGTTGCAAAAAACAAGCACATGTTTTTTTTCATATTTGCTTTCGTCTTTCTTGGTATCATGCCCCATGCCCAACTGTGGTGTCTGATAAAATTGAAATGAATTTCAGCTTTTCACACCCTACCGCTTTCTCTATCAGTGATGTCCTTGAGGTAACTTTTGAAGGCTGGAAGCTTTGAATTATAAGAAGCACACAGTGGGCTTCATATTAACTGTGCGTAATTAACTGGAAACGCTGCCAGTGCCACTTCAGCTGGAACTTATGCGTGTTGGGGTTTTCCTTTTCGTTTCTTAATTGGTTCAGATTTTTGTTCATGGCTCTGGTTCACAAAGAATCACTTTATTTTATATATTAAAATACCTGCCAGCATTTATTAGAAAGACCTATGTCTCTGCTTTGACTAATAGAAGCATGTTTGCTATGGCACACTGTGTCATGTTGTAATGGGAGCCCATTTATTTGAATTTCCTGTTGTTGACCTGTGGTCGTCCTGCTTCTTGGAATCAGCATTGTGGGGCAGCAAGGAGAGAGAGCTGACCCGGACGCCGGGCGGGTGAAAGACTACAACACCCAGAAGCCCTAGTGGCGTCGCACGCCAACCACACAGCCACCAGCGGGTCAGGAGGCTCATTTAATGGGGCTAGGGCACCCGCTGCACGTGGAGCCCATTTTTGAATTTCCTGTTGTTGTCTTGGGGTCATCCTGCTTCTTGGAACCAACATTGTGGGGAAGAAAGGAGAGCGGGCTGATGCGGACGCCGGGTGGGTGAAAGACGACAACACCCAGAAGCCCTAGCGGTGTCGCACGCCAACCACGCACCCACCAGCATGCCAGGAGGCGCATTTAATGGGGCCAGGGCACCAGCAGCATGGGACGCACACAGGCAGGCCCGGGTGTGCCAGGCCGAAGCCCGGGCCAAGGGCAGGCCCATCCTGCACCCGTCAGCGGCAGAAAGAGGCTGGGCTGGGCCATCCCTCTGAGGAGTCGGGTCTCTCCTCTCTACTATTTCGAATAACTCAGCCCATAAGAAGACTCAAGGTACTGTTTAAGAGCACAAAGTTTAGTGCCTGGATTGTTTGTCCCATTGGGTTGTTTTAAAAATGGAAAAACTAAAGGGGGTAGCTGGCACACTGGATGCTTTCTTAGTAAGGGCAGAATCTCTTCTAACACATGTAATTCATCTGACAGAATGGCGCCTTTCTCTAGATCCTGCCACACTTCAGAGACACCTAACAACTGGAGTCTCCTCACCTGCACTGGGGGCTGTTGGCCGGGAGTTTTCACAGAGTACTGTCACATGTGTTCTATCTAATCCTATCCCTTCACCATCTTCCTCTGACGTAATACTGAGTACTCCAGTAGTTCAGAATAGGGCTACTAGGCCAAGGGTAGAGAAAAGTGTAACTGCACATATGAATGAGCCCCAGGAAGATAAAAGAAAGCGGGATACTGGGACGAAAAAAAAACTACAGGTAAGGAAAAAAATGGTACCCTTTCTCCCTTAACCCCTTCGATGCTCATGATGAGCTCAGCTCGTCATGAGGTACACCTCTCGTACACTCATGACGAGCTCAGCTCGTCATGAACGCATAGGTTTCCGTTTGCGGTCAGCGCACAGCGTAAATCTGCACTGCACCGATGGTGTTAAAAACTTTTTCAGTTGGTATGCAACCAGTGCAGAGTATAGTTAATACCAATTCAAAGGAGGTAATGACTGACCTTCCCGTGGGAGCAAGCAATCCTGGTTTAGGAGCAGCCCTAACCTGTATCTGCGACTTGGCTGAAATTTTTTTTTTATGTTGTGGGATAAAATCAGCCTGTTAGAGTCTGTAATCAACACCCGCATCATGCCCTTATGTTTTAATTTTGACCGGGGTCCCAGCATTGATGGTTGGGCAGAAAGAAAATTGGGTTAACGTAAGTAACAAAACTGTAGACTGGCTGGCAAGACATAAGAACTTCCACCGGACAGATGCTAATGAGATCCTAATGGTTAGGAGAGTAGAGTGGACTATAAGTGGTGACTGTATTGTGGTCAATTTTCGTAGGCCAAGGATGGTTCACTATCTTCTATGCCATCATGATGCAATTTTTGCACCTAAAACAGAGATTAGTGCACTCCCTTTAGGATACTTCTATAGGCCGGAAGGGGAGAACAGAGACATCGGATTTCCACCAGTAATACAAACCAATAGATTCCAGGCACTGTCAGACCTAGATTCTCAGGATTGACAAATATCTGGGATTGGACTGGGCAAGGCTTGGCTAACCACCATCAATAATTCAAGATCTAAAATTAGTGAGGATGATGTAGTTGTAGTAAATCATGGTGATATCCCAACTGACCCCATAGAGATAGGAATTGTAGCTAATGATAATATGATCCCCGACGTGCTATCTAGTATTTACCTGAGGACCCTGATAACTAACTCTAATAATACTCAGAATAAGAATGCACGCAGGACCCATGGAGGGCTTTTAGATCACAAAGTAGGCATTAATAAACTGTATGATGAGAAGGACTTAGTAGAAAATCAGGGAGAGGAAGTTGAACTAAATCATAGTTTGGCTAGCAATTGTGACGACCAGGAAATAGACGTGAGAAGACAAATAGTGATCCAATCAGTGAAGAATGTAAAACAAAGATAAAATTAACTTCTTGGAATATTGCAGGAATTAGGAAAAATCTAAGTGATCCAACATGGCAGGACTATATTGGACAGAGTGAAATAATTCTGTTTCAAGAAACATGGGCTATGGAAAGCCCTCATAAAGTAGGTTTAAAAACCTTTAATGTACCTGCCACTCCATCCGTGAGAGGAAGACCTTCGGGGGGCCTTGCCATTTGGATAAAAATCTATTTAGGTGCCTATTTTAAGCAAATTGACTACCCTTGTCAAGATATATTGGCAGTTAAGTTCTTAACACTAGATAAAAGGGAAGGTTATATTTTTAATGTATACAGCAGACCAGGTGTAGTGAGCGAAGAAGTGGATGTCATCGAACACCTGGATTATATCTTATATCGATTAACCAGAGTGCCCTGATAATCATCGGAGGTGACTTTAATCGTAAATCGTAAATTCGAACCGGTGCTGGTTATGAAAACATCTTTGATGATGAGGATAATATTCCAGCATTGGATAGTAGCCCGGTAGTGCCTTGCACATGTGGTGTAAGGCAGTTGTTGAGGTTGGTTTTAGCCCATGAACTAAGGGGCATATTAGCAACAAATAGCGATAATTATCGCTAAATGGCCTTAGCGCATTTTTTTTTATCGCCGCCTAACACTGGATATTATTGCAGAGATATCGTACTATTAGCAACGTTTATCTCTAAAGCGATAAAATATCCGGCGATAGCGGCTCAATGCGTGAATATCAATGGAAATCCAGCGATATTCAGGCATTAACACTAATGGGGACTTAACCTGAATATCCACCTCCCATTGGATATACAGGTTAAGTCATGGTCTGAGCAGGCGTTAGGTTCTAGCGATAATAGCGCTTAGCAGGACTTTTTTTATCGCATCGCCTGCCTTGCTAATAGGGGATAGCTGTGTTAGCGACTGCTTTCAGTCGCTAACAGGTTGGGTACACCCACTTTGCATGTCATTAGCGATAAATATCGCTGACATGCAAAGCGGGCCCCAAACCTGTAGTATATCTCCTACAAGCTGTCGCTAACTGCTGTTAGTGATAGCTTGCTAATAGGGCGATAAACATATTGCTGCTTTAGCGGGAAAAAGTCTTGCTAAACCGGCGATATCGCCCTTGCCTGCAATGGGCGCTTAACTTCAGACAGCCCAAATATACCAACATTTAGGTGGGGTAGTTCTAAAGTTGTATAGATTAAATATTGGTTTCTAAACCATTTTGGTCCATGGTATACGATCTAGTAGTTGAAGATCGAATGGAGAGTGATTATTATCCTTTGTGTTTGACACTCTCTGCTTCGCTTTTCCAGTTAAGTCCCCAAGAGAGTAGAGACCCTAGCCTCATTCCAATTGAGCCTATTCTTTCAAATAACCACAGAGCACTTAAATGGCCTGCGGCACTAGGGAATGACAGGACTATCAAAAAGATTTATGATATTTATGTAGAAATAGTCTCTCCATATAGGAATCTACCTTTGAAAGAGATACCGATCATGCAGATGCATGATAGCATGGTAGAGGGACTCGAACCAATATTAAGTAAGACTATAAAGCCATTAAAAAAGGGAACATCTGACATAACTACCTTAGAGAATCCATGGTACAATAAAGACTGTTGCAACGCAAAAAAAGATTTGATTGAGGCAATAAAAAATAGGGATATTGTAATCTTAAGGGGAAAAAGGAGGCATTACAAGGAGGTACTATTTAAGGCAAGGAAAAGCTGGGACGAAATCATCTGGTCAGAACTGATAAACACATGTAAATAAAACGACCAAGATATGTTTTGGCGTCTGATATCTAAAGGTAACAGGAAAGGCCATTGCAACAAGGATCTTTTCCTTAATGCTAATACCTGGGTAACCCATTTCTCACAGCTTTACTCGACCCCCAATAGTGATGCAAATTGTAAACTCGTTGAACTTGCCAGCTACTCAAGCGAACCACCCCTATGTTTTAGTATTGCAGAAACATTAGCAGCAATAAGTGCAATAAAACCAGGGAAGGCACCTGGGCCGGACAAAATACCAGGTGACCTATGGAGACATGAGAAATAGATATGGGCTTTAATCGTCTGTGTAATGCTGTTGCATCGGGTGCACCGATTCCTGAAACGTGGCGGGGTGCAGAGATTGCAACTGTTTTTAAAAAGGCCGACCGCCATGACCCGTCGCACTATCGGCTGATCAGTTTAATCGATGTCTTACAAAAGGTGTATGCACGCCAAATTTTAAACAGACTGAGGGGCATACTAGCAAGGGCAATAACGCCGCTTTAGCTGGACCTTTTCCTGCCAAAGGGGCAATATTTTTATCGCCCTATTAGCAAGCTGTCGCTAACGGCAGTTAGCGACAGCTTGTAGGCAATAGCTACAGGTTTGGGGCCCGCTTTGCATGTCAGCGATATTTATCGCTAATGACATGCAAAGTGGGTGTACCCAACCTGCTAGCTACTGAAAGCAGTCTCTAACACAGCTATCGCCTACTAGAAAGGCAGGCGAAGCGATAAAAAAAGCGCGATTATCGTTAGAACCTAACGCCTGCTCAGACCATGACTTAACCTGTATATGCAATGGGAGATGGATATTCAGGTTTAGTCCCCGTTAGTGTTAATGCCTGAATATCACTGGATTTCCAGCGATATTCACACATTGAGCCGCTATCGCCGGATATTTTATTGCTTTAGAGATACAGATTGCTAGTAGAACGTTATCTCTGTGATAATATCCGGCGATAGGCGGCGATAAAAAAAAATGCATTTAGCGATAATTATCGCTGTTTGTTGCTAATATGCCCCTGAATTTTTGGATTGGGGAGAATAGTATTTTAACCAAGTACCAAGCAGGTTTTAGAGAAAAAACTAGTACAATTGACTAGGTTTTTAGATTTCTCGGTATAATTTGGAAGTAAGTTTCTATTAAGAAAGCGCATTTGTACATTGCCTTTGTAGACCTTAAGGCAGCCTTCGACCTCATACCCAGAACTCTTCTGTGGAAATCTTTACGACATATTGGTGTCCCAGGGGAAATCCTCGTCCAGATCATTAGACTACATGAGGGCAACTTTGCCAGGGTTAGATGGAGGTCAAATGGCGAACTCACAGATCGTATACAGGTAAACAGGGGTGTAAGGCAAGGATGTGTGCTGGCCCCTACTTTGTTTTCATTGTATGTGAACAACATTCCCGAATTTCTCTTGGGCTGCGAACATGATTCCCCCAAGTTGGGGGGGTGGGGGTGGGGGTGGGGGGGCACCACTACCGGTACTTCTATTTGCTGACAATATGATCTTAATATCGAGTGTGGCTCAATGGTTAGAGCGGCAGACCTTGATGCAGAGTTCTGGCCAGGGACCACAGTTCGATTCCCGCCTCGGCGGGTCTCTGGCTCATAATTTCCGCTGACTGGATATTCTCGCCTCAGTGCCTATTCTAATCATGGGTCCCACGCTGCAACTCTGGGCAATAGCTTGCTTAGCCTCCACAACGGCCCCCTACAGCGCTGGGGATGCCTGGTTGCACCCCGGGGATGCCCAGGAGTGGACATTTCACGGGGAAAAGCCAGGATGGGTTCCCTAGCGGTATGAGTACAGCGCCAGGACACACTGCTTGCCGGGGTATCAGTGCGCTTTACAAATACGTCTACATTTACATTTACAAACACCCAAAGGTCTGCAAAATTTACTTAATACTTTCGAAATCTACTGTGAACATAAGGGCCAGGAAATTAATTCTACCAAAACAAAATACATGGCAGTTAATCCACACAAATCTTTTAGAAAAAATGTAACTGTCAAAAATGAGAAGATAGAATATGTGCCAAATCTTAATTATTTAGGCATTACTCTACACACTAAAATGAACTGGAGACCACAGTTGGACAAGAGCAAAACAATTTTAATTCAGAATTCAGTCCCAATAGTGAGGAAGCATGGGAGCACCCAATCTAAAGCTGTCTCTCCTGCACTGGAGCTGTATAAGTATTGGGCACAACCTGCTTGTCTTTACGGGGCTGAATTATGGGGTCACGTAACAAAAAACACCTCTATGGTGCAAGAGAATATATTTTTTAGGAAGCTGTTAAGTATTCCAAAGCGTACACCCCTAATACCCGTAGTAATTGATCTAAACATTCACCTCACTGATGAGCATGTGGTTCTATGCCATTACTTTCTGGGTCCGTCTGTGGTCTACAGATGAGCTTGTTCACTATAAGGAAGGTCTAGAGGAAATTTTTAGAATTAAAAATAGCACCGGGCTGCCATGGTTGAATCATATCCAGGATTGGTTTTATGAACTGGGATTAAAACAGTTTTGGGAGGACCCTGAAAGTCTGACTTTAGGATCAAAAAAGTTGCTGAAACAGACCTTTTGGAAATTCATTCAGGATTCTTTGTCCAATATCTCTAAATTAGGCACCTTATCTACAAGGTTCCTAAACGTAAAGACAAATAGTAAATTTGAGTCCTTCTTGGACGAAATACAACCGCCACTTACTAAGTCCCTCTATATTAAATTTCGCTACAGTGTCTTGCAGATTAAAGCAAACACTGCTAAATGGGTGCGTAGTTTAGGTGATGCAAATAATGGTTGTTGTGATATCTGCCGCAAAGGTGTTAAAGAGAATGAACTGCATGTGCTATTCTTCTGGCCTGCCTATATTCATGCTAGGAGGAAATGGATCAAACCCATTTGTGGGCTCCCAGGCTTTAGATCCTGTAAAGGGGCGGAAAGAAATTTGCAAATTGATACCACACATTCAATTGTATTTAGTGTAAGCAGATATCTTTTCTGTGTAGATTTAATAAGAAAGAGAAGGGCATTGACATTCTAGGTATCTTTCAAAACAAGTGTGAGTCAATTAAGTAACAGACACAAACCTAGTTGTAAATCTTTAGTTGATTAGCATGGAACCTTGAAAATATTTTTCATGGAATTATTAAATGCATTTTTATATGAAGTAACTCCCCTTACAATTCGTGACTTGAAGTATTAACAATATTGTGAATATATTGAAAAAAATGGCCTTGTTAGGGGATTTTAAATTATTTATACTTATATTTATAGCTTTTTTTTTTAAACATTAGGAAAATTCTCATTGGGACATTGATCACTATTTAAATTGTGTTCGGTTGGACGGGTTATGGCTTGATGTACTTTTGTATGAATATTTTATATAGCATGTAATCTTTTATGGTTTTTAAAATCGGAATAAAGATTATTGAATTGAATTAATGGTATGTTGATACATACTGCAGATCAGTAGGGGAATGCTTATCACTCCCTAATATATGGGTGAATTAGTGCATTCAATATGTTTCAAATGCTAGCAACACAGGTCGGTTTATATAGCCTTTTTTCCTGCTTGTACAGCCATGATAAAACAAGCATTTGTAGAGGCAATAGATCTGGCATTGATTGCCAGCCTTTCAGCAATTCTTATTTTCTTTTGTCATGGTTTTTGAACGACATTATTGTAAAATAAAACATTGTCTGAAGGCAAAATTATTTTCGGTCTAAAAAAAGCACACAGTACCCCCTGGAACTGAAGGGAACTACTGTCTGTGAGGATGTGCTGCTTGTGAAAGGGAAACATTTTACAACCCCTATTCAGATGTGAATAAAAAAACCACAGACCAATGATTGAAGTCTGGCTGAAAACCCCTATAAATTACTATGTTATATACATAGTTTTGGTAAAAACAATAGGTCTTTGCAAACACAGACCAAATAACCAATCGGTTAAAAGGCTAAAAGTCAAGAAAGAAAGAAGGCAAAAAGCAAGACAGAAGGAAAGAAAGGAGGCAAGAGAAATGAAAATATATAAAGAAGGAAAGAAAGAAAGAGGGAAGAAGGAAAGAAGTCAAGAAAGAAGGAAAGAAGCAAAAGAAGGAAAAGAAAGAAGGAAATAAAAACAAAGAAGGCAAGAAAAAGGAAAAAGAAAGAAAACAAGAAGGCAACTGAGAAGGCAAGACTGAAGGAAAAAAGAAGAAAAGAAAAATGAAAGGAGAAGAGGATGAAAGCAAGAAAGAAAGATGGCGAGGAAGAAAGAAGGCGAGAAAGGAAGAATAAAGGTAAGCCATTAGCAAAAAAGGAGGAAAAAAGAAAGAGAAGGTAAGAAGAAAAGAAGGATGGAAGGAAAGCAAGAAAGAATGAAAGAAAGAAGAAAAGGAGGACAGAAGGAAGAAAAGAAGGAAAGAAGGAAAAAAGAAAGAAGGATTAACCTAATACAGAACAGTTTAAAATTGACAGACTCTATAATGCTGTAAAATAGCAGAAGTCGGATAAACAAAAGGTACTCCAAAAATAATTTACAACACCATTGGCAGGAGACAGTAATTAATAAAGCTGGAATGGGCTTTGGTTACATTAAAATAGTCATGCTATCCCATCAAGCTGTAAACATAAAGGCAACACTTAAGGAATTCTAAAGTAAAAAATAAAAACTATCTTGTGTGCAGATGTGCTCATTGTGAAAGAGGAAAATTGAGTCACTCAAAGTGAAGTTAACCAATGGCTTAAGTAAGGCGATCCATCGCCCCATACCGTATGCTGCAGTGTGTTGAAGAAAAAATGTTAATGACACAACAACAGACCAATGGGTGAAGAGAGGAGGCTGAAAGTCCCTTTATGCATATCATTTGAGTAAAATCAAAAAGTCTTGGTTAACGCCAGACCTAAAAAAAACAGAAAGACTACTATTCTTTCAATGAGATAGTTGCTGCTCCCAATAACATTTCTACAGGTGTCTTGTTTTTAGCTTCGTAGATCAGAGATTTCTCTTCACTTTTCAGAGGAGGAAGCTGAGCCTTCCTGCAAATAGGCCGACCCATTTAAATCTAATTTCTGATGTCACTTGCATTCGAAGTGAAGCGTCTTCACCTGCCTGGAGTGAGCCTTGAGCCACACATACAAGTGTTGCTGATTCCTCTTGAACTTGTAGATTAAACTGTAGCATGATACAGGATTGCTGCCAGCAGTCTACCCATCACATTTCTCTTCTGCTGATGATTAAATACATATTATCGAAATATGAACCAATAATGTTCAGGCTATTGAATTAAGGATTCTATTAAACTACCAGACCATTTGTTAATTTGTAAACATGATCTGATGTTTAATCTAAATTGTAAGCGTAATCTTCACTTTTCAAAATATTCACGTTGCACTTGTTATTTTTCATACATTGACCTTTGCTTTAGGTCTTAGAGCACCTTCAGAAGGACCGCTTTATGTGATTGGGGTGCAGGTTTTAGAGTAAAGGTTAAGGGTACAGTTTTTAGGGTAGAGGGTTAAGGGTTAAGGTAAAAGATTGAGGACGAAAGGCTTATGGAACATGGTACAGGAATAAAGCTACATGGCTAATAGTGCAGTGTTAAGGGTACTTGGTGTAAGAGAGTTAAAGATGAACAAATAAGCTTCCTATGCACCTATGCTGTAAAAACGGTCCTGTAACAAAAACGGCCCCCAGGGGCCCCAAACTAGCCCTCCACCTGTGCAACGCACCGGGGGATCGCCTGGTGCCCGCCACGGCCTGTTCCGCTCTGTCTTTAACAGTTCCCATGGAATATGGATTTCATCATCGCTAATAACATCCATTAACCAGTCTGCAGAGCATAACCATTGTCAAGGTCATTAGGAGTATGCTGACATGGAGGAACAAATTATGTGGATGTGTTATCTAAAGTATTGGGAAGAAAAGACAAATTATGTTGCATTGTTATTCATCACATTCTCTGGTGGTATTAATTTGATCCATTTGAGCTGGAAACACCTTTTCTATATTTCTTATATGGGAACTCATGAGGCAAGTGCACTAAATCCATAATAATGTGGTAACCTCTGCAGTCAGAGAATTATATAATGGCACTGACCCTGACCATCACTGATCGTTTTAACAACAATCTACTGATTTCGCAAAAAAATTTAAAACACACCTCTTACTCGTAGGCTTGATTTATCAATATCTCGAACATGGCTGAGGTAATAGAGAAATATGGTTGGTAAAAGAAAAAAAAAACAATTCAGTCACTCAACTTTCCTAAGAAATTAAAGCATCAAAAATCATATGAACTGCATGCGTTCCACTTCGAAGTATGTTCACCCGTCCTACATACCCTTTGTGAAACATAGTGTAGTTCAAGAACTCTCCTCCACTTTCAAGAAGAACTTTAAACATGGATCTTTGGGCAGGAACTTGATGTGTGAAAAGGTTTGTCACATTTGAATATAACATGTATTAGTAAAGTGCTGGTTCACCCACAAGGGTATCTTGGCACTGAATAACAGATGTTTATTGTTATCCAACTGAATGATACTTATTTTATGGACCTCAGAATGATAAAAGGCTGAGTGGTCCCACAAGGATTTGAACCTTTGTCCACTAAGCCACCACACCAGGCAACATCTCAGAGGCACCCCTGGAAACGCTCACTATATCATTACAGAAGTGAGTAGACTATGCTGAGTGGCACTCATACACTGAAAAATAATTTGCAATGTAGGCCTGGGTGCAGGGCATTCTTATTTTGGTGCACAGACAGAATATCGAGTTTTAAATATCGACATATACAAATATCGAGTTGGAAATATCGTGATACAGGAATATCGACAAACATAACAGGTGATGGACCGAATGTGGATCAATGTCACACACTCTACCCAGTCCAAAGATCTGGGCCCAAATCCATCGTTTTTTTGCACTCCACACCACCCTGGGTTAGACAATGGCGATATGCAAATCAGCTCTGACCCTGTGCCCCATGGGAACAGTCCAGTCCGAACTACAAAAGCCATGTCCTTCCCAGAACGGAATCAAGCATCCGAGGACCGGACCGGTTTCGAGGTAACACCTCTCATCAGCCCGGCTAGCTTGACTCCAATGGTGTGGAGTGCCTGGGACCCACGTCTGGGCATCCCCAGCGCACTTAGGGCAGAATATGCAAACATAACAGGTGATGGACCGAATGTGGATTAATGTCACACACTCTACCCAGTCCAAAGATCTGGGCCCAAATCCATCGTTTTTTTGCACTCCACACCACCCTGGGTTAGACAATGGCGATATGCAAATCAGCTCTGACCCTGTGCCCCATGGGAACAGTCCAGTCCGAACTACAAAAGCCATGTCCTTCCCAGAACGGAATCAAGCATCCGAGGACCGGACCGGTTTTGAGGTAACACCTCTCATCAGCCCGGCTAGCTTGACTCCAGTGGTGTGGAGTGCCTGGGACCCACGTCTGGGCATCCCCAGCGCACTTAGGGCGGAATATGCAAACATAACAGGTGATGGACCGAATGTGGATCAATGTCACACACTCTACCCAGTCCAAAGATCTGGGCCCAAATCCATCGTTTTTTTGCACTCGACACCACCCTGGGTTAGACAATGGCGATATGCAAATCAGCTCTGACCCTGTGCCCCATGGGAACAGTCCAGTCCGAACTACAAAAGCCATGTCCTTCCCAGAACGGAATCAAGCATCCGAGGACCGGACCGGTTTCGAGGTAACACCTCTCATCAGCCCGGCTAGCTTGACTCCAGTGGTGTGGAGTGCCTGGGACCCACGTCTGGGCATCCCCAGCGCACTTAGGGCGGAATATGCAAACATAACAGGTGATGGACCGAATGTGGATCAATGTCACACACTCTACCCAGTCCAAAGATCTGGGCCCAAATTCATCGTTTTTTTGCACTCCACACCACCCTGGGTTAGACAATGGCGATATGCAAATCAGCTCTGACCCTGTGCCCCATGGGAACAGTCCAGTCCGAACTACAAAAGCCATGTCCTTCCCAGAACGGAATCAAGCATCCGAGGACCGGACCTGTTTCGAGGTAGCACCTCTCATCAGCCCGGCTAGCTTGACTCCAGTGGTGTGGAGTGCCTGGGACCCACGTCTGGGCATCCCCAGCGCACTTAGGGCGGAATATGCAAACATAACAGGTGATGGACCGAATGTGGATCAATGTCCCACACTCTACCCAGTCCAAAGATCTGGGCCCAAATCCATCGTTTTTTTGCACTCCACATCACCCTGGGTTAGACAATGGCGATATGCAAATCAGCTCTGACCCTGTGCCCCATGGGAACAGTCCAGTCCGAACTACAAAAGCCATGTCCTTCCCAGAACGGAATCAAGCATCCGAGGACCGGACCGGTTTCGAGGTAACACCTCTCATCAGCCCGGCTAGCTTGACTCCAGTGGTGTGGAGTGCCTGGGACCCACGTCTGGGCATCCCCAGCGCACTTAGGGAGGAATATGCAAACATAACAGGTGATGGACCGAATGTGGATCAATGTCACACACTCTACCCAGTCCAAAGATCTGGGCCCAAATCCATCGTTTTTTTGCACTCCACACCACCCTGGGTTAGACAATGGCGATATGCAAATCAGCTCTGACCCTGTGCCCCATGGGAACAGTCCAGTCCGAACTACAAAAGCCATGTCCTTCCCAGAACGGAATCAAGCATCCGAGGACCGGACCGGTTTCGAGGTAACACCTCTCATCAGCCCGGCTAGCTTGACTCCAATGGTGTGGAGTGCCTGGGACCCACGTCTGGGCATCCCCAGCGCACTTAGGGCGGAATATGCAAACATAACAGGTGATGGACCGAATGTGGATCAATGTCACACACTCTACCCAGTCCAAAGATCTGGGCCCAAATCCATCGTTTTTTTGCACTCGACACCACCCTGGGTTAGACAATGGCGATATGCAAATCAGCTCTGACCCTGTGCCCCATGGGAACAGTCCAGTCCGAACTACAAAAGCCATGTCCTTCCCAGAACGGAATCAAGCATCCGAGGACCGGACCGGTTTCGAGGTAACACCTCTCATCAGCCCGGCTAGCTTGACTCCAGTGGTGTGGAGTGCCTG
Organism: Lissotriton vulgaris; assembly: GCF_964263255.1. Taxonomy (NCBI): domain Eukaryota; kingdom Metazoa; phylum Chordata; class Amphibia; order Caudata; family Salamandridae; genus Lissotriton; species Lissotriton vulgaris. The sequence continues at coordinate 1,276,076,770 of NC_141696.1, read as the reverse complement.
GGACCCACGTCTGGGCATCCCCAGCGCACTTAGGGCGGAATATGCAAACATAACAGGTGATGGACCGAATGTGGATCAATGTCACACACTCTACCCAGTCCAAAGATCTGGGCCCAAATCCATCGTTTTTTTGCACTCCACACCACCCTGGGTTAGACAATGGCGATATGCAAATCAGCTCTGACCCTGTGCCCCATGGGAACAGTCCAGTCCGAACTACAAAAGCCATGTCCTTCCCAGAACGGAATTAAGCATCCGAGAACCGGACCTGTTTCGAGGTAACACCTCTCATCAGCCCGGCTAGCTTGACTCCAGTGGTGTGGAGTGCCTGGGACCCACGTCTGGGCATCCCCAGCGCACTTAGGGCGGAATATGCAAACATAACAGGTGATGGACCGAATGTGGATCAATGTCACACACTCTACCCAGTCCAAAGATCTGGGCCCAAATCCATCGTTTTTTTGCACTCCACACCACCCTGGGTTAGACAATGGCGATATGCAAATCAGCTCTGACCCTGTGCCCCATGGGAACAGTCCAGTCCGAACTACAAAAGCCATGTCCTTCCCAGAACGGAATTAAGCATCCGAGGACCGGACCTGTTTCGAGGTTACACCTCTCATCAGCCCGGCTAGCTTGACTCCAGTGGTGTGGAGTGCCTGGGACCCACGTCTGGGCATCCCCAGCGCACTTAGGGCGGAATATGCAAACATAACAGGTGATGGACCGAATTTGGATCAATGTCACACACTCTACCCAGTCCAAAGATCTGGGCCCAAATCCATCGTTTTTTTGCACTCCACACCACCCTGGGTTAGACAATGGCGATATGCAAATCAGCTCTGACCCTGTGCCCCATGGGAACAGTCCAGTCCGAACTACAAAAGCCATGTCCTTCCCAGAACGGAATCAAGCATCCGAGGACCGGACCGGTTTCGAGGTAACACCTCTCATCAGCCCGGCTAGCTTGACTCCAGTGGTGTGGAGTGCCTGGGACCCACGTCTGGGCATCCCCAGCGCACTTAGGGCGGAATATGCAAACATAACAGGTGATGGACCGAATGTGGATCAATGTCACACACTCTACCCAGTCCAAAGATCTGGGCCCAAATCCATCGTTTTTTTGCACTCCACACCATCCTGGGTTAGACAATGGCGATATGCAAATCAGCTCTGACCCTGTGCCCCATGGGAACAGTCCAGTCCGAACTACAAAAGCCATGTCCTTCCCAGAACGGAATCAAGCATCCGAGGACCGGACCGGTTTCGAGGTAACACCTCTCATCAGCCCGGCTAGCTTGACTCCAGTGGTGTGGAGTGCCTGGGATCCACGTCTGGGCATCCCCAGCGCACTTAGGGCGGAATATGCAAACATAACAGGTGATGGACCGAATGTGGATCAATGTCACACACTCTACCCAGTCCAAATATCTGGGCCCAAATCCATCGTTTTTTTGCACTCCACACCACCCTGGGTTAGACAATGGCGATATGCAAATCAGCTCTGACCCTGTGCCCCATGGGAACAGTCCAGTCCGAACTACAAAAGCCATGTCCTTCCCAGAACGGAATCAAGCATCCGAGGACCGGACCGGTTTCGAGGTAACACCTCTCATCAGCCCGGCTAGCTTGACTCCAGTGGTGTGGAGTGCCTGGGACCCACGTCTGGGCATCCCCAGCGCACTTAGGGCAGAATATGCAAACATAACAGGTGATGGACCGAATGTGGATCAATGTCACACACTCTACCCAGTCCAAAGAACTGGGCCCAAATCCATCGTTTTTTTGCACTCCACACCACCCTGGGTTAGACAATGGCGATATGCAAATCAGCTCTGACCCTGTGCCCCATGGGAACAGTCCAGTCCGAACTACAAAAGCCATGTCCTTTCCAGAACGGAATCAAGCATCCGAGGACCGGACCGGTTTCGAGGTAACACCTCTCATCAGCCCGGCTAGCTTGACTCCAGTGGTGTGGAGTGCCTGGGACCCACGTCTGGGCATCCCCAGCGCACTTAGGGCGGAATATGCAAACATAACAGGTGATGGACCGAATGTGGATCAATGTCACAAACTCTACCCAGTCCAAAGATCTGGGCCCAAATCCATCGTTTTTTTGCACTCCACACCACCCTGGGTTAGACAATGGCGATATGCAAATCAGCTCTGACCCTGTGCCCCATGGGAACAGTCCAGTCCGAACTACAAAAGCCATGTCCTTCCCAGAACGGAATCAAGCATCCGAGGACCAGACCGGTTTCGAGGTAACACCTCTCATCAGCCCGGCTAGCTTGACTCCAGTGGTGTGGAGTGCCTGGGACCCACGTCTGGGCATCCCCAGCGCACTTAGGGCGGAATATGCAAACATAACAGGTGATGGTCCGAATGTGGATCAATGTTACACACTCTACCCAGTCCAAAGATCTGGGCCCAAATCCATCGTTTTTTTGCACTGGGTTAGACAATGGCGATATGCAAATCAGCTCTGACCCTGTGCCCATGGGAACAGTCCAGTCCGAACTACAAAAGCCATGTCCTTCCCAGACAGCAAGAATATTGTGGTCAAGAATATCTACTTTAAGCCAGGTAAGAAATTTAGTTTATGAAAACATCGTAGTCAGTAATGTCATTTGCAAAAATATTGGTTTAAAATTTGGATTAGTAAATTAATGTTATGTGTTTTAGTATGTAATTTGAAAGTATGTGATCTATTTTTAATATGTGTGTTAACTTTTTTGTAGGGATTAATTTTATGTTAATTAAATTTTGCATTTAGTTCTGTGGCGGGTTGTCGGTTTTTAGGGGAACAGGGTGGGAAATAATTTAATTATAATAAATAATTACATTTTATTACTTACTCATATTTATTTAATTTAGATTTTATAGCGTCAATTGTGGGAATTAATGTATTAATTATTAATTGGGTGTTAATTTTTATTAATTAATTAATTGGTAGTTATGTTAATTATGTCATGTTTTAAGGAGCAGGTTGAAGGTTTATAGAGGAGTAGGGTGGGAAGTAATTTAATTATAATACATTAATTATAATACATTAATTACATTTAATTACTTATTAGTATTTATTTAATTTAGATTTTATAGTGTCAATTGTAAGAATTAATGTATTATTAATTAATTATTAATTGGTTGTTAATTTGTATTAACTAATTCATTGTTAAATATGTTAATTGTGTGTTTTTTAGGAGCTGGTTGTGGGTTTTAGTGGAATAGGGTGGGACGTAATTTAATTATAAAATAGGTAATATTTTGTATTTATTACTATTTATTTAATTTAGATTTTATAGTATTAATTGTAGGAATTCATTTATTATTAATTAATTATCAATTAGTTGTTAATTATTATTAATTAATTGATAAATATGTTCATTGGATCATTTCTTTAGGAGCAGGTTGTGGGTTTATAGGGGAATAGGGTGGGAAGCAATTTAATTTTAATACATTTAATTAAAAAAGTATGTATTAAGATTTATTTCATTTACAATTCATAGTTTTAATTGTGGGAATTGATGTATTAGTAATTTTTTATGAGTTGTTTGCTTATTAATATTAATTAATTAATTAATTAATTAATTAATTAATTGATTAATTAATTATTTGGCAATTCATTATGTTATTTGGGTATTTTGTTAGGAGTGGGTGGTTGGGTTTATAGGGGAATAGGGTGGACAGTAAATGATTTAAAATTAAATAATAATTAATTGTTAAATAGTATTAATTAATTAATCAAAAATGTAATATGGCAATTAGGTAATTAATTTGAGATGTGAGTTGTGGGGAGTATTGTGGTAAAGGGTGGTAAGTAAATTAGTTTTAATTAATTAATAGGTTTTTTTTAATTGATAAAAAAAATTGTAATTTAAAATTAGTTATGGAAACTGTGTAATGATTTTTAGGTTTGTGCTGTATTTATTGGGGTATAGGTTGGAAAGTATTTTAGGTTTTAATAATTAATTTTGCATTTAGTTCTGTGGCGGGTTGTCGGTTTTTAGGGGAACAGGGTGGGAAATAATTTAATTATAATAAATAATTACATTTTATTACTTACTCATATTTATTTAATTTAGATTTTATAGCGTCAATTGTGGGAATTAATGTATTAATTATTAATTGGGTGTTAATTTTTATTAATTAATTAATTGGTAGTTATGTTAATTATGTCATGTTTTAAGGAGCAGGTTGAAGGTTTATAGAGGAGTAGGGTGGGAAGTAATTTAATTATAATACATTAATTATAATACATTAATTACATTTAATTACTTATTAGTATTTATTTAATTTAGATTTTATAGTGTCAATTGTAAGAATTAATGTATTATTAATTAATTATTAATTGGTTGTTAATTTGTATTAACTAATTCATTGTTAAATATGTTAATTGTGTGTTTTTTAGGAGCTGGTTGTGGGTTTTAGTGGAATAGGGTGGGACGTAATTTAATTATAAAATAGGTAATATTTTGTATTTATTACTATTTATTTAATTTAGATTTTATAGTATTAATTGTAGGAATTCATTTATTATTAATTAATTATCAATTAGTTGTTAATTATTATTAATTAATTGATAAATATGTTCATTGGATCATTTCTTTAGGAGCAGGTTGTGGGTTTATAGGGGAATAGGGTGGGAAGCAATTTAATTTTAATACATTTAATTAAAAAAGTATGTATTAAGATTTATTTCATTTACAATTCATAGTTTTAATTGTGGGAATTGATGTATTAGTAATTTTTTATGAGTTGTTTGCTTATTAATATTAATTAATTAATTAATTAATTAATTAATTAATTGATTAATTAATTATTTGGCAATTCATTATGTTATTTGGGTATTTTGTTAGGAGTGGGTGGTTGGGTTTATAGGGGAATAGGGTGGACAGTAAATGATTTAAAATTAAATAATAATTAATTGTTAAATAGTATTAATTAATTAATCAAAAATGTAATATGGCAATTAGGTAATTAATTTGAGATGTGAGTTGTGGGGAGTATTGTGGTAAAGGGTGGTAAGTAAATTAGTTTTAATTAATTAATAGGTTTTTTTTAATTGATAAAAAAAATTGTAATTTAAAATTAGTTATGGAAACTGTGTAATGATTTTTAGGTTTGTGCTGTATTTATTGGGGTATAGGTTGGAAAGTATTTTAGGTTTTAATAATTAATAATTAGTTGCTCATTATTATTCATTCATTCATTGATACATATTTATGGTAATTGTTTACTTTTATTTTGTGTGTGGATGTTGGTTTCATAGTGGTAATGTTTGGTGAGTAAATTAATTTTTAACTGTTTTAATTAATAACATTTGTTTATTTGATAATTAATTATGGAGCTGCACTTTTTAGAAATGTAGATGTATGTTGTGAATTGTGTGGTGTTATAGGGTAGGAAATAATGATGTTTATGATTAATTTCTAATAATTATAGATATTTGTTTGAGAATTAATATTTACATTTTTATAAAATAATGTTAGCAAGTCATTTTTTAGATTTTTTACCATTATAATATGTTTCTATCTTTTGTAATTTTTATTATTTTAAATGTTTTCTTTTTTTGTTTTTAACATTTTTTGTATTGGAGTTGATACTTTGTTTGTTTTTAATTTTGTATTGACTTCAGTGGGAATGTTCATTTTTACCCCTCTGCTATCCAACACTTTCCCTACTGTTGCACTCACTGGAGTGGGAATAGTAATTTTCACACCTCCGCTATCCAACATTTTCCCTACTGTGGCTCTCCCTGGAGTGGGAATAGTAAATGTTGCCCCTCTGCAATCCAACACTTTCCCTTTTGTTGCATTCACTGGAGTGGGAATAGTAACGTTTACCTCTCCGCTATCCAACACTTTCTCTACTGTTGCACTAACTCGGGTGGGAATAGTAATTTTTACCCCTACTCTAACCAGCGCTTTCCCTACTGTTACATTCTCTGGAATGGGAATAGTAAGTTTTACCCCTACGCTATCCAACGTTTTCCCTACTGTTGCACTCTCTGGAGTGAAATACTAATTTCTGCCCCTCCACTATCCAGCACTTTCCCTACTGTTGTACTCACTGAATTGGGAATAGTATTTTTTACATTTGCGCTATCTAACACTTTCCCTATGGATGCACTTACTGGAGTTGGAATAGTACATTTTTACCCTCCACTATCCAACACTTTCCCTACTGTTGCACTCACTGGAGTGGGAATAGTAATTTTTATCCCTCCGCTATCCAACATTTTCCCTACTGTTGCAGTCACTGGAGTGGGAATAGTAAATATGTTCCCCTCCAGCAATTTTTACCACTCCGATATCCAACACTTTCCCTACTGTTCTACTCACTGGAGTGGGAATTGTAACTTTTACCTCTCCGCTATCCAACTCTTTCCCTACTGTCGCACTCACTGGAGTGGCAATAGTAATTTGTTATCCAATACTTTCCATAATGTTGCAGTAATTGGAATGGGAAAAGTAATTTTTTCCCCTACGCTATCCAATACTTTCCCTATTGTTGCACTCACTGGAGTGGGAAAAGTAATTTCTTCCCCTCCGCTATCCAATATTTTCCCTACTGTTGCACTCAATCAAGTGCAAAATGTAAGTTTGAAAATTATTAAATATTTTAATGTTTTAATGTATAATACATTTTTTTTTATTAGATTTTATGTTATAGGTGTATGTATATATACGTAATGTATTAGTTGCAATAGTATGGAAACACTGATAGTATTTTGTCTGTTTCTATCACATGTGATGGCACTTTGCACTTTAAATGGGTGATCAGCCCTCATGACGATGTCATGTGATCAAGGCTATCTCTAGCCGAAACGCGTCATGGCGGACTGGTGCTGGGCTAACATCTAATAAAAGAAAATTTGCACCTACTTCAGGTCTTGCTGGTTCCTGTTTTCCTGAGTGGCTGAATTTGCTGCAATGGTTAAATTTGGGAGCACCACATACCTTATATATATATTTATATATATATATATTTGATTTTTTTCTATATTTATAACATTCTTATAATAGAATAAAATGATTCGTTTTTTAATTGTTTTAAAGTGAACATACATTAATATATTACTTTTTAAATTAAAGTTATTAGATTTGTTAAAATGTACAGTACATCTAAATAATTTTTTTAAAGTTAATTTTATTTAACGTCATTTTTTATATATAAAAAAAGATATTTTGTACATCGATATTTTTTACATCAATATATTTTTTTCGATATTTTAGTCATTTACATTATAAAGATAGGATGTCGATATTTTGGCTATCAATATTTTTCTGTCAATATTTGTGTATGGGGATATTTTCGTAAGCGGTATTATGTCAGTGATCCTGTTAGTTCATTCAAAGATGGCAAAACACGGTTTTCAGCAAGCAACATCACAGTGGGCAATGGTCTGTACCTTTTTTTCTTCAATTTACTTACATAATTTAATTTAGCTAAAAAAGATATATACAATGCAGTTGCTAATAGTGATAATATATAGAAACATATACATAAAATGATGTCATTAAGTATGTTATTCAGCTTCATGCTAAAAAACACTGCTTTTGCTGGGACCCTAACAGAAGTTAAATGAGTCTATATAAATGTGACTCAATTTATCTGTGCCAACTACCATTAAGGCAAGTCAACCCATTCATCTTGTTCCCTCGTAGCTATTAACTGATGATAATAGGGTTTTTCCCCTCAGGAGAACATAAAAAGGTAATCATTGTCCACCCAAGGCACCCTCATTGGTAGAAGGTGGCTTGCTTCTATCCCACAGCCAGATTTTTTTTTCTTGATGATATTCAAATTTTGTCTAATATGGTCTAACTCAAACGTCAGAACTGACTGGGAACACCACGATCTGTACCCCAATGTAGGAGGGATCCACTTTTTCCTGGATATATGTTCCAACATAGGAGGGATACTCTTTTTTTCTCTTTGCTCCTTGTCTTCTTGGTTGGTGAAATGTACAATTACTGGCCCTGAGCCGATACCTCTAATAAACCTACTCTTTCCTTTTTGACTGTTAATCTATACTGTCAACCATGGGGACCATCTGCTGACATTATCCCCAATATCTTCAAAAGTCAATTGGCTATGAAGAAGCATGGGACAGCACCCAGAGTGATCCTATCACCCTCACATGCTTCATTCTAATTTTATTCCACTTGTGTATATGCAGGTGGTCTGATTTCTTTTGATATTGCTTCCATGTGGCAATTCCAATCCATTACTCACCTACTAAGCTTATCCAATGTAATGCCAATCTTGGAAATACACTGTCCTTTAGCTATATGTTGTTTTAATATCCTGCCTAGTACTGTTAAGTAGTGTGGCTCACTGGTTAGAGGCGGCAGACCCGAGAGCAGAGGACGGCCCGGGACCAGGGTTCGATTCCCGGCGCGGCAGGTTTCTGGACCAGGGTCAGCGGACTCGATAATTCTCTCGCCTTGGTGCCCACTCTGATCAGCGATCACACTCGGCAACTCTGGGCATTAGCTTGCCTCATCTTCACTAACGGCCCCACCAGACCGCCGGGGATGCCTGGTCTCACCCTGGAGATACCCATTAAGGGACCATCTCTCAGGGAAGCCAGGAAGTGTTTCGCAGCGGTCGAAGCGCCTTGGGACCCTGCGGGTAAGTAGTGCGCTATATAAATGCCTATACATTTACATTTACATTATTGGATATCTAGTTGCAGAGTTTAAAAGCTTCCCAGGTTCATGCATGAGTAGTGAAAAGAAGTGCAACATCAGGTAAGGTTACCTTTGGTTTGTTTCGTCTGACGTCTCTCGGGTAACAGCAGCAACTGCTGTTCTCCCAGTCCCAAGGGTGCATGCAGGAAACACCCTAGAGTCCTTAACTCCAACACTCCAGATCCCAACACCCCCCCCTTCCTCCACAAGGCAACAGAAGATGGGAAATGATAAAAATAAATAAGTAAATATCTCAAATTTTTAGAGGCAACACAGAATGGAACGTACAATAAAATAGGGATAAGGCAAAAAAAAGTACAATAAAATAGAGATAGACAAACAGTCATGACCTTAAATAGGAAAGAGTTCTTTATTTTTTTCAAATGCATGACATAATCCTGAGATTTGGCTGGAGCAGCTCACACTCTGGAAGAAACTCTCACTCCACAAGTGCAATCAGGATGCATATCCATTTATTTTTTCACTCACATAACCCACTTTGGATTCCTGCACCACAGAATCACATACTTGTTCCACGTTTTCCCATTCTCCAACACTACCACGTCATCTTTCACCTCCTTCACTATAACCGGTGCTGAAAACTATGATGTCCCTTTGTGAACAAAACCAGGTTTCTTGGTACTTACCCAATCACCAACACCTACAGGAGGAACTCTAATACTGTCAGTCCCAGTCCCATACTTTGTCTGTACTGCTGCTCTAACATTAACCACTTTCTCCTGATCCACAGCTTTCCTGGACATCCAATCCTTGTTCAACTTGGAGCCCGCACTCTTTCCCCTGAGTAGCGTGAATGGAGACATGCCACTACTGACATGTGGGATAGTCCTCACCACCCATAACATGTCGTCAGTGATCGTCACTCTCTAATGCAACCCATTAACCAAAGACAACTGCAAACGCTCCTTGGTTACTCGGTTCATTCGTTCCACCAAACCATTGCTACAAGGATGATTGAGAGAAGTGAGAATGTGTCTGATACCGTTTTCCTTGAAATAATTTTGCATTTCTCGGGACACCAATTGTGTACCATTGTCGGTCACAAGTTCCCTCAGGAATCCCTCACTAAGAAACACTTCCTTAAAAAAGTTAATGATAGCCAAAGAATTAACACTATCCACAAACTCTGCTTCTGGCCACTTTGCCATATAATCCACTAAAACCAACCCATACTTCGGTGAGCTCGCAATAACTCCAAAAGTCCCTGCCTCATCAAAAGCAATTTTGCACCCAGGCAAATTCTTCACATTAACAGGAACAATGGGAGAAGGATAGCTTACTTGTGACTTGTTACTCAGAACACCTATGCAGGAATCCCAAACAAGGGGGCTCATTAGGATGGCGGGCGGATGGCCCGCGCCAGGCTGGCGGTAGCCACTGCCAGCCTGGCGAGGGTGATCCGCCCACCATCCTACCCGGAATGACCCCCCACCATATTAGTATGGCGGGGGGGACCGCGGTGGACGGAAAGTTTAATATGGTGGCGGTGTCTATCGGACACCGCCAGCCATATTAGCATGGGCATTTTCCAATGCCTTTCCGTGGCAACATTGCCGCCACGGAAAGGCATGTGGAGACACCCGGCGGGGGATCATCAAAAGCGATTTTGCACCCAGGCAAATTCTTCACATTAACAGGAACAATGGGAGAAGGATAGCTTACTTGTGACTTGTCACTCAGAACACCTATGCAGGAATCCCAAACAAGGGGGCTCATTAGGATGGCGGGCGGATGGCCCCCGCCAGGCTGGCGGTAGCCACCGCCAGCCTGGCGAGGGTGATCCGCCCACCATCCTACCCGGAATGACCCCCCACCATATTAGTATGGCGGGGGGGACCGCGGTGGACGGAAAGTTTAATATGGTGGCGTTGTCTATTGGACACCGCCAGCCATATTAGCATGGGCATTTTCCAATGCCTTTCCGTGGCAACATTGCCGCCACGGAAAGGCATGCGGAGACACCCTGCGGGGGATGGTTGCTAGCCCCCAGGCACTCTGGTAGGGTGGGGGGTGCACATGAGGGGTACCAATGGTACCCCCCCAGCATTGCAAAGTACAACGTGGCAGGCACCACTCGGTGCCTGTCACGTTGTGCTTTGTAATGCATAACTTGTATCTTTGGCATTGCGGCAGGTGGTGCTTTTAGCACCACCCGCCGCAATGCTAAAGATACAGGATGCGCCCGCCACAGTGGTGGGCACAACCTAATACCCCCAACGGGACACCCGCCCTTATGGCGGGCGGTCCCTACACACGACAGGATGACGGGCGGACAAAGTTATTCGACAGGGTAATATGCTGAAGAAATGTCTAGTGAGGTGAAATATTTAGCACCCTCCAAGATCGCCAGCATCTCATTGATGTTAGGTAGAGGCTGACGATCCACCCAGATATTGGAGTTGAAATCCCTCAAATCCACACATATCCTCAAGGACTTATCGGCCTTGCACGCCAAACAATGGGAGCCAACTACTCTGACCCTTCGATGGGCTCAATCACGCCCATGACATACAATCGTTCTAACTCACAATTAAATTTGCTGTGCAGACTTAAGGGTACCTTGTGCACCTTGTGGTTACTGCCTTTGCTCCTTCCCTGAGGATATTGTGGTGCTGAAAACCTTTTAGTTTCCCCAAGTTATTGCTAAATACCACAGGCTAATTCTGGAGTCATTCATCACCTGTCAAACATCCCATCGTACCATGTTGAAGATAAAAGAGCAATCGGTGCACCACCACATAAACAGTAAAACAAATTACAAGGACTGTATCCAAATGTTGTATTCTTCAAATCCTCTTTCTTATTTGTTACTAATCACAATTTGATTTGAACGTAACATGCAACATGTAGAGTAGACCAGCCAACCCGTTTCATCCAGTACAATGGACTTCTTCAGGGCTGTAGAGTAACAAATATATATATATATATATATATATATATATATATATATATATATATATATATATATATATATATATATATATATATACACACACTTAAAAACATGACTTACAATGTGACTAACAGAAATAATTACATTGTAACAATACCAACAATACAAACATTCATTATTTAAAAATGTACAGCCAACCAAACTTGTACCATGTGATAGAGCATCTACGACAACTTCGACGAAGACAACCAACACACTGAACCCTCACCAACCACCCCCGACACCCGGAAACCAGCGATTGATGACTGGACAGTCCTCACCACCAAAGACACACTGAAGACAATGAAGTCAATCCACTCAGGGGCCCCTACGGACCCCTGCCCCCACCACATCTTCAACAGAGCCGCTGATACCATCGCACCCATGCTCTGCCACCCAATCAACCGCTCCCTGGCAACCGCCTCGTTCCCCGACGACTGGAAACACGCCGAGGTCAACCCCCTCCTGAAGAAACCCTCAGCGGACCCCACCGACCTCAAAAACTACAGACCCATCTCCCTGCTCCCTTTCCCAGCGAAAGTCATCGAGCAAGCCATCAACAGCCAACTCGCCACATTCATTGAAGAACACAACATCCTCGAATCCTCCCAATCCGGCTTCAGAAAAAACCACAGTACGGAAACCGCCCTCCTCGCCGCAACAGACGACATCCGCACCCTACTGGACAAAGGAGAAACAGTAGCCCTCATCCTCCTAGACATAGTCTCCCACTGCACCCTAATACGCAGACTCTACGACGCAGGAATCCAGGACAAGGCCCTCAACTGGATCTGCTCCTTCCTCTCCGGCAGGATGCAATGGGGCAGACTCCCCCCTTTCCTCTCAGACCCCACACCTACCACCTGCGGAGTCCCCCGGGGCTCCTCCCTCAGCACAACGCTCTTCAACGTCTACATGACTCCACTTGCCCCCATCGTCAGAACCTACGGACTCAACATCGTGTCATACGCAGACGACACCCAGCTCATCCTCTCCCTATTCAACGAGCCCAACACCGCCAGACGCAACTTTCGAGAAGGCATGGAAGCCGTCGCCAAATGGATGAAAAACAGCTGCCTACAACTAAACACCAACAAAACAGAAGTACTCATCATGGGCCCAAACCCAGATGCCTGGAGCGACGCCTGGTGGCCCACCGCCCTCGGAAACCCGCCAACCCCCACAGATCACGCACGCAACCTGGGAATCATCCTGGACTTCGAGCTCAAAATGGACCACCAGATCAACTCTGTCTCATCTTCCTGCTTCCACACCCTCCGCCTCCTTCGTAAGACCTTCAAATGGATCCCCCTCGAACACCGAAAGACAGTCACTCACGCCCTGGTCACCAGCAGACTCGACTATGGCAACACACTCTACGCCGGAATAAACAAAAACCTCATCCGCAAGCTACAGAACATCCAGAACGCCGCCGCAAGACTGGTCCTCAACCTGCCGAAACACTGCCACATCTCCCAGCACCTACGCACACTCCACTGGCTCCCCGTCGAGGCGAGAATCACCTTTAAGATGCTCACCCACGCACACAAGGCCCTCCACGGCACCGGACCAGCATACCTGAACAGCCGGCTCAAATTCCACGCACCCCAAAGGACCCTACGATCAGCCCAGCTCTCCTACGTCGAGGTCCCCCGCACCAGATTGACCAGATCGGGAGGCCGCTCCTTCTCCTTCCTCGCGGCTATAGCATGGAACGCCCTTCCGCTCCACCTCAGACAGACAACATCGCTCCCCATCTTCGCAAGAAACCTCAAAACCTGGCTCTTCGACAGACCCCCTCCTTGATGGAATGGAACCTGCACCCCCCCACCCCCACCACTAGCGCCTTGAGACCCTTACGGGTGAGTAGTTGCGCTTTAACAAACTCCTGATTGATTGATTGACACATAAGTAACCTACCAAGACAACACAAAAGAAAGTGCATATAAACCTGAATCCAAATTCACATTCATATCATTATGATAAAAAACTATCCAACCTCTGCTTTGTATGATGTTTTAAGAAGACTCAAAGGGAGAGTGGAGCACCTCAATCAGGTGAACATAACTCTGGAAGTATGGTTTTAAGAGAGTTAGAAACAAAGTGCATCTTTGCATTAAAAGTGAAAAAAAGAAAGAAGCATGTGTGCACCCATAGTTAGAAAAGACCAAAGTTTAAAGCAGAAATGTGATCCATGCATGAACACATAAGGGTGTCCAGACGGACCCCCCTGTCTTTTATGGGCGTAGCATAAAATTGCTTCACCTCCCATCTTGACAGAAACGTGTCAGGATGTTTTGGATCCAAAATAATCCCGAGCTCCCCTTGTTCTTCCCACCCCAACAAATTTGCACCGTCTTCCACACCATACACAGTTCCAGTAGCAAGAATTCTAAATTAGCTTCGAATTTACCAAGAACTTCCACCCTCTTGCCACCGTAAGACAAACTCCTTATGCTCGACTGGTGCAACAGAATGCCTTTCAAACCTTCAAAATCTTTGGAATTGATGTATGAGCGGGGAACCTGAATCAGCTAAAATAATAACATTCAAGCCTTTCACACTGATCCCAGAAGCAGGAAAGATGAAGAAGATAGCATTAATAACACATTGACTTCATCACTAGAGTCAACAAAGTCTTCCTCAATGGTTTGTGCAGGGGCTTTTTGCATTGCAGTGGCTTTGCACATACGTGCGAAATGCCCTTTTTTACCACACTTAAAACATGTCTGATTCAAAGCAAAAAGAATACTTGGCATTCCCCATATGTGACTTGCTCCCACAATAGAAACATGAAAGTTCCACTTTATCAGTTTTTTCGTGCAGAATCAACATTAGTCCCCTTCACGGGTTTGGCATTATGCTTCACATTGTTTTGCTTAACTTCCCCAGACTGTACAGTACCATATATTCCCATCATACAGAACTGAGAATGTTCAATGCTTCTGGCTAATGTGAGGGCAGTTTAAAAATCTGGGGCCCTCAGTAGATAATAGCTTTTCTTGGATCTTCCTATTGCATGATCTTTCAAGTAACTGAACATGGATGAATATCACAATTCTTTAACAGAGCAGTGTTTAAAAAAATTGCAATTAAAACCAATTCAACTTAATAGTGACCAAAACCTATAAAGGGTCATCATAATAGCCATTTTAACTAGAATATTCATTTGTGAATCTAAAACTCAATATTTCCAACAAATGAGGCATTTTTACCAGTGACTGTTAATCAAAATTAGTTTGTGAATAATTTACGTCATGTTCTGTAATTGTTGTAAAACAAGGCACTAATTTGTAATTTATCCTTTAATGTTTCAATACCAGAAAACTTATATTGATTCAAAATCATATTTGAAAATATTATTGCTCATTTTTTATGTAACTAATTAGTTTCTCTGTAGCACATTGTTAGAAAACAGAAATGCTAGTCTAGGTATTAAAACTGTACATGGTGATTTGTACAATTTGGTTAATGGAAATGCAATAATCTCTGCCGTGGTTACACCAAAGTTCTGCTCGCATTTAAATCAGGTAGACCATTATGTTGGCGGAAAGAGTACTCCATTGTGAAGGAGTAACCATTGCGTCAACATATAAAACAGGCCCAAAATGCAAACACTGATTATATTCTAGACTCATGAATCAATACTGGTTCACCTGTAGATTTATATAGTTTTATATTCTGTTACGGAATATGAAATATTTATTAATGCACAATAACAGTAACTGCTCTAATGCAGTTATTCCCAACCTGCAGTCTAGGGACCACTAGGAGGTCCGCACAGCCTTCTCCAGGGGTCCGCAATGCTTAGAAAATTAAATAATACTAACATATTCATAAAGTGTATATAAATAAAGAACCAAAATGTAGAATTGAAAATCTTAAAACTTTTTTTATATGTGAAGGAATTTGAATTTGGAGGTTGAGAATGTAATTAGTGTCCTCCGATTGATTAGTGGAAGCAGTGTACATGCATCAAACAGAATAGAGCATAAACAATGGTTAGCTTCAATTGAATTTAGAAAAGCTCAACCTTTCTATTAAAAATACTTCATTATATTTGGGGATTTTAAAAAAATGTTTTAAAGTGTGTATGTTTGCTTGATGAATGTCTGTTCCTGTATTGTTATTGTATTTGTTTGTTTACGTATTGTTTTGCGGTTCAACACATCAGAAATGTTTAGACCTGGATCCCCAGCTTCCGGTAATGACTGAGTGGGGGCCTCCCGATTCCAATAATTATTTATTGGGGGGCCCCGGATTCCAGTAATGATTAAGTGGAAGTCCACAGAAGTCAAAAGGTTAAGAACCACTGCTCTAATGTATAGTTGTGTGCATCTTCACATTTGCATTATTGCAAAATTAAACAGCAAATTGCAGTTAGATGGGATAGTAAGTATTTATAGATAGCTTACCTAACCATTACTGTATCAAGTCAAATTGTCTTGATAACAACCAATTCCTGTACATACCTGTGATTTACTCATGCAGATGATAGAATCATTACTCTCCTCATTGTTATGTGAAAATGTGAATCAAATTAGCTGCCATTTTAAATACTCTTCAGTTAAGAGATTAAGGCAAATCTATATTTTATTTTGCAACTCTTTAAATCACAATATTAAAATATAGTTTGGAAAGCAAAAATTATCCATTGACCTACTGCTCTACAAAAAAACGAGAAAGCAAAAGAAATACCAGATTTGTATGCAACACATTTAGCACTACCCCCATACCAAATAAGCAAAACAACCATGTTTATAAATATTAACAGGCAGAAATAATCATTATGAAAACAGGATTATTACAGGCCTCTACATCTACGAACCCCTATCTCTAAGGCTTATTATCCAGGTGCAAAATTGACAGAGCACTCAATAAAATGGATGCAAACTCAAATATTTTTATCTTACAATATCTACAATAATGTGAGTGGAGCGCTGTAAAGCAGTGTGATACATTTTTTATCATGTACTTGACTGTATCATGATCCCTTTTAGTGTGTTGCGCGGGCACGGAAGAGGTCTATGCATTCCATGGCCATTGATTATAGAAATGCCAGGAGTAGTGGAAGTGACATCACATAGTAACCACTAAGGTTTTTGGGTTATACTGTGAGTGGAGGCATCTCACAAAAAGTGATGGACTGGTCTCACACACCACCTGGTGTCATGCTTCATCATTGACCAGTCCTCGCCCTCTAAAACCTTCACTTGATAGAGGGGCGGGCAGTCACCTGACAACAGGGATGCACATCTAAACTAAGTGGGGGCCCGTGAGAAAGTGAATGTGAATAAAAATCATTATAGTTATCAAATTATGTTTTAATGTGGTTGGTAACTATATGATATTAAAATAATAAACAGTGTGTGGGGAAATTATTGTTCCCTAACCGTAGTGTAAGAGGTCGACATGTTTCTGCAGTGTTAGCCAAGGTAGGTCCAGTGCATTCATCAGGGCCTAAATGTAAAGGGTGGGGGGCTCCATTCTTACTAACTGGTGGCAAGAAGATACCACTGTGCGGGTGTGACCTGTGTCACTCTCCACTATTGGGTGGCTTCCAAGTTCAAGCCTGTGATAGAACATAGAACAACAAACCTTGGTCATGGTGAGGCACTGAACACAATACATGCACTGATTCAGTAATAAGTGAGTGACATGTGACACTCTATGTGTGTACATGATACAAAAAAGATTGTAGTGAGATGAGATATCACTGTTCTTACCCTATATACCAAAGCTACTTGCCCCATGGAAGGAGTGGAGGGGAACCCTGTTGTCAAACCCTGTAAAGAAAAGGAAATCACACATGTAATAAGATCTTATCTCATTACATGCTTTTCTGTATCATATACAACTGTTCCCAGTTGGGAGAGGGTTCAGCATCCAATGTAGAGCCACTGCTATTCACTAAGCCGGGTCTGCTCATGCCTCCCTATGGCTGGGTCCAGAGAGTGACCTTGGGGGACTGCAGACCTTGGGCTTGATGGCTCAGAACTTGCCATTCCGTGTTTAGCCTGGTCAGTGCTAGTGAGAGTCTTAATATTGTGCAGCCTAAGACAAGGAGACCCTCAGTGGTGGCCTCTTCATCTGGGAAATCACACACGATAGTTGGTGATGGCTCACCTGTCATGTTGAATAACAATAAGGAGGGTCAAAGGGGAATATTTAATGACCGTACAATGATATCATCCCCTGTTCTGTAGTTATAACAAAAGATACCAGTAGGTCAAGAGAAGCAGTAAACTGTCTGAAACTATGTGTTTGGTTAGGGAACAGTCACGAAGTCCATATTGAAATGATACGTGGTGAATGATTCCCATCAGATACCCATCCTGTGCCGCCCTACATCATTTGGGATCCTTCAGCCGAAGGAAGTGATGTACAACCACTAGAGATTAGGTGAACTGTAACCTAATCAAGTGGAAAAGAACTCAAATGTGGTAGCTTAATGTGTGTGGCATAAGGAGGGTAAACTGACTCGCAGTGCAGAAGTATGTTAAAGTAACAGTGCTTAAAAAGTGAGTGATTTAAGATTGGGTTGTGGAAGTGGAAAAAGAATATGTTTTAATTGTATCCTATCCACACCCAACAATAAAAACAGTGCAAGGTAGTGTTATACAAATAACTACACAGATGGAATAAAGGTCAACATGTTTCTGCGGTTGAATTGGAGTCTCGAGATCTCCTCCTGCTTCATCAGGACCTTATATCAATGCTACTGCGCTGTGTGAACAAATAAAATAAGTGAAAACGATATCACCTTAAATTCGCCTGTTCAAAAGATGACGAAGGTCATAGCGTGAAAAAGGACGAACAAACAATTCAGGAAAAACAAAAGAAACACATAGTTATTGTCGACAGTTTATGGAACACATATAGAAAGTGTTAGTTATATTTAGCCAATCGTATTATTGGTCAGAGGGTCTCAATTAGTAGACCATAAATGTGATTGCCATCTTATTTGAGACCTATTGAAAAGATAAATTTATCTTCCCTCACCCAATTTGTGGGGAATATATGCCCCACCTCACCTGGCTACAGCCCAGGTAGAAACGGAGCACCACTCTGAGGGAGGAAAGGAAGAAGGAAATAAAAGAGGAAGGATACAGTAACTGTATAAGTAGCATCTACATCAGTAGCAGAATAACCAAAAAAGTATTTGACAATAGCCCACATTACATGCGTGTATAGAATATATAATACGTGATCACATGGTTACTTGGTTTAACTCTTGACTAATAATCGCGTCTATCGTGGTAACAGAATGGTAATTGAATGACCATATGTTTGTCAATGCATGTTCAAAAGTGACGTATATTTTTAAATAATAATGGTAAAAAATACGTTATGCGCCTGGCTGTACTTCTATCACTTATAGCCATGTTAGCTTGAATAATGCGCACTCTCGTTCACGGTTTCTACAACTCTGACGATTTGTAAAGTTAAGAGTTGTAGCTGGAAGTTGTCAAAGACGGCTAACAAACATGAAAAAGCCGCCCCGCCCCACTAGGCTATGGGATACAAGCCAAAAACGCTATGGTGCGTCTCCTCCGAGGTGGTATCCGAACCAAAGACTCACACCCCACCCCGCTTACCTGTCCGTCGGTACTCCGGACATCCGTCTAGGCTGTCATGGAGGGAGGTACCAGGACGGACAGGAAGCGGGTATTTATTCTTCCTGTTTGTGAGCAACAAAGTCGCGTATGGAGGACGACGTCACGTGATCCTACTTGACGGTGTCTGGTTATACTGGGAATTGTAGTTCCCGCAATTTGTTGCTTTCAATTTCCAAACCATGCCTCTTTCCGTATAGAACGACGTGCATTGGCGTTCATCTGGAATGTAACCTGGTAATACGAGTCTGACAGAATCTGAGAGAGATCGTGTTAGTAATCCTTGGACTATGCGCCAACCAGATATAAAATTCCTTTAGTGAGTTATGTAGATGTATGAACAAGGATACCTACCCTATGGTGACTGCGTCACATAGTCAAGGCATGCTGTGAAAATCTACTTCCCGTGTACTGTTACATTGAATGTCAGAGACCGGTATATTGGGAAATGTGGTTCCCGCGTGCTGTTACATGCAATGTCAGAAACAGGCCTGCTTGTGCTTATACACAGTGTGTATCGGTGTGCACCAATAATATAACCATGCGGCAGAGTCTAGGGGAGATGGTTATTGATGGTACATGGGCCTTGTATTACAGTACATCGACCCAATCATTTGTATAATATATGCGCAATGTATATTATATGTATGCGCAGTAACATATGCCCTGAGTCGCGATGGAGTGGGCACCTAGATATATATCTGAATCGAATATACTCATGTATAAGCTCATGCAAAACACATGAAAGCATGCTTTAATCTGAATCGCTCTCTCACCAAGAAAAGATTGCTGCAGTCTCTGTAACGCAATCATGTAGCGGACAGTTAAATGACATGGATATTGCTTTGTATCAAGTGAAAGAAGAAAATCACAATGACATCCATGGAATGTCTTCATTCAATCCTGTCTTGTGGGTTTGTAATTTATACACCCATCTCTGTTCTCGTTTGAACAGAAATGTGCTTATATCAGCAATATGAGCCGGGATTACCGGTTGTTCCAGAACTGTCCACCGTATGTCAGTGGGGAGATGTTGTACTGATAGAAAGTGATTGGTAAGTTTGGTAGCTTGTTTGTTGCATCGTATGGAACTCTTATGTTCTGATATTCGTAACTTAACTTTACGAGTGGTCATGCCCACATACATTTTATTGCATGGGCACTTGATTAGATATATTAAGTTAGCACTATTGCAGTTCGTAAATCTGCATTGTTCCCAACCTTGTACCATCCTGATACTAACTTAAGACAAAATACTAACTTTACTACTACCACACTGCTGCGCTCGCGCTGGCACTAGCGCTGTCTATTTTAAGACTTCCTGTTTTGTATTTCGGTTTGCTTTTATTTTTAACTTACCCCTTGATTTTAGTCTTCTTGCCTGTAGCTCGCGCCCCTCACTCCCCTCTCCGCATATAAAAAGAGCATTATTTGCCTACAAAGCACCACCACTTTGGTGGGTCCGGGTCCTGGGGGCTAACTTTGGGCACCATCTTAGATTGGGGCATTCCATTCGGCGGCGGCCGCCATCTTGGAGCGGACTCGCGCGCTTAGGGCTGACTGGAGCGCCTATTTAAGGCGGTCCTTTGTGTGGCGGCGGTCTCTACTACCTACCACACTGCTGCGCTCGCGCTGGCACTAGCGCTGCCTATTTTAAGACTTCCTGTTTTGTATTTCGGTTTGCTTTTATTTTTAACTTACCCCTTGATTTTAGTCTTCTTGCCTGTAGCTCGCGCCCCTCACTCCCCTCTCCGCATATAAAAAGAGCATTATTTGCCTACAAAGCACCACCACTTTGGTGGGTCCGGGTCCTGGGGGCTAACTTTGGGCGCCATCTTAGATTGGGGCATTTCATTCGGCGGCGGCCGCCATCTTGGAGCGGACTCGCGCGCTTAGGGCTGACTGGAGCGCCTATTTAAGGCTGTCCTTTGTGTGGCGGCGGTCTCTACTACCTACCACACTGCTGCGCTCGCGCTGGCACAAGCGCTGTCTATTTTAAGACTTCCTGTTTTGTATTTCGGTTTGCTTTTATTTTTAACTTACCCCTTGATTTTAGTCTTCTTGCCTGTAGCTCGCGCCCCTCACTCCCCTCTCCGCATATAAAAAGAGCATTATTTGCCTACAAAGCACCACCACTTTGGTGGGTCCGGGTCCTGGGGGCTAACTTTGGGCGCCATCTTAGATTGGGGCATTCCATTTGGCGGCCTCCGCCATCTTGGAGCGGACTCGTGCACTTAGGGCTGACTGGAGCGCCTATTTAAAGTCGCTCCCTTACGCGCAGCGGGACGCGCAGGTGGACGCCTTCGCTTAGCCTGAGTCGTGCCGGAGTCCTGCCCGTCTGCGTCCCGGAGGCGGCGGCGGACGCGGGTCTGGTCAGGCGTGGGTGAGGATGATTAGTTACACCTCGGCGACGCTGCGTGCTATGCAGACCTACTCCTGCTCCTGTCGCTCGGTTTTTCCGGGGCGTTTCAAGGGTAACCGGGGCTGCCCGGGCTGCGGCTGGTCGCCTATTTGGACACCGGTCAACGTCCATAGGCTTGCTGAGGCTCGTGTTAAACATCTATGCCTGCTGCTTAATACGAGGTCAGTAGGTTGCCATGCCCTGCACTTATATGATCTTCTTGCCAGGGAAAATCCCTTATGTCTTCTCCTGACCGAAACTTGGTTGGGAGAGGCGTCCAATCCGGACATTTTCTCTGCCATTCCTCCGGCATACAACATTCTCCGGCAGGACAGAGTTAAGGGAAGGGGCGGTGGAGTAGCTGTGGTGGTGAAGAAGAACGTTTCCTGCTCAGTTCTCCCCCTGAATTCCATCGGGGGCTCTGAGTCCCTTGCTTTTACGCTCAGACTGTCTCCGAGCCAAGCGCTTAAGGGGCTGCTGGTTTACAGGCCGTCAGGCCCCACGGGTTCCTTTTTCGAGGACCTGCAGATAGCAATCTCCGAGCTGGCGCTGTCTACACAGCACTGCGTAGTGGCAGGCGATTTTAATTTCCATCTTGACGTGACAGATGACCCGGACGCTATTAAACTGCTGGACATTACATCTTCGCTGGCCCTAGCACCGTTTGTGTCGGGTACTACACATGAGAAAGGGCACACCCTTGATCAAGTGTTCTCGTCAGTCCCGATTGCTGATATCGAAACCCTGCCGGTGCTCTGGACGGATCATAGGCTGATCAGGTTTTCCGTGCTGGAGAATGGGCGGCCGGATAACAGCGCCCCCACGGTGCCTAGACCAGCCTCAGGAGCGTTGCACAGAGTGACGCCTGATATGTTGGAGCAGGCGCTTACGGAACATCCCTGCCACCTCTCGGGGGATCTGGAAAGAGATAATGAGGCTCTGCAGCTGTGGCTGACTGAAAGGCTGGATGATCTTGCCCCAAAGGCAGCCCCTCGGTCCACGGTAATACGGCAATCTGCGCCGTGGTTCACGGAGGCGCTGCGTGTGGCTCGCAGCCAATGTAAGGTTGCTGAGCGGGCCTGGCGCCTTCAGTACGATGGGGAGGCCAAACTTGCCTATAGGGCGGTTGTGAAGGCCTATCACCGGGACATCCTAGGAGCTAAGAAAGAATATCTTGCTAGGAGGATTGAGGCGTCGGCGAACTCCTGTAAGGAGATCTTCAACGTTGTGAAGGAGTTCACGACCCCCAGCTCCCACTCACACCCGCCAGTATCATCGGATGCGTGGGTGTGTGATCTCGCCAGTTTTTTCACCGACAAGATCAAGGCGATTCAGGTCTCCTTCTTGGAGAGCTCGGAGGAGGGTGGCTGCGGCCCCGTGGCGGGACATGGGTCATCGTCCACGCCTGTTGCAGTGCTGTCAGACTTTCCTGCCGTCTCTAGCGAGGCGTCTCGGGTGCTGCTGGCCAGCCTTAAATCAGGCTCGCCACTCGACCCCTGCCCTGCCAAATTTTTGGCCAGGATGGCAGCGGTGGTGAACCCCCTGGTCAATCCCATCCTCAATGCCTCCCTGAGGGAGGGGAGTGTCCCTCGCACCTGGAAAAGGGCGATGGTAATCCCCCTCCTGAAAAAGCCTGGTCTTGATGCCGAGGTTCTGGCCAACTATAGGCCAATTTCACTGCTCCCGGCTCTGGCCAAGATCACTGAGAAACATGTCCATGGCGTCTTGTCGAGCTTTTTAGAAGACAACAATCTGCTCCATCCGTCCCAATCCGGATTCCGTCCTAATTTCAGTACGGAAACGGCGTTGCTGGAGGTCTCGGAGATCATCAGGGAGACCTTGAATGTTGGTGGCAAGGCCATGTTAGTCATGTTGGACCTGTCGGCGGCCTTTGACACCGTCCCCCATGAGGCGCTCCTCGCCAGGCTTTATGACATCGGCATTAGGGGGACGGTGTTCAAATGGTTCACATCCTTCCTTGAAGGCCGCCGCCAGACGATCTGGGTCTCCCAGAGCTCCGCCGAGATGCCGCCATTGGGAGTCGGGGTTCCACAGGGTTCTGTGTTGAGCCCGTCGCTGTTTAACATCTTTATGTCCCCTCTGGCGGCGGCGGTGGAGGCGTATGGGGCCCAGATCGTGTCCTACGCCGACGACACGCAACTCCTCTTCACGTGCGGTAAAGACCAGGCATGGGACGGAGAGAGTATTCGGGGCTGTCTGGGAATGGTCTTCGACTGGTTCCAGCGGAACAGTCTGAAGGCCAACTCCAGTAAGTCGGAGGTCTTATTCTTTGGCTGTGCCACCGA
This sequence comes from Lissotriton vulgaris, assembly GCF_964263255.1. Classification (NCBI taxonomy): domain Eukaryota; kingdom Metazoa; phylum Chordata; class Amphibia; order Caudata; family Salamandridae; genus Lissotriton; species Lissotriton vulgaris. The sequence continues at coordinate 1,276,052,795 of NC_141696.1, read as the reverse complement.
CCCTTAGTGACAGCAATGGTGGCCGTCTGACATGTGTCCTCCCGCACAGCCATCACTGGTTGCAAAAACCTTTGTGTCAAGCTGGACAACAAGCTTTCATTGAGAACTCATGTCCTCGGTCTGGCCGGCACCTGTTTCGGCATTTTGAAGATGCTCCGCAAGTTCCTTCCATTGCTGTCTGTGGAGCATAGGCGGATTACGGTGCAAGCGCTCATTGGATCCCGGTTGGATTACGCCTATGCCCTCTTTCTTGGCCTCCCTGATTATCTGGTCCAGCGCCTGCAGGTGGCACAAAACTCTGCTGCCTGCGCCATCTTTGGCCTACATAGGCGAGCACGTGCTTCTGGGTTGCTGCAGACGCTCCACTGGCTGCCCATCCGGAGGCGGATTATGTTTAAATCTCTGACGCTGATGCACAAAGCATTGCATGGCTCAGGCGCTGGGTACCTGCAGCGGAGGCTGGCCTTTTATCGCCCAGCCCGCTCACTGCGGTCTGAATCTCTCTTCACTGCTGTGGTTCCGCGTGTGAGGAAGGCCCGCACTGGGGGGCGCTCTTTCAGCTTCAAGGCACCCCAGTTGTGGAATTCGCTTCCACTGGCGCTACGCAGCACCTCCAATCTGCTTCAGTTCAGGAAGAGCCTGAAGACTTGGCTTTTTAATCTCTAGTTCTTTCTGGTGGGCCTATTTCTTTTTCTTGTATCTGTTTTTCCTTGTTATGTTGTTTTACACTGAGCTGCCTGTGGAAAGCGCCGGGACACTCTTTCAGAGTAGCCGTGCGCTATATAAACTTACTATAACATAACATAACATAACTACTACGAAATGTCTTCTGTGAATACCAAAAGTAGTAAGTTTAGGATTGTGTCTCAGATTAGTACTGAATCGGCCCTAAGGCTAAGAACACAAACTTGAGGGCAGGTCCAGGTGAATTAAGATTCACATTATTGGCTTCTTGGAGGGAACTGAGGGTGGCGGCCCACTGCTTTTTTTGTGAACTGGCTCCCCAATAAGGTTTCTCCAGAGGGACTTCAATACAATTTCACTGTGGAATGCATACACAGGGTGCCTGTACACCATCCCCATCCTGGCGCTCACCCGAGACCAGTGGTGGCCACAGTATTTAATTTCTAGGACACAGACAAAGTACTGCAGGCCGCCAGAAAATTTGGTTGGATCACCTATGGAAACACGCAGATCTACCTTTTTCCAGACTATACCTTCGTAGTCCAGCATAGGTGGGCATACTCTGTGGGAGGGAAATGTAAGCTACAAAAGGCGGGCATCAAGTTCTGAGAGTGATAGCAAATGGAAACATTTATTATTTCACTGAGCCTGGTGATGCCTGAGGCTGGGCTGAACAGTTGAGGCAGGACTCTCCAGAGGTCGGTGACACTGTGGTGCACAAGGAAGAGCTCCCACCTTCTAGCTTTCAGCATAGGCAGCCTGAACAAATACATCTGACATGACACAGGAGGGCCTCCAGCGTCTCTGAGGCTCCATACCCTACTCAGGCACATTGAGGGAGACTCTTGGTCCTTGCAGTTGCAGTGCATATATTCGAAACTCTGGCTGGACCTGGTCACCTAGGGGTTCGGACAATGCCTAAAGACTCTGACTCCTCTCAGCTTAATCTCATTGTTCATTCCACTACCCTCAGTTACTCCAGTGTCAACATACCGTCATGGTCCTGCTGCTTCTTTCACCCCTTTGCTTCAGCTGTACATTTTTGGTTGCATTCACTTGACTGTGGAGGGAGGTCTGCTTGAGTTTCCTTGGAACATTCTTCTTTCCCATCAAGACCTTTGTATTTGCTGATCCACATACCCTGGGGGGCCCCTGACCACTACAAATAATTTGCTCATAAAGCCCTGTCTGCGTACACCACTGGCTCAACCCTTGTGGTCACATTCACGCCCTCCCTTCTCCCTGCAGTGTCACCTCGTAATCTTGTGGGGTATCCTATGGACCAATTTAAACTGTACTGTTTTTGTAGTTATTGTTTGTCTGCGTTTGGGCAGCCAGATGTTACTCTGGCACTCTGGGGTTGGTAGTTGGGAATTTCTGTTAATAGGCCTCTATTTCATTACCCGATGTTCGATGTCTCAGGTTGGAGCATTTGTTGAACACTGGGGTTTAATAAACTGCCTGGTGTCCCCCTCTCTCTCTGCAATGAGCCACATCACATTATCCATATGGGTAAGCTAAATATAATAATTGGGAATATTCGTGGTAAGACCATGATAAAAAAATGACACTTGATATACCAATACATAAAATGAAGGGGGGCTCACATAGCTTTCTTGTGGGAAACACACCTGGCCAAGGGGAAGTATTCTCTATTTTGAAGGCGTTGGTGAGGCCAGTCTTTTGGAACCGGCTACTCAGGGTACGCCAGAGAAGCCCTTATCTAGATCCACCCATCTATCCCCTTTTGACCTATAACCATAGAATTAGATCCTAAAGTGCGATACTAGAGAAGGCTCTGCAGCATGTTCTCTTTTTGTGGAAGATCTGTGGTTTCAGTATTAGTGAACTCCCGCTTCGAGAATATCTGCAGCCTCCCGAAAGCTCTAGCTATTGTGCTAAGTAACTGGGGGTTTTGAGATGAAGGGCTATATGAGTCATACAGGCGATCTTTAGTTGTATTCTTGCCTCATAGAGTAGCCAATTCAAAGCTTTTAAGGTCGAAGATATGTGGTCATTTCTTTTTGTTCCGAAGAACAACCTTATCCTTCTTTGTCTGAATCAGATCCCCTGTCACTCACTCTACATAAATCTAATGATGATTATTTACTGTGTTTTGCAAGTGTGTTTGTGTGTTGAGATTTTTTCTACACATATAGACATTCAACTAATGTGGCAATCTCTCATGTCTTTTTTATTTTATTTATTTCTTAGTATTTTATTCTTACTGATATCTATCTAAAACTGACTAAATAGTTATTTGCCACCTCCTTAATATTGAGATCTACAGTCTCGTGATACTTGATATTTTCTTTCAATTTCACATGTGTTCCTCAGCTCGTTCTATTAGCGTTCTAATGGTTGAAGGAATTCTATTTAAGCACTTTTCGCCACGTGTTCCCTATTGCCTAATTCATGCCTCCAGACCATGGGAGCAAGTTAATTCTGAGCCCTCCAGGTATCAATCTTTATCTAAATGCTTGGCTCACCACCACTTTGGAAAATCATTATCATCAACACTTTACAGCTTTAAAAATAGATCTTTAATGCCTTTTGGTTTGCCTCTGAGAGGCTCTGTTGAACTTTGCGGAAAAGCTGCTGTCGAAAAGCATGTTTAAATGCACACAGTAATTTGGCTGACAGTGACTTGCAGACACCACCACCAAATAGCCCTCCACACCCCGCGGATCAGCGGTGGACGGACCTGCCGTCCGCCGCTGGTCCCACCGCATTCCCACCGCCATCCTAATCTGGCGGTGGGTGTTTTCTGTGGCCACAGCGGTAAATCTGCATCCTCGTGGCTTCCGCTGGCCCGCAGGATGCGGATTCACCGCCATCCCTAATCGGCCCCTAAGTTCCCAGGCCGTAGTCTAATGTAACCATGACAAAAAACCGAATACGACGCTTGCCACCAAAAACATCCAGTGTAAAGTCCCAGGGAGGAAAACTCATAACATATATTTAAAACAAAAGCTGTGACGATATGTAATAATAGCAATGGCAGGGACACGCTGCTGTGTTTTTTGGGATTCGGACAGAAGTTTGTGTCATTTCCTCAGGCAACTTATTAAGAAACACAGCACTTAATCCCAGCACCATTAACTTCAATGGGTGCGAGAATGTGTCCCTGCCTCTGGGTGCCCCGGGCAGCGTTCACCAAAGGGACGCCATCGTAACTGCGGTGCCACTCAGCTATTACTGCGCATTTAACAATCTAATTAGAAGTGTTGTGAGGCTGTTTCCCATAATAAACCAAAGACAGCGTAGACAACCGAAACTAGTTAGGCGGCTGCAGCTCAGAGATCAGCGCTGCCCTCCAGCTGTGTCTAATGAACCTCCCACGGGACACGTTAGGTCTTTCCACAAACAGGATCACAGATGACAGAAAGCCAAAGCTGTCCTAACAGGTGTCCATAAATACAAAAAAACTGCTCTCTACTTTGCCACGGTTTCTATGAACAAATCAGGGAGGGAGAAAAGGGAGTAAGTAAAAACAGACAGAAAGCTGCACATTGGACGGCGGTACCTGGCATGACGTCGCCTTCAGCACATGGGTGGCTCTAATTAGGTCAGGCTGCACTGAGTTTCTGACTGTTGGTATGTTTGGCGTTCTGAGTGTCCCTCAGGTCCAACATGGCTAATCAGAAGTCCGCTAATTAAAATGAAAAACTGAAAAGAAACAGTCGAGTGGGTAATGAAACACGAAACATCAAATGCAAGGGAGACAAAGAAAAAAGCAGCACATCGTTGAAGAACCTGGCAAACGAAGCACTAGCGGGAACACAGCATTTTGTCTAAGTCAGATGGTATTACGTTGACACGTGCAGCGCGTCATCAGCGGTTGTTTCATGGCCGTCAAGGATTTCTCCAACTCTACATTTCTTTGATATATGCCTGATGTAAAATAGTGGTGAGCGAGTGAGCAACATGATTTGCATTTCGTCATTGAGTAATTCAGAATATCTTGTTGTACAGGGCACATGAGGAAATTCACAATTAATTCAAGGGTGGTGGAGAATGAAGAAAAAAGGGAGATGGACACAGAGAAAGACAGAGACAAAGTGACAGATAAAACAAAGAGTTAGCATGGAAGAGAAAGAGGGTAAACTGAGCCAATATGAGAAAGTAAGGGTGCGGTTGAGAAAGACAGGGAGAAAGAAATAGTAATCCATTTATGGTGACTTTATGGTGGTTAAAAAGCAAGCAGGCAATCTATAGGCTTCAATATCTTCTGCGAAAACGAACATCTTTACTTCTAAATTGTTCCTTTCTCTCTGACTTCTCCACTTGCTGCTCTCTACCAGTCTTATGCTGCAGCTTTCGACTTTTCCATCGTACAACATACAGAATTGTTATCAAATAGACACTACCGAAATGTGAGTTCTCCATGATGATGTCACTCAGAACCTGATGGTGACAACACCCCCTTTATTCAGTTACTCAACCATTACGTTATGTTATGTGTAGCTATTCCAGTTCATCTCTCGCTGCTGTCGTCAGCTGTACCGAAGTCAAAGAGTCATGGAGGAGCTATACACAACATGAACTCACTTGGATTGCCAATGCCTTGTTTTAAACCTGTGCCCTTCTACCCATTTCCTTCACCCTCGGGCCATCCCTCGTCTTCACTGCTCAGATTTTAATAATGGTATTGGGCATCCTGTCACCTCCCACAACAGCCTCAGCATTACTACCCCCCCCCCCTTCAAAATACTAAAAATGCATCAGGGTCCATAGTACACAAAGTGCCCTACGTTCACAACAGGTATTTCTGCACACTCTTTGCACACCTGGGGCACCTTGGTATTACAGAAAGGGTCACAGATGCTTGTGTGTCCCTTCTATGATATTGTTCGCTGCTGCCTAAGATGTATGAGTGCAGTAACAAAGGGCTAGCCCCTTCATTGCACAGGGGCATGACCCCATGCAAATCAAGCAATCCTTTGCCTTTGTGCCGGTGCAATATCACAGACACGACACAGAGGCAGAAAACCTAACATGGCATATGACACATATATCAGGTGGACACAGTCAAGGCACTCCTAATTGCACCTCTTGGGAGAAGGGCATGTGGAGCTCAGGGACCCTTCAAAACCTCTCCTTCCTTCAGGTGGAGGCTATAGTCACTCACTACATCCACATGCAGGGGGATCTACCACCCCCCTCCCCCCCTTTAACCTGTTCCTCCGATGTCACAGTGGGCGTGTGCGGAGGACGGCCGGGGGCCAGTCAAACTCCGCGCACTCATTATTTCGCCCACGTCACAGCGGACTTGGCGCCGCGGTCAACGGGTTAAAAGAGAGGCCAGGTTGCCACCTGCAGTGAAGGGTGGCATGGCAACTTCAAACAGCCAGTGCCCTACTCACTAGTGCTCTTTTCTCAGAGCAGAAATTCTCGCTGGTTGACAAGGAGGGGTGGTCCCTTGAGCACGGGAGGTTAGACCACTTGGAAAATATATACACTAAATATGTCTCAGGCGTGTTGTTTATTAATAGTACTGAATCAATGATCAAAAGGACATTGAATGAGACTTTCATCAAATCAAATTATTGTATTTCTGTGTCACGCCTAATTCTCTGTATTTTAAACCATCACTCACCCGTCTACCACCACTGGAGCGGGCCCAGAAGCGCCGAAACAGCGACCCCTTCGCTGCAACTTTAAAACCAGCAACAAACATTTCTGCCGCCATTCACGGCGAGGGAGAGAGGCCACGCCCACTTTGAGGCCACGCCCACCCGCCGCCCACGGTATATAAACGCTGCCGTCAGCGCCCCTCACCAGAATCTCGAAAGCTCCTGAGGCGGAAGCCGGGAGACTAGCAAGCATTTTTTTTTTAAATTATTGTATTTCTGTGTCACGCCTAATTCTCTGTATTTTAAACCATCACTCACCCGTCTACCACCACTGGAGCGGGCCCAGAAGCGCCGAAACAGCGACCCCTTCGCTGCAACTTTAAAACCAGCAACAAACATTTCCGCCGCCATTCACGGCGAGGGAGAGAGGCCACGCCCACTTTGAGGCCACGCCCACCCGCCGCCCACGGTATATAAACGCTGCCGTCAGCGCCCCTCACCAGAATCTCGAAAGCTCCTGAGGCGGAAGCCGGGAGACTAGCAAGCATTTTTTTAAAAAATTATTGTATTTCTGTGTCACGCCTAATTCTCTGTATTTTAAACCATCACTCACCCATCTACCACCACTGGAGCGGGCCCAGAAGCGCCGAAACAGCGACCCCTTCGCTGCAACTTTAAAACCAGCAACAAACATTTCTGCCGCCATTCACGGCGAAGGAGAGAGGCCACGCCCACTTTGAGGCCACGCCCACCCGCCGCCCACGGTATATAAACGCTGCCGTCAGCGCCCCTCACCAGAATCTCGAAAGCTCCTGAGGCGGAAGCCGGGAGACTAGCAAGCATTTTTTTTAAAAATTATTGTATTTCTGTGTCACGCCTAATTCTCTGTATTTTAAACCATCACTCACCCGTCTACCACCACTGGAGCGGGCCCAGAAGCGCCGAAACAGCGACCCCTTCGCTGCAACTTTAAAACCAGCAACAAACATTTCTGCCGCCATTCACGGCGAGGGAGAGAGGCCACGCCCACTTTGAGGCCACGCCCACCCGCCGCCCATGGTATATAAACGCTGCCGTCAGCGCCCCTCACCAGAATCTCGAAAGCTCCTGAGGCGGAAGCCGGGAGACTAGCAAGCATTTTTTAAAAAAATTATTGTATTTCTGTGTCACGCCTAATTCTCTGTATTTTAAACCATCACTCACCCGTCTACCACCACTGGAGCGGGCCCAGAAGCGCCGAAACAGCGACCCCTTCGCTGCAACTTTAAAACCAGCAACAAACATTTCCGCCGCCATTCACGGCGAGGGAGAGAGGCCACGCCCACTTTGAGGCCACGCCCACCCGCCGCCCACGGTATATAAACGCTGCCGTCAGCGCCCCTCACCAGAATCTCGAAAGCTCCTGAGGCGGAAGCCGAGAGACTAGCAAGCATTTTTTTTTTAAAATTATTGTATTTCTGTGTCACACCTAATTCTCTGTATTTTAAACCATCACTCACCCGTCTACCACCACTGGAGCGGGCCCAGAAGCGCCGAAACAGCGACCCCTTCGCTGCAACTTTAAAACCAGCAACAAACATTTCTGCCGCCATTCACGGCGAGGGAGAGAGGCCACGCCCACTTTGAGGCCACGCCCACCCGCCCCTTTCCCACTCATCAAAGATGTGCAATTACCGGACGCGCAGCGGACGGGCGCAGCGGGCGTGCCGTCAGCGCGCCGAAGGCGCGCCAAAGGCAAGCCCGTCTGGGCCCGTCCGGGCCCAGACGGCCCCAGGACCTGTCACTATGCCCGATTCACAGCCCCTCCTATCCTACCCCCCGGACACCCTCCGTCTCTGGAAAACAAAGAAAAACCCGCAGTGTGAATTCACCCTGAAGGATGACACCCCGTTCACAGGATGTCCCCTCTGCAATACCCCTGAAACCACGAAACTTAGCAGCAAGCTTCGACTGGGCCTATTGAACTGCAGGTCGCTAGTAAAGCACTCACACGAGGTAAACCTCCTCACCCTAACCCTCTCGCTAGACGCCCTATTTCTGACCGAAACATGGCTGACCCCCAACAACGGCTCAGATTTGGTCAATGCAACCCCCCCAGGCTATCAAATTTGCTGCCTTAACAGACCAGTTGGAAGAGGTGGCGGGCTCGCCATTCTCTATAAAGACCATTTTAGCTGCAGGATCATCGACGGTACGGTCAAGGACTGTGAAAATTGTAATTTCACCCTTCAGATCTCGCCTACCACTTCACTATCGGGTCTTCTGGTATACAGACCACCAGGCTCAATAGGTGATTTCTCAAACACTCTGATGGACCACATCCTTCTAAAAACAATAGCAGCGCCTAACTTTCTTCTCCTAGGGGATTTGAACCTACACTTCCTAGATCCGGCAGACCACACCGCCGCGAATCTTCTAGCAGACCTCGCGTCAGCTGACCTCCAGCTCCTGAACGCGAAACCCACTCACGAGAAAGGTCATCTCCTAGACCCAGTCTTCACCAACATCAGGAATTTCCAAACCCAAGACCCCTCCCCCCTACCATGGACTGACCACTTTCTGGTCCCAATGCACCGGTCCTATCAGCCCGCTTCGGTCCCCAAACAGAAAACTAGGATTTTAACCCGACGCTGGCACAAGTTAAGTCCAGAAAAATGGGAAGCGAAGCTCAGGGATTCCGATGGCCCCCTCGCAGCTGACCCTAACACCGCTGATAGGGAATTTAACAGCTGGCTCACCAACCCCCTAGACAGCCTTATTCCATTAACACGCTCTCTTAAACATGTAAAGAGGATCAATCATGCTCCCTGGTACACCCCGGCCTTGAACATTCTTAGGAAAGAGTGCAAAAAGACGGAACGAACATGGAGGAAAAATAAAACAGCGACGGACAAAAACGCCTATCAATCTGCCATGAAGGCGTATAAACAAGCCCTCCACAGCGCTAAAAGCTCTTTCTTTGAGGTAAGAATACAAAATTCCTCGTGCTCTGCAAAAGAGACTTTTTCCATACTTAAGGAGCTTCTCCATGTCCCAGCCCCCCCGCAGACACCCTTGGACCCCAAAGCAGCCGAGGAGAAATGTGTTAACCTGGCCAATTTCTTTGACAGCAAAATCAAGAAAATCCTTTCCTCTCTACCTGCTACTAATCAGGCCACCCCTGGAATCGCTAAGGATTGTACCCTCACGTCTGGAAACCCCATGGACAAACCTGAATCCCCTTGTTTAACCGCATTCGGACCAGTCTCAGAAGAAGAAGTGGCAACCACTCTAGCAGCCACGAAAAGCGGAGCCCCCAGCGATTCAGTCCCCGTACGGTTCACGAAAAACATAGCACGAACCATCACAGCTAGACTCACGGCCCTCATTAACATCTCCTTTTCCCAAGGAATAGTCTCACAAAGCTGGAAGGAGGCCGTTGTTAAAGGTCTGCTGAAGAAGCCGTCACTAGACCCCACGGACCTATCCAATTACCGACCCATCTCGCTCCTCCCCTGGATAGGTAAGGTCGCGGAGAAGCTCGCAAACAAAAAACTGTCCCACTTCCTGGAAGCAAACCACTGCCTAAAGAACTCCCAAACTGGTTTTAGACCAGGTCAGGGCACAGACACCGCCCTCCTGGCGGCAGTAGAAAAAGCGAGGGAAATCATGGATACAGGAGGATCAGTGGCAGTGGTCCTCCTGGACCTCAGCGCAGCATTCGACACTGTCAGCCATCAGGTCCTAGTCCAGCGCCTAGAGAGCACTGGCGTACAAGACAGTGCGCTGAGATGGCTCACATCCTTTCTCTCCCGACGCTCCTTCCAAGTCTGGGAAGGAGAAAGCCGGTCTCCCTCAATCCCCCTCCGGTGTGGAGTGCCCCAGGGCTCCTCATTGAGCCCCACACTTTTTAACGTGTATATGGCCCCACTGGAGGTGCTGGTCGCCCCTTTCGGAGTCACGATCGTCAGCTACGCTGACGACACTCAGTTGGTGGTGACCCTCTCCCACCCCAAGCTACAGCCCTCCAACCTGCAAGACTGCCTGTCCACTGTCCATCAATGGATGGGCGATTCTGACCTAAAGCTGAACGGGTCAAAGACAGAGATCTTGCTTCTCGGACACAAAACCCCGAGTCTCCCTCCTAACATCTGGCCCGTATGTATGGGTGACCCCCCCTCCCCTAAGACAGAGGTCAAGAGTCTGGGAGTGTGGCTAGAGACAGATCTCACTTTCCGGACACAGGCCAGGAAAACAGCCGGCATCTGCTATGGGCTCCTGAGATCATGTAGGAAAGTACTCCCCCTACTGCCATTCCAGTCCCGCCTTCTGCTAATTCAAGGTTTAGTGCTAGCAAGGTTGGATTACAGTAATGCCATTTACCTCGGGGCGCCGGAAGCCACCTTGCAAACACTACAAAAAACCCAAAATGCCGCAGCCCGCTTGCTCACAAACACCCCAGCAAGAACTTCGGCCAAACCCGCCTTGAAAAAACTTCACTGGCTCGCCGTAAGGGAAAGAGTCGCTTTCAAGGCCCTCTGTCTGGCACACAAGGTCCTGAACAATACGGGTCCCCCCATTCTGAGCACCTGGATCACTCCATACAGACCGTCGAGAGCGCTTCGGTCCGAACAAGGAAACCTTATTGTTGTCCCCAGGGTGAAGAAAACCCGCATAGGCGGCCGCAGATTCTCGGTGAACACGGCCAGAAAATGGAACGCTCTCCCCTCGAACCTCAGAGCTGAACCAAACCTCCTTCGATTTAGAAAGTCCCTCAAAACCCTCCTTTTTCCCTGATTTTTCTCCGAAATTTTCCTGTGCCCCCCGTTAGGAGTTCGAGGTTTTAGCGCTGGGATACTCAAGGGTGACTACGCGCTCTACAAAAACCAAAAAAAAAAAAAAAAAAAAAAATAAATATTTCAATAACTTGATATTTTATGCTTTTTTTAAACTATACCATTGCAATCTAATAAAACAAAACATACACAAAAGGATGGTAAGAAAATACATGAACCGCACAATTTATATACACAAGTCACAAAGTGTGAGATAAATGTGTCCCACCACCAATCATTGAAGAAAGATTCATAGTGGAATAGGATACATTTTTTAACATTTTGCCAGTTTCTAACTAGTAAAGAAAATGTGAGTGCGGTCCCAGTAGTTTAATCATTAGTCAGCACTGTATTTTTAGAGAGAGACAGGGGATGCTAGGACAAAAAGAAGGTCTTTTGAGAACCTATTGGCATTCTCACAACCCTTCCTGCATTGCTTTCCGAAGGAAATGTCTATGTCTCCTTTAGCCCCTGGATGATGGTGTTGAATGTTGCCACCCTCTAGTTGTTGGGGTCTCGTCTGGGCAGGGAACTGGATGGCCTTACTGGAAACATGGGATTGAATTGGCGCCTAATACCTTAACAATGTTGGTGAGCAGCATAGCTATTCATAAGGGGCAAAAGGAAAACGAGGGACCTCTTTTTTCAATCAACGCTTCAATAAAATGTAATCTTTGTGTTTTTGATGAAAATTTGGTAACCCCTACTATAGCCATTCGCCGGTCAGGTGGAGTATGGCAGGGGAATGGTGCCTTGTGTCATTCTGCTTCTAGATGATCTTAACAATTTTGGTGTTTTCTATGCTTGCTGGTTCTAACATCCCAGAGTCATGTTCTTGGAGCTAGGGTTCATACATGCACTAGGAACAGCACATTTGTTATAATAGGGTGCCATTTCCTCTTCAGTGTTTGGTGCACCCAGTAAAAGGTGTGCTGTGGCACAGACCAGGGCAGTATGCTGCATGTGTATTAGAACACATGTAGCATGCTGTCACCCTCCTAAAACCTGACGCCTTTCCAACCACCCAGACCACGCTCTCTACAATTCAACTCAACCTTTTCCCCACTCAAATATATAAAAATAAGACTGTCTCCTACCACCCACCACCTCACCTCACCGTCTGTGTCTTATTTTCTCCACCTTGCCCAAAACCATGCTCTCCCATCCGAGCTGAGAGCCTGTCGGTGCAGCACAGTCAGTGAACCCTGAAATATCCTGCGATGTCACAAGAGAGGTAAACCACTGCTATGCAGTAGTAACAGTGAATAACCTGATTTGGAATATGGTATTCACACTAATGGCTTTCTATGGGAGACATCTAACATTCATTATTTCCTCTCCCATCTATCTCCACCTTTTCTTGGTCTTCAGCTTCTCTCTCAACCTTCCCTATCCAGTAGCATAATTTTGGCTCCTTCCTTTTACGTTTGGCTAGGCCACATATATATTTACATTTGGATTTTTGTACTCATGTGATGCAATAACACTAATTAGATATAGTACAACTGAAAGTGCATCTATTGTGTGTTATGACATATATGTTTGGGCATATTAAAATTTTTCCTTTTCAGGAACATTTAGATTGCTGATAATAATTTCTATAGGTTTAGATTGTAGGGTGGTTGCTAACATGCATTTAATGCAGTGCATTCACCATGGATTAGTGAGAATGAATTATATATGTGTTCAATGTTTTGTTTGTAAATTGTGACCAGTTGTTGTTTTTGTTTAATAAAATGTATTAGTTATTGTGCCACATGTACGAGTAAATTGTAAAATAGCTGATTCCTTTCTTACAAATTGTCTTTATTGGATTATATGTAGGTTGTAGAACTAATATGCAGTTAAAGAGAAATGTTACGTTAGCACAATTGAGGGGCTTAATCTTGCAGTCGAGACATTTAATACTAATGTGAAAGTCATTTTTCTGCATGTTTCTCTCTTCTGCAGGTGAAGAACAAAGTCATTCATTAGTGAAAAGCAAATTGTATTTTGGAGATGGTGAGGGGAGGAAGAACTGGCAAAGTTGCATAATTTTAACCGAGAACAAAGAGAGACTGGAGTATGGGAGTAATGCTCAAGGCAGCAAGTTCTTTCTTGGGTACTGGAAAAGTACTGTGGTATGTATAAGGTCATATTTCTCGAATGGTCTTTGTGAATTTTAATTAGTGAACCAACCTTGGGGTGAATCCGATTCCCTTTTGACTTGGTAAGGTACAGACCTCTCTTGTTATCTCTGATTGTGTGGCTTCATGCTATACATGCCTTCCTACTTATAGAACTTCTTTGAATCAATAGGGTTTCCCTATTCTTAGGTTTAGTGTAGGGTTTAGTAGATGCTGCAAATCTTTTCCATGTATGTGGAGAAGGATCAAAACTTTTCATCTAGTCATCAAATCCTTTTCCTTATTTTCTGTACCGCTGATATTGAGATTCTTATATTTTATTTGCTGTTAAGGACCAATATAGTCCGTCGCTTTGGTTTTTCTTAATTAATTTTGTGCTTTTTCAATACCTTCTTAAGATATTTTATATGAGTCTGGCTTTGAGTTTGTAATAAACCTTTTAACTTCAAGTTATTGATTCAGACTTTCATTGTGTAGTCCTAATGATCACACTGTACTTTGAGATTTAAATTGTTATTAACCTCTCTTCCTCTCAGACTGCTATCAAGGTCAACTGACCAGAGTTAAATTTGAAGAAATGACCCAGAGCATTCTCATTTATCATTATGGAGCTTACCTTTTCCTTTTTTATATTCTATCATGAAAATCTAACATTTTGTAACTTACCCTCTAGTGGATCCACTCTCACACCTCCGTCTACGGTTTTCCATTGTTCATGCAGTTGCTTTTTATGTATGTCACTTCAGTGCTTCCATTGGAAGTGTAGAACATTATCTTTCACACATCTAGAAGCCCAGCTTGTTTCATACTCACAATGAAAACCATGCACAATAATCCGATTTGATGTCCAATATTTTCTAGATTGTGTTTTTGGGTGCTACTGCTGTTATTTCAAAATGGTGGAACAAAAACAACATTTAATCCTTCTCACTCAGCACTATGAACCATTTCTAACTAAGAATGAAATGATTCAACCTACTGTGAATTTCCTGTAATCCTTTACGTATTTAAGATGTCAATAGGCCTTCTCCATTTATCCACCCAGGATCTGAAACAACATCTCTGTATCCATCAAAATCGTTTCAAAGCTTCTCCGATTTAGGAAAGAATTGAAGAAAATTACATCACAATGTCTTAACCGTTCACAACTCAGCTTCCGCTCTGATTGCTCATAGACTTTAAGCTTATCTTTGATGATGTACAGCATTGCAAATAGGAAATGCCATTGCATTCCCACCTATGGGTAAAATAGGAAATAGTTTGCATTGTTACATACAAAAAAGCATTTTTAAATTCATTTTTAATTTTTTGACATGTTTTCCATCAATTTCAAGTCAATGGTAATAGCATTTCCTAAATATCCAATTCGCATTTAGGAAATGCTATGAACATGTGCTTTAGAAATCGCATTTTGCACCCGCGAACAGGCCTGTGCACATCTGAAAAGGCCATTTAGTATTTCTTAATGGGCAAAAATAGTGAGTTTTGCTAACTATGACATCATCTACCTTTTGTTTTTTTCCCATTGAATTTCAGTTTAAAAAAAATATTGATTTCTAATTATACAATGTTCTTTATTTTGGTATTTATCCTTTCATAAATACACATTTTTTACATTTCAATAGCATTGTGATACTTTCTAGATAATTTCTCGTGTAGTGGTGTAGAGTGGAGTGGCATGATTCAGAGTGGTGTGGAGTGGGGTACAGTGGCGTAGAACACATTGTAGTAGAGTGGCGTAGACTGCACTGGAAGATAGTGGTGCAGAGTAGAGTGTTGTAGAGTGCAGTGGAATACCATGGAGTGGGCCAAGAGGTCAGTGGCACAGAGTAATGCAGCATACAGAGCAGTGGCATAGAGAAGAGCACAGTGAAGTGGCTAAAAGTGCAGTGGAAGGAGTAGAGTAGTGTACAATAGAGTGGCATAGAGTAGAGTGGCATAGAGAAGAGTGCAAAGGCATACAGTCCAATGTCATACAGTGCAGTAGCGTAGAGTGCAATGGCGTAGAGTGGTGCAAAGCAGAGAAGAGTGGCATAGAGTAGGGTGTAATGGTATACATTGCAGTGGTGTACAGTTCAGTGGTGAAGAGTAGAATAGAGCAGAGTAGAGCGGCATATAGGTCAATGGCATAGAGCGCAGTGGTATAGAGTGCAGTAGAGTGGTGAATAGTGCAGTGGTACAAGGCAGGGTGCAGTGGTAGAGGGTGCAATGGTGTAGGGTGCAGTGGCATACAGTTCAGTTGCCTACAGTAGAGTGGAACAGAGTAGAATACCTTGGCGTAGAGTACAGTGGCATAGAGTGCAGTGGCGTTAAGTGGTGTAGAGTGCAGTAGCATACAGTGGCGCAGAGTACAGTGCAGTGGAGTAGAGTGCAATAGTGTATCAGAAGTACAAAACTGTAAATAATATAGATATAAATGGTAACTGTGATGTAAATTTAACATGTGCCTTATGGTGGCTTCTTAGTATATAGTAAGTGTTTGCTCTGGGGGTCTGGGGGTCTCTAGTTGGCAGGGGTAGGTACCACTGTCCAAATAGGGACCCTTGCTTCTAGTCAGGGTAAGGGGAATACACACTTTAGACAACCATTGCTCACCCCCTTGGTAGCTTGGCACGAGCAGACAGGCTTATGAAAGGCAATGTGTAAAGTATTTGTACCAACACTCACAGTAACACAGTGACAACAACACTAATGGACTCCACACCAGTTTAGAAAAAGAAATCACTAAACTCCGTGTGCGGACCAGTGGAACTACGAGTTCCGGTTTCGCTGACGTGACTTTGTAGTCTTCTGTGATATGTCCGGAACGTGACTTGAGCCCCAGCAATGCAACACAGGTGCGGGCTCTTGAGGATTACAAAAAGCTAGTAACCTGTACCGTCACTTACCTCCATCCCTGACTCAGGCACCGCCGGAGGCAACGACAGACAGGTTAGGGACTCCCTTCTGTAACATTGCTTTAGGTAAGGGTACCACACAACGCTTTCCACGCTATTCCTGGTGCTGTTGGACTAATCAAGTGTTTGTAACAGTGTGTCTGGGGTTGAGGCTCCGAGGAGGGGTGGAGTGTTGTGCTAAAGGTCGGTTATGCTTCAAGCAAAGCTCCGCTCTTCGCTCTCTGGTCCTGGTTTCCACACTGTAGTGTACAGAATCAAGGGTAGCACTTTAGATATTTAGCCAACTAAGACACTTATATTGACTTTACCATTTTTTTTTTTTTTAAGAATACCGATGCAGAACGTATTTGTTTATGTTACAATGTACATTGAACCAATAGAAGTAATACAGGAGGTGTAGGGATATTTGGGAAGACAGGAACTGATAGTTGTTAGGACAAGTCTCTCTATCATTCCCCCTTATTTCTTCCTGATTCTTCTTAGAGCGGGTCCTCGTAGTCCTGAGTGAGGCACTAGGTGAGGTGCGGTCCATTCCCCGATCAAGACGGATGAGCAATAATTTACGATTGGCATTGTACACTGCTATATGATATAATATGCAGGCTGTGATAGCATTGTATACATCACATGGCATAGTAGAGGCTTTCAGGTCCTTTACATGTGAATTGCTTGGGAGTATCTGGTGTTTCATTTATTTTTCAGGTGCCATCTGCATCCCTTGAAGGGGTGATCTGTAGAGAAAGGTTGTATTTATTTCAACGTAGACAATTTGTTATAAGTATTTTTTCACTTGACATACTTAGGGCACATCTTGTTTTTATTGCAGTAGCAAACTATTAATATAGACAGGTCCTGAAGAAAGCCTCTGCATTTTTTCCCAATGTCTGAAACATGTTGACCTTAATACAAAGCAGTTATTTGTGAACACTGCTTTTTGCACTGTTTTTATTGAGAATGTTAAGGGATATCCTTAATAAAGTTTGTTTATCTCTTAGCAATTCTCTTTTAATCTTGCACTCACTGTTTCTGCACTGCACTATTTCTCATGGTTACTTGTGAAACAATCTGTGATCACTTTTGAAGAACATACAAATTGTTCTTCCGTTGTTTCTGGTTCTTCTTTCTCAACCCACTTGTGGGATTGTTCCCAAGGAGATAGCCTCTATGATCAAGAGGTATATCGGTTTGCTGGGAGGATACCCAGATGATACTGATCACCAAGGTAAGTGATGGGAATCCAAGCTCTGATTAAGGGTCCCCTTCTGTTTCTTTCACAGTACTCCTACTTTTCACTTCTGACTTTGGCATTTGGTGGCACTCTGTGAGA
The DNA here is from genome assembly GCF_964263255.1 of Lissotriton vulgaris. Taxonomy (NCBI): domain Eukaryota; kingdom Metazoa; phylum Chordata; class Amphibia; order Caudata; family Salamandridae; genus Lissotriton; species Lissotriton vulgaris. The sequence continues at coordinate 1,276,035,371 of NC_141696.1, read as the reverse complement.
CCCCCGCTTTAATGTTTATCAGATATGCAGGTAAATATTATACACAGCATTCCCTATTATAGCCTATGGGCAAGATAGCCTTTCAATAGTGAAAAACGAAAATGTCACCCATACTAGTATATGCTCTACCTTGCACATACACTGCACGTTGCCCAGGGGGGTACCTAGGGCCTTCCGTAGGGGTGTCCAATGTGTACAGAAAGGGAAGGGTTAGGCCTGGCCAGTGTGGACACTGTCAGGTCAGCATGGCAGTTAGCAACTGCACACAGGCACTGCGATGGCAGGCCTGAGACACCATTTTAGGGCTACTCCTGTGGGTGGCACAATCAGTGCTGCAAGACCACTAGTAGCATTTGAATCACCAGCCCTGACACACTGATTGCACTTTACTAGGGACCTACTGGTAAAACAAATAAGCCAATCATGGATAACCAATCATAATAGTAATATACAGAGAGCATATGAACTTTAGCACTGATCAGCAGTGTTAAAGTGCCAAGAGTCCTAAAACCAACAACCACAGGTCAGGGAAAACAAGGGAAGAAGAAGCAAAATGTTTGGGGATAATACTGCAAAAAGGGCCATTTCCAACAGTAAGGTAATATTATACTACTACAGGGATATCTGTTAGTATTAACAGAGAGTAGATTGTCGTAGAGTGGATAGCAGTGTCGTACAGTGGACCATCATTGAGGGGAGTGTTGTAGAGTTATATAGAGTGGAGTGGTATAGAGTGGAGTAGAGTGAGTACATTGCATAGAGTGGTATGTCTTTGAGTGGAGTGCCATTGAGTAAACTGGAGGAGAGTGTTGTAGAAAGGAGTATCATGGAGTGAAGTGTTGTAGAGTGAAGTGTCCTGGAGTGCCATAAAGTGGAGGAGAGTTGTAGGATGGAGTGGGGAAGTGGAATAGAGTTTCATAGAGTGGAGTGGCATAGAGTGGTGTGGGGTGGAGTGGAGTACAGTGGAGTTGTGTGTCACAGTGGAATAAAGCAGTATTGAGTAGCGTACATGGAGTTGCACCGAGTATTTTAGAGTAGAGTGCAGTAGAGTGTTATAAAGAGGTATAGAGTGGAGTAGAGCATTGTAGAGTGGCGTAGCATAATGTGGAGTTTGAGTGTTGTACATTGGAGGGGTGTGGAGTGGAGAAGAGTGTTGTAGAGTAGAGTGGCATAGAGTGGGGTGTCGTAGAGTGCAGTGGCATAGTATTGTGGCATAGAATGTTGTTGTATAGAGTGTTGTGCCATAGCATGGAGTAGTGTAGAGAGAAGTGGCATGCTATAGAGGTGAGTGGAGTTGCATACAGTGGAGTGGCATGTAGTCAGTTGAGTGAAATGGAGTGACGTGTCATAGAGTGGCCTGTTGTAGAGTGTCTTAGAGTGAATGGACATATAGTTGAGTGGCTTAGAGTGGAGAACATGTGGTAGAGTGGAGTGGCATGTAATAGAGTGGAGTGGCATGTAATAGAGTGGAGTGGCGTGAAGTTGAGAGGTTTTGATTGTCCTAGAGTGGAGTGCCATAGAGTGGAGTAGAGTGGCATAGAGTGGAGGGTCATAGAGTGGAGTAGAGTGGATTTGTGTAGAGCAGAGTGGTGTTTCGTACAGTGGCGTGCCATGTCAGAGTGGCTTGTTGTAGAATGTCTTATGTGGAGGGGTATACAGTAGAGTGGTGTAGTGGCCTGTCATAGAGTAGAGTGGAGTGGTGTAGAGTAGAGTTGAGTGGTGTGGCTTAAACCTGAGTAAGTGGTGTGTCAGAGTGGCATGTCATATAGTGTAGGGACATAGAGTGGAGTGGCCTGTTGTAGAGTGGAGTAGCGTGTTGCAGAGCTGAGTGGTATTGAATGTTGCAGAGTGGCGTGGCATAGAGTGGAGGGGCCTGTCGTAAAGTAGAATAGTGTGCTGTAGAGTGGAGTGCCGTAGAATGTTGCAGAGTGGAGTGGCGTAGAGTAAAGTGGCGTGTCATAGACTGAAGTGATGTGTCATGGAGCAGAGTTGAGTGGCATAGAGTAGTATGGCGTGTCGTAAAGTAAAGTGGAGTGGTGTGTCATAGAGTAGCGTGTCATAGAGTGTCTTAGAGTGGAGAGGCATCTTGTAGAGTGGAGTGTCATAGAGTAGAGTGGAGAGGTGTGTCCTACAGTAGAGAAGAGTGGCGTGTCATAGAGTGGAGTACAATGACACAGTGGATGGGCATAGATTGGAGTAGAGTGTTATAGAGTGGAGTGACAGAGTAGAGTGGAGTGGTGTGTCATATAGTGGGTAGTCATACAGTGTCATAGAGTTTTGGTGCATAGCGTGGAGTGGTATAAAGTGGACTGGTGGATCGTAGAATGGAGTAGCGTGTCATAGAGTGGAGTGGCATGAAGTGTGTTAGAGTTGAGTGGGGTGCATGAAGTAGAGTGGAGTGGTATACAGTGTAGTAAAGAGTCATAGAGTACAGTGTAGTGGTGTGTCGCAGAGTGTCTTAGAACCGGGGGCATAGAGTGAAATGGGATAGAGTGTTGGTGACAGTTTTAGAGTGGAGTGGTGAGTCACAGATTGGAGTGGTGTGTTGTAAAGTAGAGTGGCAGGGAGTGGAGTGTCATAGAGTGGAGTGTTGTAGACTGAAGTGTCATAGATTGGAGTGGCTTGTTACAGAGTAGTGTCGTGTGACATAGAGCGGAGTGACATGTCGTACAGTAGAGTGGAGTGATGTGTCATAGAGTTGTGTGTCGTAGAGTGTCTCTGAGAGGAGGGGCCTAGAGTAGGGTGGCGTACATGGAATAGCATCTTGAAGAGCAGAGTGGCCTATCACAGAGTGGAGTGGTATGTTGTAGAGTGAAGTAGCATGTCATAGAGTGGAGTTGAGTGGTGTGGAGTGGCCTAGAGTGGAGTGGCATAGAGTAGAGTGGAATGTCCTTGAGTGACATGTCATGGAGTAAAGTGATGTAGAGAAGACTAGTGTGTCGTAGAGTAGAATGGAGTGGCATGTCACAGAGTGGAGTGGCGTCGAGTTTCTTAGAGTGGAGGGGCCTAGAGTGTAGGGGCATAGAATAGAGCGGCATGTCAGAGTGTAGTGGCATGTCGTACAATGGAGTGGTGTGGTGTATTGTACAGTGAAGTGGAGAAAAGTGTCCCAGAGTGAAGTGGCATGTCATTGAATGTAGTGGTGTGTTGTAGATTGTCGTTTGCCATTTCTAAATATTTTTTTTAGTTTTCTATAGGAACTGTAGTACTTTCTAGAAAATATATAAATCAGTAAAATAATTTTCCCTAACTCTACAGACTTTCCAAACTGCCTCATTTCCTATGCAATGCAAAAAAAGGTTGTCAGCTCTATTTTATCTAAAAACACAGATAAAATAGAAAGTGTGGTCTAAACAAGATGCCTGCCATTTTATTTTCTAATGGCTTTGATTAACCAATAGTATTGTGTTTCTTCATAGTGAAGGTACCACAATATACCGTGGCCCAATATATCACTATGTTTTTCTCCCTTATATGTCACAAACTACTGAATCAATTCATATCACATAACAAAAAGAACCCTTTCCACACCATAATCTATATTCCTGCCAAATTTCATGTACATTCAATCATCAATTTTGACGCAGGGGACATTCATGATAAAGGAATGCGTGGTAAAGTCATATAACCAACTGACAGGCTTCTTGGAGATGGACTCTAATGTGAAACTAGAGCAACGCCAACTATCGAGTAGGACTTCTGCAAAATATTTCCAGGACCAAATTTGCAATAAAATCTATTCACAGTTCTGTCTTGTCAAGGTAAATATGGAACATAGTGAATAAAAGATGCAATTCCAGGACATGCATGCAGATTAGCCGTTGCCTGTGGAATTCTATACTCAGAAGGAACATTGGTTTCTCACATGAAGGTTCTGGGAAGCAGTTTTCTAACTGAGATCCCATACTTACATTTTTCTATAGTGACAACACATCTTTGTATTGTTGATCCAATCTGCAAATTCCCACATACTTCCTTTATTTAGTAATGTTTTTATTGCTGACTATACAAAGATTAGAAAATACAGTATTTGCTGAAAATATACAGCAATAAATCTAAATTAGTAATTGGGAGAAATAGTTTACTTTTCAAAGCAATAGATACTTTTCAAAAGTAGATAATTGGCCCAACCGGCGAGATATTTCATACATACCATATTTATTGACCTAATCGTTACCAATTTGCGTAAAATAAATGTAAATGGTCTGATCAAAGCTAAATTGATTTGATTTTACACATGTCACTAATGATTATTTGTTAACAAAATGGTCGAGAAAAATTTGCAGTAAAAATAATTGAAGTTTGCTCAACATGACATGGTGCTTTAGTTATAAAGCCAAGTTTGGAGTCTAAACACTCACCACACATCCATTCTACCTACTCCAAATCGCAACAATATGACATTGCACAATTTAATAATTTTAACACGCAAGTTCAAACTGGTTCAAACCACAGTATAAAAAGCAAAGTCAAACTGGTTCAAACCACAGTATTGTACATGCACGTTTTCAGAATTCGCGAAATCGGTACCACGTGCAAAGCACTTGAGTCCTACAAATTATTGCTATTAATTTGATTCAAAGCAAAGGCAAATTACTTTTTGTTGAACTTCAAATGCCACGCAATTCAACTTTCAGATAGCACATTCAAGATTATGGATTACAGCCCTACAGTTAACACATTTTAATCATTGTTAAAGGAAAATAGTTTATTGGGAACATATGTTACTGCTTGGATAGTTCTACTAAATGAAACATAAGAGACCTTCATGGAGTCCAGTGTTTCCAGCGGTCCTTTTCTTTCTGGATTAAGTTATTGTTTCATGTGCTTGTATATGAGCAGCTCTGGGATTTTCAAGAGTGTTCAAAAGATTAAAGCCCTTATGCATCTAAATAATGTGTATTATGCGATTTTGAATTAAGTACAGTGGCGGCCGGCATGACTTGCCGGTGGCGGGGTGGGAGGGTGGGGGGGTCGCGGGGGAGGATTCGCACAGGGAAAAGTCGTACGGGGGGTTGGGGTGCACAATATACAAATAAAAAACGTACCATTCCGCCGGGTCCCGTGAATCTGCTCCTGCTCTCCTCTTGGAACAGGAAGCAGTCAGGTCCCACTGACCAATCACAACGCTGCAATGCAGCATTGTTATTGGTAAGCACCCAGGCTCCCCTGACCAATCACAATGCTGAAATGCAATGTTTTGATTGGTCTGAGCGCCTTGACACAGTGCTCAGACAGGGGTTGGAGGGGTGGGCATGTTCTCCATGCAGGCTGTAATGCATGTAATATCAAAGACAACAAGAGTTCCTTATGTCAAATCTCCAGTAATGGGTACAGTAGTGGAGTACCATCCAAAACAATCTTCAATCACATTCACACAGTTATGTTATGTTATGTTAATAACATTTATTTGGCGCACAGCTGCCCCAGCGAAGGGGCGTCCTGGCGCCTGATCAGATGCCACAACATTACAGGTCAGAGCTGAAGCAGAAGGATCACATCACAGGGACAAACAGGTGAGTTTTGATGGCGCGTCTGAAAAGAGTGAGACTATTTAGGGCACGAATGTGTCCAGGAAGGGAATTCCAAAGATCAGCCGCCAGAATACGAAAGGAGCGTCCTCCCATCCTACTCAGTCTGAACCTAGGCTTAATCGCCAGATGGTGAGATTCAGACCTGAGGGACCGCGTGGGGACATACGGAGAGATGAGGCCCGCAAGAGCGGGAGGGGAGGAAAGCTTCAAGATCTTAAATGTCAGACAGAGAGCCTTAAATTTGATTCTCTGTCTGACCGGAAGCCAATGAAGGGAGGTCAGAACCGTGGAGACGGAAGGCCCACAATGGCCCGTGCGGCAGCATTCTGCACTCTCTGGAGCCTAGTAGCCTCAGCCTGATTAACTCCAAGCAGCAGAGCACTCCCGTAATCTAGCCGAGAAAGGAAAGAGGCCTGAACCACCAGTTGCCGCGTGGGGGGGTCGAAGAATTTGAGGACAGGTCTCAGTCCTCGCAGTATACCAAAACAGGTAGCTGCTGTCTTCTTAGTATGACTGGTAAAAGAAAGGTTGGAATCCAGCCAGACCCCCAGGTTTTTAACTTCGGCCGCTGGAATTGGGGACACCCCCAATTCGGGAGGCCACCACTGGTCTCCCCAAAGTTCCGCTTGCTTCCCTAGAACCAGGACCTCGGTTAAAGGAGCCACCTACTTGCAAATCCTGTTTAGTTTATGTGACATTCAATACGATCAATCAAGTCTGGCTCATTCAGATTTGGCAGCATTGTGTGCACATTCTTCACAAACAGAATCAGTGAAGCTCGGAAGGCATGTATTAAAGACTTTCCCTATGACTTGCAGAGTACCACAAGGTTCAGTCCTCCCTGTGATACTCTTTGATTGGTATAGGGAGCCTTTAATTGGTACATAAAACACAGAGAAGCTGATGAAACGATGCTTGCAATAAGTCTAACCACTGGCAATCGTACTGAATAACTTTGTTCCTTTGCCCACCATGACACCTCAGATTAGACTGAGCTACATGAAAATCATTCTTGATCCTGTTCCAGCAGGAACAGCCCAGCCCATACTGCCAAGCTCCCCTGAGTAATTGCTGCTAGTCAGACTTGTTGTAAGCATACTCCCATCACCTTTGAGTTTTATGTACAGCCCTTAGTGGCCAAGAGTTTGCCCAGACATGTATTCCTTACTTTCTGTGCCACTGGAACCCTGCTACACCTGGCAGAATAGCCCCAATCAGGGTGAAACTAGTCCCTGGTTGTTTGAGGTCCAATCAGGGAGGACCTGACTTGGCCGTTATGGCTAGATTGTTCCTACTGGAGCAGTGTCAAGGCTGATTTGCATATAACTGGGTCTAATCTGAGGTGACATGGTGGGCAAAATAGTGATGTGTTGGAATGCTACCTCGAGTAATTGACAGTGGTAATACTTATTGAAAGCATCCTCCCATAACCCTTTTCATGTTTTCCTTTAATTGTTGTACAGAGGCTATTCACCAATATATAAATAGCACCTAGTTATAAAGGAAAATCTCCTCCATACAAGATCATCATACCATAAACAAATTACTACAGAAGATTAAAAATTGGATGCCGTCCTTTTTATTCAAAATAAATCCAGAAAAAATGAAATACCTCTAATAAATCACCAACGAGCACACCTAGCATCACTGAAATACTTATCATTGAGCTGATGCCATTCATAAATGTGACACCCCACATCACCATCCTTGGAACAATTTCTGGACCTGTGGAAAAACAGAAGGAAGACTGCTCCTATTGTTTAAGACCAGTGAGGGGACCTGAAGGGCTGGGCCTTCTCCCACTTGTACCCAGGACAGAAAAGTGAACTCAGAGTCATTTGGCTCCCTTTCTGTTTAGGTAAAGGGAAACAACAAGCTGCAAGAGCCCTTTTTTAAAGTTCCCAGCTGACTAGTAGCAACTAGACCTGGACCGGGCCCTGTTGGTGGCCATCTCTGAAAAGTTGGAACTCACATTATTTTTAACATCCAGACTGCTGGAGGACTGGGACCAAGAACCCAAACTAATCTGCCAAGGCGTAACTTCGTTAGGCTAAACAAACTGTTTTTCCCTGCTTGGAGCTTCTCCACAGCAGCAAATATGCTTCAATGGGCCCTCAGTGAGAAGGTAACTCGCACTGTGGAATTCATCCTAGGATACAGCCTGCAACCTTATTCTGCTGGAGGATTCTGAACTCCAAAAGTTGAAATTTTGACTAGACAAAGACCCAAACACTATCTGACCAATGAGAGGTCTTCAATGGGTGCAAAATGTGAGTTTTCCCACTATCATCTTTTCCTGCCCAAAACAATGATATCAGCAAGACCTCACCTTATTGCTATTTAGGATTGTGGAATTCCTCTGGGATATACCCAGGAAACTTGCCCCCGAAGGATTTCAGCTTCCATTTCAGAGAATAAATCCCAAGAAATATCTCCAACATGTACAAGTCTACCTGATGTAGTCAACCTGCTCTCCATCAAAGTTGGCCAGAAAACACACCTAGGTCCTGGTCAACTATGACCATTGACTATTCTTGATAATTTACTTTTTCTTTGTGTTTTTTTACTTACAGCTTTAAAAATTCATATCTCTGGTTCCCCTTATTGGGATTTAGTCATTTGGTGCCATTTTGCTTATTAAATGTTTCTCTAATTTTATATTTTGGAATAGGATTTATGTTATGTTGTATTTTTTGCCTTTAACTATTTTTAACCTTCTAAATGCTTCACATATTTTCTTTATATTAAATCTATCTGATCTGCCACATAGCTACAAGGGGTCAGAGACCTTTGACTGGACCTAACATGTTAGTGACTTTATCATGTGTGGTGGACTACTATCCACCCCAATTAATTATTCAATTTCTAGCAATGCGGAAGCATAGGTTTGCTATTCTTACTCCATACGTACTTAACATGATGGTAGTCTGTATTGTGAAGCCGATTTAACATGCGTTAATATTATAACTTCAATATTATGACTCCCCACCTCATGACAAAAAACAAGCATTAGAAATGCAATAGGTCTCGGATCTATTTGAGTTAGAGGAAATGGCATTGTAAATGGCAATGTCTTTTTGACATGTGTTATGGAGTGTATGTATGTAGTGTGTAATGGAATTATGTGGTTTGGATTCGAATTGGAGCGAGGTGGTGTGTGCCTGGTGAAAGCGTGCACTGACGGCTGGTGGTGTGTGTATGCCTGGTGAAAGTGTGCACTGATGGTTGGTGGTGTGTGTGCGCCTGGTGAAAGCGTGCAGTGACGGCTGGTGGTGTGTGTGAGCTTGTTGAAAAGCTGATTACCCTGCATACTCACATACTTATTACCCTGCATATTGAAACACTGCTCACCCTGCACACTCACACACTGCTGGCCCTGGACACCTACGTACTGCTCACCCTGCATACTCACACACTGCTCACCCTGCACACTCACACACTGCTGGCCCTGGACACCCACATACTGCTCACCCTGCATGCTCACATACTGATCATCCTGCATACTCAAACACTGCTCACCCTGCATATGCACACTCTGCTCACCCTGCACACTCACACACTGCTGTCCCTGGACATCCACATACTGCTCATCCTGCATATGCACACACTGCTCAGCCTGCACACTCACATACTGCTGGCCCTGGACACCCACATACTGATCACCCTGCACACTCACATACTGATCACCCTGCATACTCACACACTGCTCACCCTGCATACTCACACACTGCTCACCCTGCACACTCACACACTGCATGCTTCTGTACTGCTGGAACCAGTGCGCCTGTACTGTGTGTTCTGTGCTTCTGTACTGCTGGAACCAGTGCTCCTGTACTGTGGGTTCTGTGTTCCTGCACAGCTGGGACCAGTGTTCCTGTACTGCTAGGACCAGTGCTCCTGTACTGCTGGGACCAATGTTCCTGTACTGTGGGTTCCAAGCTTCTGTACTGCGGGGACCAGTGTTCCTGTGCTGCTGTGTCCAGTGTTCCTGTACTGCTGGGACCAGTGTTCCTGTACTGCTGGGACCAGTGTTCCTGTACTGCTGGGACCAGTGTTCATGTACTGTGGGTTCTGTGCTTCTGTACTGCTAAGACCAGTGTTCCTGTACTGCTGGGACCAGTGTTCATGTACTGCTGGGACCAGTGCTCCTGTAATGCTGGGACCAGTGCTTCTGTACTGTGATTTCCGTGCTTCTGTACTGCTAGGACCAGTGTTCCTGTAATGCTGGGACCAATGCTCCTGTACTGCTGGAACCAGTGCTCATGTACTGCTGGAACCAGTGCTCCTGTACTGTTCCATGCTTCTCTACTGCTGGGACCAGTGTTCCTGTACTGCTGGGACCAGTGTTCCTGTACTGCGGGATCCGTGCTTCTGTACTGCTGGGACCAGTGTTCCTGTACTGTGTGTTCCCTGCTTCTGTACTGCCGGGACCAGTGCTACTGGACTGCTGGGACCAGTGTTCATGTATTGTGGGTTCCGTGCTTCTGTACTGATGGGACCAGTAGTGCTGTACTGTGTGTTCCATGCTTCTGTACTGCTGGGACCAGTGTTCCTGTACTGTGTGTTCTGTGCTTCTGTACTGCTGGGACCAGTGCTCCTGTACTGCTGTCACTCGCTCTGCTGTCACTCTCACTCTGCACTCACTCTCACTCTGCTGTTACTCTCACTCTGCTGTCACTCTCACTCTGCACTCACTCTCACTCTGCACTCTCTCTGCACTCTCTCTGCACTCACTCTGCACTCACTCTCACTCTGCACTCACACTCACTCTGCACTCACACTCACTCTGCACTCACTATGCACTCACTCTGCACTCTGCACTCACTCTGCACTCACACTCACTCTGCACTCACACTCACTCTGCACTCACTCACTCACTCTGCACTCACTCTGCACTCACTCACTCTGCACTCACTCTGCACTCACACTCACTCTGCACTCACTCTGCACTCACACTCACTCTGCACTCATACTCACTCTGCACTCACACTCACTCTGCACTCACTCTGCACTCACACTCACTCTGCACTCACTCACTCTGCACTCACTCTGCACTCACGCTCACTCTGCACTCACTCTGCACTCACTCTGCTCACACTCTGCACTCACACTCTGCACTCACACTCTGCACTCACACTATGCACTCACACTCTGAACTCACTCTGCACTCACTCTGCACTCACTCTGCACTCACACTCTGCACTCACTCTGCACTCACATTCACTCTGCACTGACAATCACTCTGCACTCACACTCACTCTGCACTCACACTCACTCTGCACTCACTCTGCACTCACTCACTCTGCACTCACTCTGTACTCACTCTGCTCACACTCTGCACTCACATTCTGCACTCACACTCTGCACTCTTACTATGCACTCACACCCTGCACACTCACTCTGCACTCACTCTGCACTCACTTTGCACTCACACTCTGCACTCACTCTGCACTCACACTCACTCTGCACTCACACTCACTCTGCACTCACTTACACTCATTCTGCACTCACTCTGCACTCTCTCACTCTGACCTCACTCACAATCTGCACTCATTCTGCACTCACTCTGCACTCACTCACACTCTGAACTTATTCTGCACTCACTCTGCACTCACTCACACTCTGCACTCATTCTGCAGTCACTCTGCACTTACTCACAATCTGCACTCATTCTGCACTCACTCACACTCTGCACTCACTCACACTTTGCTCTCATTCTGCACTAACTCTGCATTTACTCAAACTCTGCACTCACACTCTGCACTCACACTCTGCACTCACACTCTGCACACTCACTCTACACTCACTCTGTACTCACTCTGCTCACACTCTGCACTCACACTTTGCACTCACACTCTGCACTCGCACTATGCACTCACACTCTGCACACTCACTCTGCACTTACTCTGCACTCACACTCTGCACTCACTCTGCACTCACTCTGCACTCACACTCACTCTGCACTCACACTCACTCTGCACTCACTCTCACTCTGCACTCACTTACACTCATTCTGCACTCACTCTGCACTCTCTCACTCTGCACTCATTCACACTCTGCACTCATTCTGCACTCACTCTGCACTCATTCACACTCTGCACTCATTCTGCACTCATTCTGCTCTCACTCACACTCTGCACTCATTCTGCACTCACTCACACTCTGCACTCACTCCCACTCTGCTCTCATTCTGCACTCACTCTGCACTTACTCACACTCTGCACTCATTCTGTACTCACTCTGCTCACACTCTGCACTCACACTCTGCACTCACACTATGCACTCACACTCTGCACACTCACTCTGCACTCAGTCTGCACTCACTCTGCACTCACTCTGCACTCACACTCTGCACTCACTCTGCACTCACACTCACTCTGCACTCACACTCACTCTGCACTCACACTCACTCTGCACTCACTCTCACTATGCACTCACTTACACTCATTCTGCACTCACTCTGCACTCTCTTACTCTGCACTCACTCACACTCTGCACTCATTCTGCACTCACTCTGCACTCACTCACACTCTGCACTCATTCTGCACTCACTCTGCACTCACTCACACTCTGCACTCATTCTGCAGTCACTCTGCACTTACTCACACTCTGCACTCATTTTGCACTCACTCACACTCTGCACTCACTCACACTCTGCTCTCATTCTGCACTCACTCTGCACTTACTCACACTCTGCACTCATTCTGCACTCACTCACACTCTGCACTCACTCACACTCTGCACTCACTCACACTCTGCACTAAAAAGTGCATTTCTTTAACATGTAGAAGCTGTGACATTAATATGTCACATTATATCAATGCACTGGGAAGTACTTATTTATCGGACTGTTTTTAAACATGAACCATTAGTGAAATCAGAAACAAGGCAGTTGTCGTATAAACCTGAACGTAGCCCAGAGTATCACAGAGCAGCATTGCAGCGTTTTCACCTCAGGACGTATTCTGAACACTTGCTCCAGACATCGGAGCACCTTCTATCCCTCTCAACTCAACATCAGGAGCAGGAACACCGGTGGGGAGGGGCTGCAGCGTCTTGAGGAAGAAGCAAAACCGAAGTGTGTCAGGAGGCAGCGCGGTCTGTCTGTCTGTCAGCATCACCCGAAGAGACAAACAAATAGCGAGAACCACACAAGGGGCAGGAAACCACAGCAGCCCGAGGTGCCTGGAAGGGGAGGGTCTGCAGTGCACTCCCGCATGATGACGTGTCATGCCCAAACTGTCTTTAAGGGGTGTGGCGTAACTGCCAGAGCAGCCGACTTTGGAGCTGGGGGGTCCAGGTTCGAGTTTCAGTATCGGCTGAACTCCTGTGATTCTGGCAAATCATTTCATCTCACAGCGCCTGGAGACCCGCACAAATCTTTAGCACTATACAAATCTGAGTATTATGATTCTATTGCACACCGCGACTTTCTGAATAAAGAGCCAGCAATAAATGTTAAGTTTCTGAGTGGTCGCCAGTGACTGCTGTGGGCATTTCGGTGTTGTAGCGTGCATGTGGTCACGCGAGCTTGAGAGTGGCATGTGCGTGGTCATTTATGCTTGGCAGTAGCATGCACTTTTTGCAGTTAGCTAGGCAGTTAGCTAGTCAGTTAGCAGGCACCTATCATTGCTGGCAGCATAGATGATGAGACAACAGGGAGGGGAGGTGCGAAGTCGGTGGATTTATTTATGCTATTTTATATAGCGTGGACTTTACCCGAAGGTGACAGAGTGCTTGACAAAAGCAACATTACAAGTGAACAAATTACAGAAGCAAAAGTTACAATACCTGAGGCAATAGTGACAATTGTGAGTGTACAATGTACAAGAAGTAACAAAGATATAACCAGAGGGGGGAGAGAGAGAGCCAGTGGATTCGGTCTCCCTTGGCTATATGATTAAACAAAGTGGAATCCACTCATAAAGTGGTGGTGGTCCCTAAAGTGATGGGGAGCACACAGTGTTGTTTAAATGCCCCTCACACACCAACAGGCCCCTTGGTGTCATGCTTCATCATCGGGGCCTTCGCACCCCTCTACGGGATGCGGCGTGCTGCGACTCACGACTACGTAGGAGCACTTGGTAGTGGACTATGTGAGGGAGTGTGTTCTAAGGGAAAGTGTGAGTGAAGTGAGGTGGAAAAAGTGAGTTTACTTAAAAAATACCTGGCGCGTAGGAAAAAATAATTTATTACGTCCTTCAACTAATTAGTGAGGAAGATTGAATAATTGAAATCGTAAAGCCTGCCCAAATACGGAGTTGATCAGCCCTCCGGTTCCGGTATTGCGCGACCAACTGGGTGTGGTGCCGGTAGCGGCCCCGCATGCGTGCATAGAACAACAACCAAGGTGTTACTGCGCATGCGCGAACCAAGTAGGAAACGCGCATGTGCGAAGGTCCTACGCTGATCACGGGCGCAGTCCTCAGAGGCGAATCGTGTTGACGCCGTATTTGGGCAGGCTTTCCGATTTCAATTATTCAATCTTCCTCACTAATTAGTTGAAGATGAGTATAAATAGAAAACCGCCATAACCAACCCTCACTTCTTCGGAGCAGCGTTGAGGGGAAGGCAGGCGACTAGCTATGCAGTAACCGTGAGTAGGGTTAAAAAACTAGGACTACTTTGGTGCATTTAATACCTTGTGCTTTAAACAAACTAAAACCCACTATTGAATACTCTCTAGGTTGCTTTACTGAGCAGTATGGAAGGATCCCCCCAATACCAGGCATAGGCTCATGAGGTTATCAGACTGAGAACAATAAGTAAGCCTCTAATTAATCACCCTCTCCCTCTTTTCCATCTAAACAGGGAGAGCATTTGCATTGTAGTTGTATGTGTGCATGTTGTTGTGTATGTCTTTTTTCTATGTCTTTTTTACAGGGTCTTTGAACCTCATTTTGGGTTCTACCACTTACTCTCATGTACTAAGAAAACCATTTTTCCTTAGTTCTGGAACATTAGACCATTATGTTTATTGTGCCTTTTATTTCTGTCTAGATGTTGTGCCTCTCACTTCTTGTACTCCATTTTAAACCATGTCTTCAGATTGTATACCTAATGCGACTGTTTTATATAATTTGTTATTCTCACCCACTTCCATTGAATGTATGACGTTACAACGAATTCCGTTGCAACGCATGCCTTTACAAACGCATGTGTTACAACGGAATTCGTTTTCCACGCTTAACCTTTACCTCGAATATTCCTTTACCACGCATACATTTACACCGTTTTTTGTTGTAAATGTATGCATGGTGAGGGCATACTCTTGATAAAGGTTAAAACTCTCCACTTACATTCCCCCAGCCTCACTCCTTATATTTACCCTTAACCCTTAATATATATATATATATGTATTTTTCTAAAATACCCCTTACCTTTTAACTCGCCTTCCCTCCATCTTCTCTGGTTACGTCGGTCGTAAGTCGTTAAGAGGAAGCGGAAGTTACTTTCCGTTTCCTCCCTAACGACGTTGATTGCTTCAGCTTCGGCTTTTTCTTCGGCTCCTCAGGTTAGTTTCTTTTTTTGGGGGGCAGACCCCCCAGCCCCCCTTTTTATCCCAGACCTTTATTTTTTTTTATGGGGGAGACCCCCCAAACCCCCCCTTCGTTTTTCTTTTCATTTACCACACATACCTTTACTACGTATTTCGTAGTAAAGGTATGCGTGGTAAACCCTTTCGTTGTAACCACGCATGCGTTGTAGTGCATGCGTGGTAAATGATTTCGTGGAAACGGCTTCGTTGTAGAGGCCGTTTCCCCTCTACAATGCCTATTGGGCGCAACTGAACTCACCTATACATAAAACAATTTTAGGTACATTACACATTTTTTATTTTATATTAACACTTTTACATTTCATGTGAGTAAGGTGAGGATAATGTGCATATCCTAGTCCTGAAGAAGGAGCCCTTGCGCTCCGAAACATGTTGACACTCTGAAGCGGTTGTAATACCCTAACTCGTATTTCTACAACCTCACTTTGCACTTTTTTAATAATACCAGCCGAGGACGTAATAAATTATTTTTTCCTACGCGCCAGGTATTTTTAAGTAAACTCACTTTTTCCACCTCACTTCACTCACACTTTCCCTTAGAACACACTCCCTCACATAGTCCACTACCAAGTGCTCCTACGTAGTCGTGAGTCGCAGCACGCCGCATCCCGTAGAGGGGTGCGAAGGCCCCGATGATGAAGCATGACACCAAGGGGCCTGTTGGTGTGTGAGGGGCATTTAAACAACACTGTGTGCTCCCCATCACTTTAGGGACCACCACCACTTTATGAGTGGATTCCACTTTGTTTAATCATATTGCTAAGGGAGACCGAATCCACTGACTCTCTCTCTCCCCCTCTGGTTATATCTAAGTTCTAAACAGCGTACAGCTGTGGGAGCCCCTTCCCATAAATGTTAACCCATTTTTGGACATACACGTACACTTTTTCATACACTACTTTGTAACATTTTGAACCTTCCTACTCTCCTTATACCAACATGGAGGATGAACATGGACTGACCTTCAGTGAGGATGACATCGACCGAATTCTCGCTAATGTCAATCCTTTTGAAGGCCTTAGCAACAGTGACCCAGGCCCAGCGGTAGCAGACTGGGATGAGCTAATGAACACCAGAAAAACTCAAATAAGAACAGCCCTACATGGTCTTCTGATGAGGGAATACCTAAGAAACAAAATAGCCCCGCAGGGTTTACTGGTTAAAACTGAACCTTTCATTTTCCAGGATGACCTAGTTTTTAAGAAAGCGTGGTCACTTATCTCGTGGCATTGCACCAGGGATTGGCTGGTCCTGATAGTTCAAACTGCCGCAAGAAAATCTTTGGAACTTAAAGTAGAGATCCAAAAACTGGAAGTCCAGTTAAAAGCTTTCATCTCACCAGCAGACATAAAGAAAGGTTTGGAAGAACTGAACCAACAAATGAAGGAATTTGAGGCAACTTTGAAAAAAAGTAAATTCAACAAATTAAAAAAGGATAAGGACCGTTTTACCCCTGAAAGAGCTTATCCATATACACGAGCAGACTATGTGATGAAAGAGAACGTAAGTGACACGGATAGCGTAAGCTCTGATGGCAGCACTTCGAGTACCAATTCAGGTGGTTTCCAACAAAGGAAACAGAGGGGAGGGTTTCGACAACAGAGATCTCAATTCCCCCGCCAGGGAGGCTGGCGAGGTTTTCAAGGACCTCAATTCAACCCCTACCAGAACCCTTTCCAGTTTCCACAGTACCAGTTTGTCCCTCCACAGATGGGACAGATGTACCCCCAATGGGTTCCGGAACAAACCAATGCACCCCAGAATGCTCAGCCTTTTTTATCCTGGGGCCAGGGACCCCGCAGAGGGAGGAACAAGAAGGGCAACAATGTCAACTGGCAACCCACAGAGGAAACAGACCCGAGGGTTCTGACGAGGAGCATGACGGCGAACCAAGCGTCTACGAGCAAGAGGGGGACCTAGTAATTAGCATAACCCCATGGCCCCTCACTGAGTTGCAACAAAGGGTACTGAACAAAGGCTTGGGATATGTCCCTAGCAACAAACCGGACATTTTCCTACTGCATAAAGAAATGCAGGACTTTATAAGAACCATCAAATTGAGGGCCTTCTTCAAAGATAAGGAACCCTCTTTGGAAAACTCAGACACAGGGTTAAAACCTAGGTCGACTTTCACACCACTGGACAACCAACTTCCGGTGGAGGTGCTAGCATTTGAGAAAGCTATCATGCAGGAACTTAAGAATTTGGACACCAAACACAGGGTGTTCCAGAATACTAGCAAACTGGAGAATGAGGCAATAAGGGAATCAAGACTGAACAAAAACCTTACCATAAAACCTGCAGACAAGGGTGGAGCGGTGGTTATTCAAACTACCACAGCCTATGACAGAGAATGTAGAAGACTCCTCTCGGACAGTAGGAACTACCAGGTCTTAGTTGAAGACCCTACCGAGTCCTTGCGAATACAAATAGAAGGGATGATTGAGGAGGCCCTCGCGCATGACTGGCTAACTAAAAAAGAATCAGAATTCTTGGTCCAGAAAAATTCCCGCACTCTATATTTTTACACTATACCAAAAGTGCATAAGAACCTTGAGAACCCACCAGGACGCCCGATTGTGTCCGGCATCTCATCAATTCTGGAACCGTTGTCTAAGTTCGCCAATGCCTTTTTGAGACCTCTTGTACAGGCTACCGACACATATCTAAGAGACACAAAAGCGGTACTACAACTATTACAGAACCAGGCTTTTGATCCAAATTCACAGATGCTTCTTAGCCTTTATGTAGAGAGCCTCTGCACAAGCCTCCCACATGATGAGACACTACAGATCATTGAGGAAGTACTCCATTCCACCAATTGGAGAAACCATACTCCTCGTAGTGTAGTGATGGAGTGTACCTCACTAGCGCTTACAAAAAACTTCTTTGAGTATGAAGGCACTTTGATTTGGCAAAGCCATGGGACCAACATGGGAAGCACGTTTGCCCCTAGTCTGGCGGGACTCTATGTCCATCACCTGGAATCTTCCAAGATCCTCCACCCCAACAATCCCTTCAGGGGTAGGATCCACACATGGCGACGATATATCGACGACATCTTGGTGATCTGGGAGGGGGATGAGAATTCGATCTCTGAGTTCATGCATTGGCTCAACGACCAGAACACATTCCTTAAATTCACCCACCAAATGTCAAACAGTACTATGGTTTTCCTGGACCTGAACATTTATCATGAGGCAGGCTTCCTGAAAACAGAGACCCATTTTAAACCCACGGCCAGGAACTGTCTCCTCAGGTTTGACAGTTTTCACCCACGTCACCTGATTGAGAACTTACCATACGGGCAGTTCCTCCGCCTACGACGGAACTGCAGTGATATTGCAAAATATAAAAGTCAGGCGAAGGATCTCAGTAATAAACTGAGACAAAGAAAATACCCTGACCCGGTGATCCATAAAGCTATGAAGAGAGCCAGGAACAACAACTGTGAGGCTCTCTTAGAAGACAACCCACATAAAGATGACCAGGTAAGCAGAACAGTCTGTGTTTCCACATACAGCCCAGTGACCAACCAAGTTGCCAAACTGGTCAACAAACATTGGCACATACTTTCAAGTGGTACTCTATCATTGGAAAAACCACTGTTCGCACACAGACGGGGGAGGAACTTAAAAGACATGCTTGTCCATACAAGACCCCCTCCACTCAGAGAGAAACAGACAAGACTACAAGGGATACAGGGCCACCACCCATGTGGTAACTGCAACAGCTGTCACCTTACCAAGAAAAGCCAAACTCTTACCTTTTCCAATGGCACTAGCTGGGACCAACGCACATTTACCAATTGCAACAGCAAGAATGTTGTGTACTTGATCACATGTCCGTGTAGAAAGGAGTACGTGGGAATGACAACAAGACCAGTGAAAATAAGAATTAACGAACACAAAAGTAACATTAGGTGCAAGAAGTCAACAACTAAAATGTCAGCCCACTTCCTGGAACACCAACACTGTGTCAATGAGCTACAGTGGACGGTGATCGAACAGTTACCTTCAGAGGTAGGACTCTTGGAAAAAGAGCAACGGTGGGTGTTCCGCCTTGGGACCGACACCACCGGACTCAATGACTCAATTCCATGGAACCTCTTACGATGAATTTCAACATACCATCTCATATAACGCTTAGTGTTTGTAGTATATGAACTGGGCACAGCCAATTGGTCTTGACACAAGTCTACTGTCTACCTCTTGCCACTGTTATCACTAGGTTACTGAGCCATTTTGCTATGTATTGTGTCCCCCCTTTTTAAAAATATCGGAACTTTCCACAAATCATCCTATCAAGCGATTTGTGTGTGTTACTGTTCTGAGCCTTTAGTAAAACTCAGCATAGCCAACTGTCCAAATGTATCGCACTTCCTCACAATGTTGCCCGAGTTTTATTGGTCCGGAGGCTTCAACACCATTCGCCTCTGAGGACTGCGCCCGTGATCAGCGTAGGACCTTCGCGCATGTGCGTTTCCTACTTGGTTCGCGCATGCGCAGTAACACCTTGGTTGTTGTTCTACGCACGCATGCCCGGCCGCTACCGGCACCACACCCAGTCGGTCGCGCAATACCAGAACCGGAGGGCTGATCAACTCCGTATTTGGGCAGGCTTTCCGATTTCAATTATTCAATCTTCCTCACTAATTAGTTGAAGATGAGTATAAATAGAAAACCGCCATAACCAACCCTCACTTCTTCGGAGCAGCGTTGAGGGGAAGGCAGGCGACTAGCTATGCAGTAACCGTGAGTAGGGTTAAAAAACTAGGACTACTTTGGTGCATTTAATACCTTGTGCTTTAAACAAACTAAAACCCACTATTGAATACTCTCTAGGTTGCTTTACTGAGCAGTATGGAAGGATCCCCCCAATACCACGCATAGGCTCATGAGGTTATCAGACTGAGAACAATAAGTAAGCCTCTAATTAATCACCCTCTCCCTCTTTTCCATCTAAACAGGGAGAGCATTTGCATTGTAGTTGTATGTGTGCATGTTGTTGTGTATGTCTTTTTCTATGTCTTTTTTACAGGGTCTTTGAACCTCATTTTGGGTTCTACCACTTACCCTCATGTACTAAGAAAACCATTTTTCCTTAGTTCTGGAACATTAGACCATTATGTTTATTGTGCCTTTTCTTCACAGGTTCTCTACAACGCCTATTGGGCGCAACTGAACTCACCTATACATAAAACATTGTTAGGTACATTACACATTTTTAATTTTATATTAACACTTTTACATTTCATGTGAGTAAGGTGAGGATAATGTGCATATCCTTGTCCTGAAGAAGGAGCCCTTGCGCTCCGAAACATGTTGACACTCTGAAGCGGTTGTAATACCCTAACTCGTATTTCTACAACCTCACTTTGCACTTTTTTAATAATACCAGCCGAGGACGTAATAAATTATTTTTTCCTATGCGCCAGGTATTTTTTAAGTAAACTCACTTTTTCCACCTCACTTCACTCACACTTTCCCTTAGAACACACTCCCTCACATAGTCCACTACCAAGTGCTCCTACGTAGTCGTGAGTCGCAGCACGCCGCATCCCGTAGAGGGGTGCAAAGGCCCCGATGATGAAGCATGACACCAAGGGGCCTGTTGGTGTGTGAGGGGCATTTAAACAACACTGTGTGCTCCCCATCACTTTAGGGACCACCACCACTTTATGAGTGGATTCCACTTTGTTTAATCAAGAAGTAACAAAGCCAGTGGGGAGGTTCATTCTGTGAGGGTCAGAATGTCAGACTGAAGTCAAGCTTTGACCGGGAGGCGGCATGTGCACACACACAGCAGAGAAAACCAGGCTTCATAGAGCAGACAGCAAAGAATGGTGCACGCGCGCCTAGCATCTGTCTTCAATTACCGCGAGCCATGACAGCTGGTAATTGAAGAAATATGGCCTTCTGCTGCTTGTGTCCACACGAAATATGCACGAGGCGGAGCAACTCTACCGCCTATGGCCTATTACTTGCTGTCTTCTAAAAAGACAGGCATGCGAGGCCCAATTGCCATGCAGCTGACAAAAAAATGGCAAAAATCACGAGCATTCAGGAATCTGTTAGGTACAATTTTCGCAGCCCTCAGAAAAGGACTCTTAAGCCACGCCCACTTTGTGGGACGTAGGCCGAGCCCTAACTAGCTAGAACCTTTCTTGGACTTGAGGGCTTTATGGTGTCAGAGGTCTCTTTGAAGTGTTCTGCTGCCAGCCAATAGGTTGATACCATCAGCAGGCGTGGGCTTGGCTTCAGTACCAGCCAGTGTTGGTTTTCAGGGGAAGTTTTCTTATATAACTAGGGAATATCTGCGTTTGCCTATCTAACTAGGGCAGATTTGGCTGTGAATTCTGAACTCTGGATACTGGCCTCGGACACTCAATGATTTTGTAATAACCCTGGTGAAATGTCCCGGAGTAAAATCAGGTAGTACTGAAACAGTAGGCTTCTTAGGGCCTGGGATGCTTTTATCATTGGATTAGGAGCTGTTTCCAGTCACTGGCTATTGTGCCTTATAAGAAAAGCCTCCCACCACCAACTCATCAGAACAGAACTGAACTTGACAGATGCAAAGAGGAAGAAGAGAATGCCTCTGTGGCCTGCATGTAGAATTACTGAATTAATTCTGCTTCAACTTGCACCCATCCTTTGAAACTGCTTTTAAGGATCAGACCAGCTGGCCTCAAAAACTCCCAAGCTGATTTTTGGTGTGTTGGGAACGTCCAAGCATTAAATAACGTTGTCTTTATATTCTGCGATTTTCTTGTCATACTTGCAGGTGTTTCTAAGACACATGTCAAATGGAAGACATTATCTTCTGACAAATTGCTTCTTAATCTTTTAACATGGGATAGGTGTTCTCTTTCTCTGACTTCTGAAGCCACTGTGAAGTCACAGTGAATCTTTACAGAGTACAGGGGCTGTTAAACAAAAGGCTATAGGAGATCGTGTTTTTGCAATCCACAACACAATGTAAATACCTACAAAGGAACTGCATGCATTCATCAGTTAGGGAAGCAAAAATGAAGTACATGTTTTATAATTTTGAATTGTGCTGGAGATTTTAAAAGGATCATACAAATTAAGACACTTTACTTGTTGAAGCACAAATGAGAAATAGTCACAGAAACCTGATCTCCACATATTATCATTTGAGTGCTGTATACTTTTATCAGCAAAATTGTATGTCTATGCAAAGTTATTTGCCATTTCTAAGGAAAATGTGTTGTCTGTAAATGACAATGCGCTATCACACAATACGTTGGCTCCATTAAAAAAATTGCTGCTCCTATTGTTCATGAAAGGTAGGCGGGTCACAAAAGTTTGCTGTTTTAAAAGGCTTGGGAAACACTGGCATAGACCATTAACTTCATACAAGGAGGGTACAGGTACACAGTAATTGGCAAATATAGGGGCCCATTAGGATCGCGGACAGACCCCAGAGTAGGAGGGAACCTCCGCATGGCCTGCGGAGTTCCCTCCTGTGCAATTAGGATGTGACTGCCACCATGGCGGTCACATCCTCTATATTTAACATTGCGGCGGGTGCGGCTTCAAGCTGCACCTGCCGCAATGTTAAAAATGCATACATTGAATTTGTATGCAGAAAGCGGCAGGCACCGTGCGGTGCCTGCCGATTACTGCATACAAATGCAGGGGGGTACCATAGGTACCCCCCCATGTGCACCCCCCAACCCCCCTTCACCCAGGGGCCCTGCAACGGCCCCTGCAGTGAAGTTCCTTTTTTTTTATTAGAGCTTTTCCGCCGCGGTTGTAAGCCAACCGCGGCGGAAAAGCAGCGGACTGAAACCAGGACCCACCAGCCATCCTAATGTGGCGGTGGGTCTTTGGTGGGTCCGCAGCGGATTTTCCCCATCCTCCGGGCCGGCGGTGGCTCCGCCGGCCCAGAGGATGCGGAAAATCCGCTATCCTAATAAGCCCCTTAATGTGAATCAAAAGCTCCACATTTGCATGGCCATATCCATTCGTTTCTGAAAACAGACACACAATGAAACTAATCCCCCCCCCACTCAACTGCACAATCTCGTCAATTGATTAAATACACATTGATTTCCAAAATATCAACATGTGGATCATCCAAAAGGTAGATCTACTCTCCCCACCCTAATAAAAGCAAACATTCCATATGATAATAATACCAGATGCAACAAGCATGGATAGATGTTGGTGCCAAAGACAATCATGTAGTAAACGCCAAGTAAGAGGAAGACGATGATAATTATTGCAAAATAAAATGGCAAAAGAGTTAACAATAGAAACAACAGTCTGATACATCAGCACAAGAATGATAACACTTGCATTATTGCAAGTATACTACAATTTTCAGGCAGAATCGCTGTTTTTGAAATATTAATTTGAATAGGGATTAAAGAACCCTTACCCACCACTAACTGCAGACTGTGAACACAGAATGAAAAGCATGATTAACAGAACATAGTTACTATACCTTAGAAGAGTAGAAGTACCACATGGCCATTAGGCCAGGGAGTAATTTTAAACACGCCAGTGTAAATGCACTAATTTCAGTAATTTTGCATTACTCTTGTCATCTGAAATTACGCGATTACGCCTGTTCGAGTAATTAAGAGTAATTTGGGACAAAAATCGATCCTGAGGAGAACAGGAACAACAAACCAAGATTGCATGAGTGTCTGCTGAGAGGTTCTGTTCATGTCCTGTTGCATTTGGCACTATTTTCTTAGCGCAAAATGCATCCTTAGCCCCATTTTGGACACAAGGTTGCATTTTTCCCTAAGGAAATAGTGCTAAATGCTGGATTATGCTTCTCACATAATTCGAGTAATTATGCATAACTTTGTGGTAATTATGCATAATTGCACTAGACGCAATTACACGAGTTACCTACTGCTAGCACTCATGCCAATTAGCTTCTTTAGTTGAAAGAGTAAGGCACAGCACATACTAGGAGCCTATTCATACCATGGAAACACTGTCTTACACACTGATCATGAATATATCCAGAGTTACTGACTAACAAATAGGCCATCAAGCCTTAACAGCAGACTACAAAACACTCAAACCAATGCAAAATGTGGATACGTGAGCCCAGGTTTATGGAGACATAGCTGCTTTCTTACAGATTCCCAGCAAAAGCCCCTCGATACAACCTTCACATATTGCAATCCCCCATCAGCAAAGCAATCTAGCACTTACACAGATACACTCAATCCCATTGTTGCACATTGTATCACTTTTTTCCTGCACATAACAGGAGCCACCCTTACATGATAAGTGTCTCCACAATACAACAAACCATCAGGGAGCCTGTGATCCACCCCTTTGCTTATTACATCCACCAAGGCCACACACACATGCACCCTTCCCACACAACATTTCTTAAATTACTTTCCTTTAGACATGGCATGATGCTGGCATGCTTGAATGGCCAGTTGACATACAAATACATGTAAATCGCCGGGTACTGAAATGATGTTTAAATTAAATGAATTTTACCCCACACGACACTGCACACAAAATTGTGCAGGCTCTCACACTGACGAGTGCTGTTGACCTGCCTTCTTTCCAAACAAAGAAATGTGAATAGACATCAACTCTATTGTTGATAAAAAAAAGAATAGGCGATATTTGAAATATCTCTCATTCAGAAACAATGCAGTGTCAGCCCTATTGGGAGGGGGAGGAGAAAAGATGGTGGGCTGACGCCGTCCTTGAGAACCAGCATGCGAGGAGCTCCCGAGGTTTTTATTTTGTATTAACGTTTTGCACTGACAGGCGGATGGCGGATGGAAATTCGCAAGGAATTACCTTAAAAATAAGGGATTTGAAGAATTAAAAGAGTGACCTAAGGAGTGACGAGTCAAGGCGTCATCGAAAAAAGTGCTGGACGCCGGGGTTACTGACTACTGGACATTTGTAATAGCAGGGAAAACGTCTGTCTGCTAATTCGGGGGAAAGGAAAGAGACTTACCGGATTGAGTGATTATACAGCGATTGCACACCCGTACTCAATGCTGGCAGTAACACGAATTGGCCTCCAGCGTTTGCCGTCCATGCGGGTAGCTTTGTGTTTGGCGGCTCAGCGGACTCTGCCGAGACTGTATTACCCGTCTGCAACCTGTTTGCAACTACGGGAGGTTTCTAGGCGACTGGCAATTATGGCAACTCCAAAGAATATGGCAAGGAGTACTCGAGCAGCGAATCGCACATTGGTGAATGCTGCTTGTGGTTTGGAGTGTGACTTAGTCGCAGGGGGCCAGAAGACAGATATTTCCGGTCAACCAAAAGGCGCTGGAAAGTTTGGAAAACCGATATTGCGTTTCCTAGAAATGAAGCAGTGATCAGAGTTGTTTCTGACAGAATGGGCAATGGAAGCAAATGCTAGCAACAGATTAGCAGCAATGGTTGAACACACTATAGAAGAGCAACAAAATATTGCAACATCCCCAGGCTTCAGCGAAACAGATAAAGTGAGCGAAGCTTGTGGTGTTAATACGTGCTCTCAAAATGAAGAAATAAATTGCCCCAACGTCATTTGTAATGAGAAGCAAGATCAGGTGTTTGTGGATTTGGCAGTTAATAATACTAGAGACACCCCAAGTAACTATCTTGACAAGCAAAATAACTGCACTGAAGAAAATGTGGATACTTCTTCGAGTCTTGAAACAGTAACTGAGCTGGCTGCTGAACTTGCTGTAGATGTCAAACTTGAAGAGGTTAATAAAGTAAATGAAGAGAATCATTGTGTAGTATCTCCGGAAGGAGATTTGTCAGGACTGTGCCAGATGAACAATCAAGGGTCTGGTTCAACTATAACGGAACCAATAGCATTGGATTTAAGAATAGACGCGATTGAGGCGTCGAATTTAGCAACAAGCAGTACACATGATTTAGAGGGCAGTATTCTATCAACTGAGGAGGAGAACAGCATTGTCGCCCCTGCTTCGGTTATTGACCTCCTGAACGACTCAGTATTAGCTAACATGACAATGATATAACTTCTTTAGCAGGGGGGTCGGAGGAGGGTCATATATATAAAAAAGGGAAAATCCCTGTCGATAAAGCAGAAGCAAATTTCAAACTCACTAGTTGGCAAGAAGAAAAACCCAGGAGCTAAGTCAACGACTAGAACACCTAGGGGTGTGAAGAGAGAGACATTAACTGGGTCAGGCCAGCAGTCCAGTATCCAGAAAAGGGTGCAGTCTGAAAATGCAGAAACGGTGAGCCCTATATGACAATGGGTTCAAGCAAAAGGAGGGGTTAAAACCCTGATATCTCAGTTATCGGATGCTGACTTAGTGGATGATGTGTGTGGGGCACTCAGACTCTCAGTGGAAGGGGCCCCGGTGGAAGCTTCAGAGGAAATTTGTCTTCAGCAAGGGGAGAGCACTCCGGGGAGGAGGAGGAGGGAGAGGTACATGATGAGGATCCCCAAGCAAGTGAAACGTCAATGCTCACACTAATCTTGCAATCTCTTAAAGAACAAAGGGAGGAAACACAGGACCTTTTTGCCCAAGTTTGGGCAGAAAACCAAGGTATACAGCAAACATTGAAGGAAGTAACCTCGAAAGTCGTGACCCTTACAAATGAAATAACAGATTTACAGACTAGAGTTGCTGAAAGCCAAGAAACAACAATTAAAACTACTAGCAGGGTTCAACAACATGATGATACGCTTGAGAAAATGCAATGGTAAATAGAGGATTTGGAAAATCGCCAAAGGAGACAGAATTTGAAGCTGTTCGGGATTCCAGAAGGGTCAGACCCTAGAGCGTATGTTGTACAGATACTGCAGAGGGCTTTTCCGGACCTCAGGGATTGGGTCTGGGATTGTCAGATACAAAGAGCCCTTAGACTCCCACTTGTGCAACGAAGGCAAGATGCACGCTTCCCACGTCCTTTTCTCATTTATTTTGGGAATTTTTGGGTCCGTCAAGCTGTCATTTTGAAGGCAGGTCCTAGATCGCCTGTTACTGTTGAATCTTTTGCAATCTTTTTTAGTTCAGATTTTTGTAAAGCAACAATGGACAGACGTTGGCAGCTTAGACAACTGATTGATCCACTTAAAAATAGTGGGACACAGGTGTACTTGCAGGAACCAGCATGTTTGAAAGCAGTATGAGAAGGGCACTCATATTTTTTTATGTCTGAAAGGGAAGCTAAAAAGGCAACATAAATGGCAGAAGGTGGGGGAGGGAGCAGGTACGAAGGGCTAAGGGTGGACGTATTGCTGCTAAGGATAAGTCAGGGTTAAAACTCTTTTTCTCTATTAAGTAGTATTTTCTAGTTTTGCGTTCTGATTAGCAATGGGGTGTAAGGTCAAGAGGCAATTAGTGGCAGAAGAATTGAAAATGTATAAACCACAAATAGTTATGTTGACAGAAACACATATTGCGTATAAGGATCGCGGCTTGCTAAAACAACTGGGATTCGAAGTAATAGTTTGTACAGCACAAGGCGCTTCCATACGAGGGGTTGCGTTATTAAAACATAAATAATTTAAGGGTGTAACGGGTAAGACAGTTACTGATAAAAATGGGAGGTGGGCCAAAGCTCAGATGATGATTAAGGGGAGGAAATATGTATTTTGTGTAATGTATGGTCCTAATGTAGATGATTCTTCTATATTTGATGTGATAAATGTTGAACTGTTGAATTGGGAAGGGGAACAGGTGGTGATGTGTGATTTTAATTGCGTCATGGATTATGGAATTGGTACAACTAGACAGGGGCATTTCATAGAATGCAAAAGACAAGGGCTGGAATTAAGGAGCTAGGGCAACTAAATTGTATGAGGGGTGTGTGGAGGACACTATATCCAAATATTCCAGTTTATACTTACTATTCTGCTCCACACAAACTTTATTCACAGATAGACATGCCTTGGGTCAAAGCTTCTATTTTATGGACAATGGATATAGAAATATGCCCAAAAGTAACTTCAGACCATAACCCTATTTTTTTAATATTAGAAATCTCTGATGAGAATAAGGCACCCAGAAACTTCTCATTTCCTAGGTATTTATTGATAGACGAGGAGTACGTGGCTAAGACCATAGGTCAGCTCGAGGCCTTTTTTAAGGAGAATGCAGGATCTGCCTCTCCCATAGTGATATGGGATAAATGTAAGGCTCTTATCAAAGGTTACACCCAACAGCATATTCTCCAGCAAAATAAGGATCAAAGAAAAGAAGATAAGGAGAGTATCTTGGCAATACGTGTGGCAGAAGACCAGCACGCAGAGGCAGCTTTGAGGGGGGCTAGCGATCTGGAAAGATTGGAACAACTGGGATCTACTTTAATTGATCTCAGATCAAAGTTGAAGAGTAAATTTAGGGAAAAATCATGGCAAGCTATAGTAAATATCGTAGGTCGCAATATGAATTTAGGGGAAAAATTGATAGATTCTTGCTTTTAAGGTTGCAGATGACAGGGCTAAGGCTCATATCGAGGCTATTAACGGGTTGAATGGTATTTTGTCTGAGCAACCACAACAGATATTAGAACAGTTTGTTTTGTATTATCAAGCACTGTATACCCCATTGTCTTATCCTAAGCAAGAGGATATTTTTAGCTATATTCAGAATAGTTTCCTGAAAAATATGGGGATGGAGACATCTGATTTACTTGATGAAAATATATCAGGCAAAGAATTGGATAGGGCAATTAGTGCACTACCTTTGGAGAAGGCAGCAGGGAATAATGGGATTCCCCTGGAATATTTAAGATTTTTAAAGATGTCTTGCTGGCGCCACTCAATTAGGTTTATTGGTACTAACGGCAAAATTTCTGATTCATGAAATAAGACGCAAATAATTTTTTTTCTGCAAAATCACAAACCAGCGTAAGAATGTGGGTCATATCTGACAATTTCACTTTTAAACGCTGAAAAATATATGAGAAAATTCTTGCTAATCGTTTATCCCCAATAATGCCTAATTTGGTCAGCATGGGTTTCCAAGGTTATCCAAGGGAGGGATACAACAGCCCATGTCAGCATGGCAGTGGCTGCTTTTGATGTTGCAGATATCAGAACTACCCCAATCGGTATGATTTTATTAGACAGAGAGAAGGTGTTTGACCGAGTGGAGTGAAGTTTTTTATGGGTCACATTGTCAGCTTTTGGGATCAAGGGCCAATTTAAAAGGCAGATACAAGCTTTATATGATAATCCTTGTGCTAAACTAGCGTATTTAGGGTTGCAATCATCAACTTTACCAATTCTTTGCGGCACTCGTCAGGGGAGCCCCCGTTCACCCCTACTATTCGCTCTTTATATAGAGCCCTTTATTCAAGCTTTAGAAAATAACAAACACATACATGCTTTCGAGGCTGGAACAAAGTTGCTTAAAGTCATCGCATATGCAGACGACATAGCGGTTTTCTCAACAGAGCCAGCAGAAGCGCTACAAGCGATAACAGATGCAGCTAGTAAGTTTGGTTTAGTTTCAGGCTATAAGTTAAATGTAAATAAGACTCAAGTTCTTCTTAATTACAAATCTACGGCTTCTCTACAGGGAGTCTGTTCGGTGGTCTCATATTTGGGTGTCAAAATAGCTGCACAAATAGGCAGAATTTGTTCTTTAAACTATGAAGACCTACCGAAGGAAACAGGCTAAATCTAAAAAAAAAAAAAAAAGGTATAAATTGCCTATAGGTATTATCGGTAGAATCAACATCATAAAAATGAAGGTCTTACCTAAGTTTCTTTATTTTTTTCAATCTATTCCACTACGAGTCCCTAATTCATTTTTTAAGTGATTAGATGGCATCTTAAGTAGCTTTATATGGGGATACAAGAAAGCGCGGTGAGCGATAGATCGGTTAAAATTACCCTTTAGCCAAGGGGGTCTGGAATTTCCAGACTTTAAAATGTATTTTTGGTCTGACAACAATCAAATGTTGGTAACCAAGTCAAAGATCAGGCGCACAGCTCTAAGTAAGGAATATATTGCAAGATAGGAAAAATCTGAAGTGTGAACTCGAAGAGAGAAAGGTACTGGTTACCAGACAGTCACCAAAACACCCCAGAGCTCCGGGGTAAATTGACATTCAAAACAGTATCTCTCTGAGCTCCACAATTATAATCACTAGATCGTGAATTCACCAATCTGATATAGTGTTCCAATATGCTCAAGTGCAGGAGTAATGTCTTTTGCCACAGTATTGTCTTTTTAATAAGAGAGTTCCACCAATCCGATATGCCAATCTCTTTTAATGGTATTATCTCTTCAATCCAATTCACATTTGTCCATAATTGTCCTTCAGCCAACACGTGTTTCGAACACGTGTTTCGTCTGATGCTAATCCCCGCATCCATAAACTTCATCAGGGCTGAAACCCAAACATATTTACAATATTAAATGAATCCGCTAGTCAAATTGTTACATTACCCATTACCAAATTTCACCAGAAAAAAGAGTGTGTAGTGCTTAGCAAGTCAAATCAGGAGGCTATCAGCATTACCCATAAGAGTAAGAGAAAGATAGGCTCAAAGATTCTCCCCAGTGAAAATTAAATATATACCATGTCATGTGCTCAAAAGGGAATACAAAATTAAGGTAGTCCCAAACGCACCATTGTCGAACTCATTAAATAATGAAGTATTACCTCAGTCACAATTAGGTCTTGTCAAAAACAATAGTTCAAAATATTTCAGTATTTCGTAGAGATCAGTTAGAGGGACCTAGAACAAAGGTATACTATCCCGGTAAGTCTCAAGATTTATGAGAGTATCTAATAATAACCAACAAACACATGATGTCTAATGCCCAGTAAGCCAAGCAGTATATCACTGCTGTAATTTAAGATGCAATACTAATTTCAAACCTACTAGTGTTAGGTATTAGTACTTGTAATTAAACATCTAAAGTGCCTAATATCATATTAGATATGATCCTGCATACACAAAAGATTTTTTGAAACCACAATTATACATGTCTCACCTATCATCGTATAGGTTAATCTTCTTCACAAGGAAAGTCAAACGAGATACAGCAAATTCGGTATCTGGATACACGAGTACGTGTACCTAAAACAAATGAAGTATCCTTTAAGTTTCCAAAAACACTCAAAGTGATCTATGACACGAGTACGTTTGCCAATGGGTAATTATTCGAACATTAGATATTCAGACAGAGCACTTTTAAGTAAACGGTGAGCACATGCTGTATTAATAGTATTATTGAAGCGTGCATTTGTAAATTGCACGAGTTACTGATATAGAGACATAAGTAACGTTGAGGAATCATCAGCGTCAACAATCGTAAATTACACGAGTATGTGTAAGCAGATTACTGTTATCAGGGCATAAGTAACGTTTAAGACTCGTCAACGTTAAAAGTCGGTAAAAGCGTTTACCTGTCCATTGACTGCAATATCTCCTCGTAAACTTCCCGGCTTTCGCGTTCGCGTTCTGTTTAGGCGCCATATTTAAATGCTAAACATGAGCTACGAACTTCGAGCGCCATGTTTAAAGAGTCAAAAGTATATAATAATCCTTTATTACAGCTCCGTCTTATTCTTAATACGTCCGGACAGAATTGTAACTTTATAGACAAAGTAAACCGATGTTTGGGTGATTTTTAAGTCAAAAATCGATACAAATGTTGTATCGTAAATGTACTCCGTGCGAAATCCTAATGTTCCTTTTTAACCTTAATGTGAACTAAAGTAAATAGTTACACATTGTAGAATATCATTATTTACACTATTTTCATCAATATGACATTATATTGTAACATCACGTTGGCCCTATCTTTATTTCAATGATCGGGCGCCAGATAGTAATTAGATAGTATTTCATATTGTGGAACAATTTAGCCCTCATTATTCTAAGAATAGTTGCTAGAGCGTCAATAAAACAAATATTAAAAGTAAAAATAGCATGTGTATCGGGTCGAATAATGTTAATAGCTCACTCGAACCTGTGAGTTCAAAAATAACTAACTTGCACTAGACATCTAAGCCACACAATCTAAACGAATCGAAGTCGGTTTTGTATACTTTTATCACGGTTCCTACACCCTCATCTCAGAATTCTCATAATGTAAGCGAGAATATAAAAATGGGTGCAAAAAGTTCATTCCAGGAAAAGGAGGAAAGTGAAAGAGAAGTGGATAAAGTAAATGTGCACTATCATTGATTACATACTTATTCACCATCTGGCTTCATATAACATCATCAATCGTATCTAAGGTAAACACTTATTAAACAAGTAATGTGCCTGAAATATTCTGTACTTATTACATATGGTGATATATCTTCAATAATTCTGTACATAAAATCAGTACCTTATCTGGTTCAATATCATACAATTCCTAATCTCCATTCTGTATTATTACCCAGCTACATAATTAGTACAATGGTCGATTTACATTCATTGGTCATAACAAGAGTCAAACATAAGATAACATACTGTTTACATATCTTTCAAAACATAATATACATAATGTTCATTTCAATCCCCAAGAAAATACTGTAACTCAGAATCCAAATTATGACCGTCTTCAACGGCTCTAAGGTTCATAATCCAACTCGCTTCACTACGTCTCAGCTTAAGTACTCTATTGCCACCACGTGTATCCATTGTGACATGTTCAATACCGTGATACAAAAATTGGTGTCTGTCTCTTTCCTGACAATTCTGTACAATGTGGGAAGCGATAGGGTATCTGGTATCCCCGTTTTTTAATGCACAAAAATGTTCAATCATCCTGTCTTTAAGTCTTCTCACAGTGCTCCCCACGTAAATCTTTTTACATGTACAGACAATAACATAAACCACAAAAGTAGTATCACAGGTAATTACTGACTTGATAGTATATTTACAAGTATCGTTATATTCAAAGTCCTCAATCTTTTTATATGCCCATCTACATGAGCTACATCTTCCACAGTAATAAAATCCTGTACGTTTGTCTGTAAGCCAGTTGTCCCTAGATGTCAGTCATGGATAGCTTGGGCTAACTATATTAGCCAATGTCATTCCCTTTCTAAATGTTAAAGAAGGTTTCTCAGTTAGATAGGCAGAAATATCCTTATCATGTTTCAAAAGGTGCCAATATTTATCTATAATGGAATATAGTTTATGGCTTCCAATCCCAAAATTAGTGACCAGTCTAATCTTTGGAGGTTTGCATTCTTGAATATTAGTAGATTTATATTTCAAAATATCGGCTCGTTTCATTCGTTTGGCTTTATACATAGCTTGTGTTACTATTCTCTTGTCATAACCTCTGTTTGCAAATCTTTTTGCCATATCTGACAAGTTATGTTCAAAGTCTAAGTCCTCTGAGCAATTTCTACGGGCTCTTAACATCTCCCTGTATGGGATTGCATTAATTTGGCTTTTTGGGTGACAACTACCAGCATGTAATAGTGCATTGCAACTGGTTTCTTTACGATACATCCGGCTACAAAGTGTCCCCCCATTAACAAACAATTCAATATCCAGAAAAGTGAGTTTACATTTAATGTAACAAGTAGTAAAAGACATATTAACTTCATTTGTGTTCAAATAGTCAAAAATGTTTTGTAGTTCAGTAGAGGTGCCCCTCCAGATTAAGAGACAATCATCAATATATCGTCCCCAATAGTAAATATGATCTATCCATTGTGCGCCTCTGGTGCCCCAGATCCACTCCGCCTCAAACCATCCCATAAAGAGATTAGCAAAAGACGGAGCAAATCTGGAGCCAATAGCTGTACCAAGCTTCTGTCTATACCACTTATTATCAAATAAAAAGATGTTATTTTCTAAAACAATCTTAGTCATTTCCATTATCATTTGTGTATGCACAAAGTATTCTGCAGATCTTTTGTTCAAAAAACTTTCCATTGCTCTCATCCCCAAAGTATGGTCTATATTTGAATACAATGAAACCACATCCAATGTAGCAATAATCATATCTGATTCCCAAGTTACATCATTCATCAAATTTAAGACATGTTTGGTATCTTCTATATGAGAGGGGAGTTTCTCTACATACGGTTTTATAAATACGTCAATGAATTGAGAGAGTCTCTCTGTTGGGCCACCAATACCAGAAATAATCGGCCTCCCCGGTGGTTTCTCACGGTTCTTATGTATTTTGGGTAAACAGTACAAACATGGGGCCTTAGGAAATTCTACCCGTAAATACATATACTCATCATATTCTAAAATACCATTATCATACCATTGTTTAAGTCTCAAATTAATCATCTCAGTAACTTGTGAAAGGGGACTTGTTACTTCTCGCACATAGTATTTATCATTGTTAAGTTGTGACAGAACTTCATCATTATAATCTTTTCGGTTCATAACAACAATGTTGCCACCTTTATCAGCCTTACGTATAATCAAATCAGAATTGGACGACAGAGATTTTAAGGCCAACCTTTCTTGTTTATTCAAATTACTTGGTGAGGGAAAAGAAAAACATCTATTTTCTTTAGCAATTAGACGATCAATGTCTAAGTTGACTGCTTTATAAAATGTATCAATCATATTACCTGCCGATAGCTGAGGTATCCATCTTGATTTGGTTTTAAGTCCACTGCTAATAGAAAAGTCTTGTTTGATATCTAAGTCATGCAATAAAGTACTCATAGTAATGGGATCTTCCTCATTCTCTGTAATCGAGAGGAGGAGTTTGGTATCGTAGTCGGACAGAATCCCAAACCGTTTTTTAATAGTGAAATCATATTATTTGACAATGTATGTGAAGAAAGGTTGATAATCTCTATCTCATTCATTTCTGTACTGTTTATTTCCAGGACCGGGTCCGCATCCCTACTCTTGTTTTCTCTCCTCCTTTTTCCTCTTGTACCTCTCCTTCTCTTTCCCCGCCTGTGTCTCTTGGATGTGGTTTCATTGTATTCAAATATAGACCATACTTTGGGGATGAGAGCAATGGAAAGTTTTTTGAACGAATGATCTGCAGAATACTTTGAGCATACACAAATGATAATGGAAATGACTAAGATTGTTTTAGAAAATAACATCTTTTTATTTGATAATAAGTGGTATAGACAGAAGCTTGGTACAGCTATGGGCTCCAGATTTGCTCCGTCTTTTGCTAATCTCTTTATGGGATGGTTTGAGGCGGAGTGGATCTGGGGCACCAGAGGCGCACAATGGATAGATCATATATACTATTGGGGACGATATATTGATGATTGTCTCTTAATCTGGAGGGGCACCTCTACTGAACTACAAAACTTTTTTGACTATTTGAACACAAATGAAGTTAATATGTCTTTTACTACTTGTTACAGTAAATGTAAACTCACTTTTCTGGATATTGAATTGTTTGTTAATGGGGGGACACTTTGTAGCCGGATGTATCGTAAAGAAACCAGTTGCAATGCACTATTACATGCTGGTAGTTGTCACCCGAAAAGCCAAATTAATGCAATCCCATACGGGGAGATGTTAAGAGCCCGTAGAAATTGCTCAGAGGACTTAGACTTTGAACATAACTTGTCAGATATGGCAAAAAGATTTGCAAACAGAGGTTATGACAGGAGAATAGTAACACAAGCTATGTATAAAGCCAAACGAATGAAACGAGCTGATATTTTGAAACATAAATCTACTAATATTCAAGAATGCAAACCTCCAAAGATTAGACTGGTCACTAATTTTGGGATTGGAAGCCATAAACTATATTCCATTATAGATAAATATTGGCACCTTTTGAAACATGATAAGGATATTTCTGCCTATCTAACTGAGAAACCTTCTTTAACATTTAGAAAGGGAATGACATTGGCTAATATAGTTAGCCCCAGCTATCCACGACTGACATCTAGGGACAACTGGCTTACAGACAAACGTACAGGATTTTATTACTGTGGAAGATGTAGCTCATGTAGATGGGCATATAAAAAGATTCAGGACTTTGAATATAACGATACTTGTAAATATACTATCAAGTCAGTAATTACCTGTGATACTACTTTTGTGGTTTATGTTATTGTCTGTACATGTAAAAAGATTTACGTGGGGAGCACTGTGAGAAGACTTAAAGACAGGATGATTGAACATTTTCGTGCATTAAGAAACGGGGATACCAGATACCCTATCGCTTCCAACATTGTACAGAATTGTCAGGAAAGAGACAGACACCAATTTTTGTATCACGGTATTGAACATGTCACAATGGATACACGTGGTGGCAATAGAGTACTTAAGCTGATACGTAGTGAAGCGAGTTGGATTATGAACCTTAGAGCCGTTGAAGACGGTCTTAATTTGGATTCTGAGTTACAGTATTTTCTTGGGGATTGAAATGAACATTATGTATATTATGTTTTGAAAGATATGTAAACAGTATGTTATCTTATGTTTGACTCTTGTTATGACCAATGAATGTAAATGGACCATTGCACTAATTATGTAGCTGGGTAATAATACAGACTGGAGATTAGGAATTGTATGATATTGAACCAGATAAGGTACTGATTTTATGTACAGAATTATTGAAGATATATTACCATATGTAATAAGTACAGAATATTTCAGGCACATTACTTGTTTAATAAGTGTTTACCTTAGATACGATTGATGATGGTATATGAAGCCAGATGGTGAATAAGTATGTAATCAATGATAGGGCACATTTACTTTATCCACTTCTCTTTCACTTTCCTCCTTTTCCTGGAATGAACTTTTTGCACCCTTTTTTATATTCTCGCTTACATTATGAGAATTCTGAGATGAGGGTGTAGGAACCGTGATAAAGGTATACAAAACCGACATCGATTCGTTTAGATTGTGTGGCTTAGATGTCTAGTGCAAGTTAGTTACTTTTGAACTCACAGGTTCGAGTGAGCTATTAACATTATTCGACCCGATACACATGCTATTTTTACTTTTAATATTTGTTTTATTGACGCTCTAGCAACTATTCTTAGAATAATGAGGGCTAAATTGTTCCACAATATGTTATGTTATGTTATGTTACGTGAATTTGTACTGCGCACAGCTGCCACAGCCAAGGGGTGTCCCGGCGCATGTCAACGTAACACGCAACAACCACAGGAAACACAACAGCTAAAAGGAGAAATCAAGGTTAAAACAGGAAAGTTTTTATCGCCTTGCGGAAGGAAAAAATATGAAATACTATCTAATTACTATCTGGCGCCCGATCATTGAAATAAAGATAGGACCAACGTGATGTTACAATATAATGTCATATTGATGAAAATAGTGTAAATAATGATATTCTACAATGTGTAACTATTTACTTTAGTTCACATTAAGGTTAAAAAGGAACATTAGGATTTCGCACGGAGTACATTTACGATACAACATTTGTATCGATTTTTGACTTAAAAATCACCCAAACATCGGTTTACTTTGTCTATAAAGTTACAATTCTGTCCGGACGTATTTAGAATAAGACGGAACTGTAATAAAGGATTATTATATACTTTTGACTCTTTAAACATGGCGCTCGAAGTTCGTAGCTCATGTGTAGCATTTAAATATGGCGCCTAAACAGAACGCGAACGCGAAAGCCGGGAAGTTTACGAGGAGATATTGCGGTCAATGGACAGGTAAACGCTTTTACGGACTTTTAACGTTGACGAGTCTTAAACGTTACTTATGCCCTGATAACAGTAATCTGCTTACACATACTCGTGTAATTTATGATTGTTGACGCTGATGATTCCTCAACGTTACTTATGTCTCTATATCAGTAACTCGTGCAATTTACGAATGCACGCTTCAATAATACTATTAATACAGCATGTGCTCACCGTTTACTTAAAAGTGCTCTGTCTGAATATCTAATGTTCTAATAGTTACCCATTGGCAAACGTACTCGTGTCATAGATCACTTTGAGTGTTTTTGGAAACTTAAAGGATACTTCGTTTGTTTTAGGTACACGTACTCGTGTATCCAGATACCGAATTTGCTGTATCTCGTTTGACGTTCCTTGTGAAGAAGATTAACCTATACGATGATAGGTGAGACATGTATAATTGTGGTTTCAAAAAATCTTTTGTGTATGCAGGATCATATCTAATATGATATTAGGCACTTTAGATGTTTAATTACAAGTACTAATACCTAACACTAGTAGGTTTGAAATTAGTATTGCATCTTAAATTACAGCAGTGATATACTGCTTGGCTTACTGGGCATTAGACATCATGTGTTTGTTGGTTATTATTAGATACTCTCATAAATCTTGAGACTTACCGGGATAGTATACCTTTGTTCTAGGTCCCTCTAACTGATCTCTACGAAATACTGAAATATTTTGAACTATTGTTTTTGACAAGACCTAATTGTGACTGAGGTAATACTCCATTATTTAATGAGTTCGACAATGGTTCGTTTGGGACTACCTTAATTTTGTATTCCCTTTTGAGCACATGACATGGTATATATTTAATTTTCACTGGGGAGAATCTTTGAGTCTATCTTTCTCTTACTCTTATGGGTAATGCTGATAGCCTCCTGATTTGACTTGCTAAGCACTACACACTCTTTTTTCTGGTGAAATTTGGTAATGGGTAATGTAACAATTTGACTAGCGGATTCATTTAATATTGTAAATATGTTTGGGTTTCAGCCCTGATGAAGTCTATGGATGCGGGGATTAGCATCAGATGAAACACGTGTTCGAAACACGTGTTGGCTGAAGGACAATTATGGACAAATGTGAATTGGATTGAAGAGATAATACCATTAAAAGAGATTGGCATATCGGATTGGTGGAACTCTCTTATTAAAAAGACAATACTGTGGCAAAAGACATTACTCCTGCACTTGAGCATATTGGAACACTATATCAGATTGGTGAATTCACGATCTAGTGATTATAATTGTGGAGCTCAGAGAGATACTGTTTTGAGTATTTTTGGTCTGCCTGCATTATTCAATTTCGGAGTTTTATTAACTCTGTGAGTACCCTTTTTTGTCACGAGTTTACGTCAGCAACCGAGAGTAATATGTTTTTTTACAGAATCAACGACCCAATTTACTTTAAAAGGGTTAAATTTAAGACTATAAGGGACAATGTACATATATGGCATGTTAATATGCCTAGGAACAATATCTCTATTTATCATGGCAAACATCCACTATGGCATAATCCAAGCTTGCCAGAGATATTCCAGGACGCAATGGGCAGTAAATGGGAAATCTGTGGGGTTAAAAGTCTGGGGGATCTGTACTACTATAGTGGTTTTATTTCATTAGAGAGACTGCAGATCAAATATAAAGTGCCTGATTATATTCTGTTCAAATACTATCAGATCTGGGATTTCTTCTTAAGAGACATAAAATTGGTAAATATAACTGATTCTGAGATATGGGATTTTCGCAGTAGAATTGAAGAAATTGCTTAGTAGGGTGTATAAATGGTTAAGCAGTCATAGAGCAGTTGATGGTGGGAGATTAGCGGATCGAAGGAACAAGGTGCTAGGTGAACCGGTAGTGGCTAATACTATATCGCAAGATTTCAGAATAATAGACAAGGTTGTTCACTCTACGAACTTGCGATTGCAACAACACCCTATACTGTGTTTCCTATACTATACTCTGGAAAGAATAGCTAAGGGGTCAGCTGATAACACTATGACTAGTGATCGTACAAGGTGCCCCAGATGCAAACTTTTTGCGGCTGACTTAATACACATGTTTGTAACTTGCTCAGTACTGGATACCTTTTGGCTAGATGTTGGGAGGGTTCTATTACAGAAGTTGGGAATAGCAGCATCTCTACCACTTAGGAATATTATGATGGGATATAGTTCCGAACATCTTAAAAACAATAGCTTATTTTCCATACTATTGGTCTCGGCAAGATTACCCATAGCCAGGGAATGGATTTCACAAAAACCACCATCTGTCATGGATTGGTGGCTGTTAGTTAGACAAATATATGATATGGAACAGGCAATGGCTAAAGTAAGATGCGTTGCCTCAATGGCAAAGTTTACGACAATTTGGGGGTCTCTGTTTCTGATGAAATGAAGGTTCTGTGTTAAATTGCATAATCTTGGAACGATGTAAATTTAATCTGTACATTTGTTTTTTTAATTGTACACACTGTTTTGTGTTTCTGTATCAACTGCCAGTTGACAAATAAAAATAAAAAAACAGAAACAATGCAGTGTCCATGAGTGCACGGCCTCATTGATTGACATGTCTGCATTAGTGATCTGCGGGAGACAAGGCTATCTCCTAAAGGCAGGTGTCTTGCTACAGCGATGCTTCCTTATAGCAAGAGTACCCCTCCACTAATGACACATTAGCACACTCAATCAGCAAAAAACAGATGAAAGGACACCCGAGCTCCCACAACTGAAGCCCCATAAGGAAAGTTTTGTGGCATTGTATTAGCTCTTACCAAACAAATGTTTGAAATGTACCACTTAAACTCAAATGCCTGGCAGCTTGCTGCATCCAGATAAAAATTCACAATGCACCTCTCTTAGGAGCAGTGGGGCATAATAGAATTATCTTGGTTGTTTCCACAATAGGCACGCCCATGATCATTCAGGTGACCCTCATTGTCTCTCAATGGTGCTGCTAACCTACATTCCATTAACTACTTAATTTGTGCTACACTTTAACTTAATATGATTTTGTCCCTTAACCTGTTTATTTTCCTGTAGTTCAGCCTTCATGAGTTGACATGCTATTTCAGGCATTCTACTCTACACTATCCCACCCTGCTGTCTTGGACATGTTTTATAGCCACCCTTCACTTTCACCTAGAGCCTATCATGTGTATCCTGTAGACATGCTCCGGTTATTACTCTGTCTCAGGCACCCTCATGTTTGTTCTCTTATTTGGCGAGACCCCAGCCCCTCATCCTTTTATGTTTTGCCTCAGATATCCCTGTAGGCATCTGGTGTTTTCTCATTGGCATGGATTATAATCAGGTAGCTCTCCTGAAACGCGTTACTGTGAAACGCGCCCACAACGTGAACAAATGGTTCACTGATGAACTCAAGGGAAAGAAGTTAGCTGCCCGCCAGGCGGAGCGCGCATGGAGGTGCTCTTACTGCCCAATTTTAAAAGCTCACTATTCACTCCTGCTCAATGCATACAAAAAGGCAATTCTCTCAGCCAAGACCGACTACTTTTCCGACAAAATACTTTCATCAGGAAACCAGTCCAGAGAAATCTTCTTCACCGTACATGAGCTGGCCCTGTCAGACAGAACCTCCATAAAACCTTCCCCCTCCCAAGCCCTCTGTGACTCCCTAAACAACTATTTTGGGGAGAAAAGTGCAGTCATTAAAGCCAATATACCCCCCCCCCCCACTCCCTCCGGCCCCTGAACCCCATCCCAATAGATTCTATCTAGACCACATCCCTCCTTTACATTTACATTTACATTTACATTTACATAACTGACTGGAGAGACTCTATCTTCTCTAGCGGTGAAAGTTAAATCTGGCTCCCCCTCAGATGTCTGTCCAGCGCCCATCTTGAGAGAAATCTTTCGGGCTTGCCCTTCTCCTCCCTTGACTTTTCTGAACGACTCTCTTGAGATCGGTATAGTCCCAAAGCTTCATAAATCAGCCACAATCATTCCCCTGCTGAAAAAACCCGGAGCTGACCCTGCATCCCTGACTAATTACCGTCCCATCTCCCTCCTCCCTTACCTGGGAAAAATCTTGGAGTGCCACGTCGCCACTGTCCTCAGCTCATTTGTGGAGGACAGCGGCTACCTGGCCTCTTGTCAGGCTGGATTCCGACCTCGCCATTCTACCGAGAAGGTTGTGGTCTCGGTCCTGGACAGCCTCAGGGAGGGAATGGACGGGGGCCATCCTCAGGCCTTGGTCCTCCTCGATATGTCCGCTGCCTTTGACACGGTTGACCACTCCATCCTTCTCACTCGTGTCAGGGCAGCGGGCATCAGGGGGCCTCCCCTGGCTTGGCTCACCTCCTTCCTGAGGGACCGTACCCAGGCCGTCCATCTCGAAGGGTTTTCTTCTCCCCCACGTAAGGTGCAGTGTTGTGTTCCCCAAGGTTCTTTCCTCTCTCCTCTCTTATTCAATCTCTATATTCTCCCTCTTATCTTTGCTCTACAACAACTGGAGGGTACCGTCTTTAACTATGCGGATGACCTCCAGCTGATCTTTAACCTTTCACACTCTCCTGAATCTATCCATAATTTTCAATCAATCATGATTTTCATCAGGGACTGGATGAACTTCAACCACCTTAAACTCAATCCAGACAAAACCGAGTTGGTTTTGACTGGTGGTGCATCCAGTCCCGGGACTTCTATGTTTTGGCCCCCTTCACTTGGTCCCTCCCCTTCACCTTCTTATTCTGTTAAAACACTTGGGATCACATTAAATCAGAATCTAACTTTACACACTCAGATCAGTATGGTGGTGTCCTCCTGCTTTTTCACCCTTCGCACTATCAGGAAAATCTCTAGATTCTTTTCTCTTCCCGCTCTCAAACTCATCGTGATGGCAATGGTTTTATCACGGCTGGACTACGGAAACATCCTGTACAATGGCGTCCCAGCTTATGCTCTTCGACGCCTACAGCTGGTACAGAACCAAGCAGCACGCCTTATTTATGGCCTCCCTAAATTCCATCATGCCACCTCTGTATTAAAGAACTTGCACTGGCTATCCATTAGGGAGAGGGCTCTTTTCAAACTGGGCTGCACTGCGTTCCAGGCCCGAGCTGGAACTGCCCCAGCCTTCATAAACTCTGCAATCTCCAGCTACACACCTGCTAGAGAGCTCCGCTCCTCTTCCCAGTCCCTCCTCTCCGTCCCTCGCTTCAGGAAGATGAGGATGGGGGGGTGAAGTTTGTGGTCCTTGGCCCTACCTTTTGGAACTCCCTCTCTACCAATGTTCGATCAATACCACTCTATTCTGACTTCCGTAAGGCCTTAAAAACCTACCTCTTCCTGCAAGCATTCCCAGCCTAGTCCTTCCACAGCTGTTATTTGGGTTCAATAAGTACTTAGCGCCAAGAAACCGCTAGGTAAAAGCGCACTCTATAAATGTTTTAAATTCAAATTTAAATTCAAATTGTTTTTAACTAAGAGTCCCCTCTATTAGACTTAAGTCGTTATCTGTACCACAAACAGCCATGTACAGTGTCTTCTGCAGTTAATATCTCATCCTGTTTTAGGGTTTTCTGGGATTAACTGGG
This sequence comes from Lissotriton vulgaris, assembly GCF_964263255.1. Taxonomy (NCBI): domain Eukaryota; kingdom Metazoa; phylum Chordata; class Amphibia; order Caudata; family Salamandridae; genus Lissotriton; species Lissotriton vulgaris. The sequence goes on along the minus strand of NC_141696.1, from coordinate 1,275,992,130 downwards.
AAAGAAAGGCCATGTGGGACAGGGCGGGGATTCACTGGCTTCAGTAACCACCTCGGTTGGCAAAGTACACCACCTCTGAACCTTGGGCTTACAGGTACCTTGCTCCTACTCGTTGGGTGTGTTTCTTTCTCTTAAGCAATACTAGCAATACTAGGGGCCTCATTTATGAGGGCGTGCGTCACTTTTGCGCCGCCGGTGCGTCACTTTTTGTGACGCATCTGCAGCGTAAAACATGCCGCCTGTTGTGCACTATTTACAAAGTGACGCATCTAAGCAGATGCGTCACTTTGTAAACCCCTGCGCTACATTATACCTGCGTCAGGTATAATGTATGCAGAGGGGGCGTTCCCCCGCAAAAAGCCTCGTAATAGTGACGCAGTGAAATCTGTGAGATTTCACTGCGTCACTTTTAGGACGCTGTTGCGTCAAAATCTTGTGCCTGCCTCAAAGCAGGCATAAGACTTACACAGGCCCTTTCACATGGGGCTTTTTCCATGTGAAAGGACGCATTGCTGGAGTTGTGTCACTTTTGTGACACACTCCAGCAATGCATCACTTTTGCGCTTACAGATACGTCAGAAATATTGACGTATCTGTAATTCCTTGCGCAATGATGCGTCATATTGTAAATATGACGCATCATTGGGGTCGCAAGGAGGTCGCAATGAAAAGTGACGCATCGCTATTTTCTCGCAGCGATGCGTCACTTTTCATAAATGAGGCCCCTAGTACTTTGTACACACTTAACTCCCTCTCTAAAGCTGATGCGAGATTTAATTTGCTCAAACAGTTTTTGCCACCTGCTGCTACTTTTGTCAAGTTGCTTTTAGGTAATCAGTTTGAGTTAATTGTGCTGTTCTTCAAGTTTGTTTTGCTTGCTTCGGGCAAGCTTTCAATGCTGTAGTTGTTTTCCTGGGTAAAGTGTGCTTTTCATAGCCTGCGTCGTTTGATGCTTTTCTGATGTGATTTATTTGGTGTTTCAGGTACGATCATGCGATTGGATTTAGTACCTGGTGAGCTTTTGTTTGGGTCCTTCCTGCCATGTTGGTTGAGTGCAGTCCTTCGAGTGTGTGGTCCTGCTTAACCCCTTAAGTGCTGCTGACGGCCAATGGTCGTCAGCAGCGCTACCTCCCCAGTGCTGCGCACGACCATTGAACGTCCATTCAGCACTAGTTCTAATGGACAGCGCAGCACTGGGGAGAAATGTTTACACGCAGCTAAGGTGTTAATGAGGTCCTCAGGCAGCGTTCTATTTCGTGCCTGATGTACCGACATAGCAACAGCTTGGTGTTTTCTGTTGGCCCAATGTATAATTACAGCTGCTGTAGCGGCATCCGGGGTTATGATTCTTACCTGCAGACATTTGAACCTTCAAGTGACAAGGGGCATAAATATGCATGGTCTGAATATTTTGGCACAATATTAATTACCCGTGCTGTATAGGGGGGTGGTCCTGAAAAACCCAGATTAAGGGACAGCAGCCTATTTATTTGGTGGGACTGATGAGTGTAACGTTTCGTAGCAGGACATGTTAGCATCCATCTCACATGTCCCTGCTGTGTGTGGAGGAATCCTATGAGACTTCCACTCTTCTTAAAGGTTTTACTTACATGGTTTTATTTTCTGATTCAAAAGTTAATTTTTGAGTTTACTTCACTGTCAACATTGCATGGTGACAATTGTCAAGACCTTTACTGCCAAAGGTTTAGGTGGGATGTGTAATGTAGCTGTCCGGCTCAGTAAACAGCCCTCACAACAAAGCCGTCACCGCGCATGCAATATCAACATGGTCAACACAACGACCGCGTTGTAACAAAGCATACCTTTACCCCGCAGGTTGTAATAACGACTTACGGAGGGGGGAGAAGGTGTTGAATTTAAAATCCAACACCTTCACTACTGTCCGCACAGACTGGAGTTGGAATAGTAAATTATACTATTCCAACATCCAGCACACCCCTCCGCAATGCGGTCATTGTAACAACTGCGTTGTAATTGCATGCAGGTATATTCGTCTGTCTCTAATGAGATAAGCAGTGATGATGTAGATGCACAAGCTTCACCTGTTCTAGTTCCTTAGGGTTCATGTGCATAACTGCACCCTGCTGTGTTTACACTTGGCCCTCATTGCACATGGCACAGTGTTTGGTGAAATATTTATCGCACCCGATTACATCAACTCTGCAGGGTCAGAATTGATCAGCTATCATATATAGTATATTTATACATTTTTGAAGGCTACCATGCAGACTTTCCTGCTTACAAACAATTACCTGGCATTTTTCCAATGTTAAATTCCGACAGGTTTAACCTCCTGAAATTGAATTCCGAGTGGAAATTTAATGTATGTGGAAATTATGGGCGCGATTAAACCTCATAACTCACAATTCAGAACCTTGCACAAACAACAAGCAACAAATAGTACAAACCAGGCTTAATGTCATGAACTTTGGCGGCTTTGAAGTTCAATTTCCACTGAATGGAAGTCACTTGGATTCACCTTGCACATCAACCTCACCCTTAAGGAGGACATTACCAAAAAACAAACAGGGCCTGGTACCCGCTCTCTCTTCTACAGCAAGTGAAACCTTTGCCAGAAAATGACTTAAGAAATGCTTTTTAAGTTCTTGCACTGACACATTTAGATGGTGGCTATGCTCTTCTCCTTCGCTTATCAGACTCCACACAGGTATTCTCTATGGAATTCCTACGCACTAGTCAGGTGTCATATAGGGATAAAAGAAATATAATCACATTACCCCCATCCTGATTGAACTCCATAGGCTCCCCTTGATGGTCCACACTATCCTCAAAACTAGCAGCATCATTTACAAAGCAATCATGACCAGCACCCCTGCTTATACTGCAGCAAGATCACCAACTGTGCTAGCTCTAGGCACACCCACAGCCATGCTACCTTCAGACTAGAGTCTAAGAGGTGTAAAAAAAAACAAGGCAGCAGGCGTATGCACCCAGGATCTGGAACCACATGCTGTACCGGTCTAGGAAAGAGTTTCAGACACACTTCTTCAAAGAACACTACATCACACTGCAGTAACAGACTGTTTGCTTGCCTTTGAACCTCTACAGAGTTCGACTGTATTTCTGTTAGGCTTGCACTATACAAATACCACATATATAAATACATACAATCAAAAGACTATAGTCATGGGTAAAATGTTTACAAAAATGTCTTGCCAATTCATTGGTCCACATTCCAGGCCATTGCTTTTTACCACTATGCCACTTTAGAAAGAGACAAAAACCACAGTTGATGGACAGAATGCAGAACAATGTCATACATTCACCTCAGTACAGAGATCTGGGCCTAAATCCATCGTTTTTTGCACTCCACACCACCCCAGTTCAGACATGGCCATATGCAAATCAGTCTGACACTGTGCCTCATGGGAACAGTCCAGCCCGAACTGCCAAGCCATGCCTTCCCTGGACTGGAAACAAGCTTCCGAGGACCGGTTTCTGGCATTCCAGCCGTCTTCAGCCTGGCTTGCTTGAATCCAGTGGTGTGGAGAGCATGGGACTCACGTCTGAGCATACCCATCCCACTCTGGGAGACAAATGCAAAAACCACAGTTGATGGACAGAATGCAGAACACTGTCATACATTCACCCCAGTACAGAGATCTGGGCCTAAATCCATCGTTTTTTGCACTCCACACCACCCCAGTTCAGACATGGCCATATGCAAATCAGTCTGACCCTGTGCCTCATGGGAACAGTCCAGCCCGAACTGCCAAGCCATGCCTTCCCTGGACCGGAAACAAGCTTCAGAGGACCGGTTTCTGGCATTCCAGCCGTCTTCAGCCCAGCTTGCTTGAATACAGTGGTGTGGAGAGCATGGAACTCACGTCTGAGCATACCCATCCCACTCGGGATGACAAATGCAAAAACCACAGTTGATGGACAGAATGCAGAACAATGTCATACATTCACCCCAGTACAGAGATCTGGGCCTACATCCATCGTTTTTTTGCACTCCACACCACCCCAGTTCAGACATGGCCATATGCAAATCAGTCTGACCCTGTGCCTCATGGGAACAGTCCAGCCCGAACTGCCAAGCCATGCCTTCCCTGGACCGGAAACAAGCTTCCGAGGACTGGTTTCTGGCATTCCAGCCGTCTTCAGCCCGGCTTGCTTGAATCCAGTGGTGTGGAGAGCATGGGACTCACGTCTGAGCATACCCATCCCACTCGGGATGACAAATGCAAAAACCACAGTTGATGGACAGAATGCAGAACAATGTCATACATTCACCCCAGTACAGAGATCTGGGCCTACATCCATCGTTTTTTTGCACTCCACACCACCCCAGTTCAGACATGGACATATGCAAATCAGTCTGACCCTGTGTCTCATGGGAACAGTCCAGCCCGAACTGCCAAGCCATGCCTTCCCTGGACCGGAAACAAGCTTCCGAGGACTGGTTTCTGGCATTCCAGCCGTCTTCAGCCCGGCTTGCTTGAATCCAGTGGTGTGAAGAGCATAGGACTCACGTCTGAGCATACCCATCCCACTCAGGGTGACAAATGCAAAAACCACAGTTGATGGACAGAATGCAGCACAATGTCATACATTCACCCCAGTACAGAGATCTGGGCCTAAATCCATCGTTTTTTTGCACTCCACACCACCCCAGTTCAGACATGGACATATGCAAATCAGTCTGACCCTGTGTCTCATGGGAACAGTCCAGCCCGAACTGCCAAGCCATGCCTTCCCTGGACCGGAAACAAGCTTCCGAGGACTGGTTTCTGGCATTCCAGCCGTCTTCAGCCCGGCTTCTTGAATCCAATGGTGTGGAGAGCATGGGACTCACGTCTGAGCATACCCATCCCACTCGGGGTGACAAATTCAAAAACCACAGTTGATGGACAGAATGCAGAACAATGTCGTAAATTCACCCCAGTACAGAGATCTGGGCCTAAATCCATCGTTTTTTTGCACTCCACACCACCCCAGTTCAGACAGGGCCACCCCCTTTTGTACCACTTTAGAAAGAGAACAGCCATATATAAACCAGCCTTAGTCCTCCTCCGGTTGAGTCTGAACCTTTCTATTGTTTTTAAAATTACACATATTAGCAGATCTATTCTGACTGAATGGTATAGTTCTCACTTGAATAATCTACCACTAAAGTCCAATGTTCAACAATGATGTGCCGATATAGAATCATTCCATGGATATTATGGTAGTCAATCATTCCATCATATGAGCAAATACTAAAACCTTCAAATAGTTGAATTTACATTAAAATATACTGTAAAAATACCAACAAAAATATTGAAATAAAAAGTATATCTTAAGAATGTCAGACACAAAACATTTGAAGGTTTTCCCCTTCTTTCACATTGGTTTCTATGTGTTGTGACATGAATCCTGAATCACACTAATACTAGGTGAGTCGTAATAGCCCCCATACCACGCAGAGACTGACGAAGAAGCACTAGTATTGGGATAACGTTTACCAAACACTCAAAACATGTGTTTGGCATTTAGGTCTGTGCAATTTTATTCTCCACAATACCTGGCCAAAAGTAATCATTTGTGGGGTTTCCTGCAGCTGTCTGTATTTACTGATACAACATGTTTAAAAGGTAAAACACCTTGCCCACTCTTTTTCTGGGTGGCACTCACCATCTGGAATACGTTGTCTGTGACGTTGGAGCCAATTTTAATTTGTTACTCACAAGAAAAAACATCTGTTTACATTTTGCTTTTGGGATTACTGAGGTAGGGCCAGTCTGTCTGGCATGTACCTCATGAGAGATATTTGGGAATTGTGTTTCTTTCATTTGAATTAAGCTTTGTTCATCATAGTTGCATTGCATGCTTTGAATTCTTCCAACCAAAGGCTGCTTTCATACTGATTAAACCAGTTCAACTAAATAAAACAAAATAAAAGAAGATCTATTCTAAAGAGTGTCCGCCTACTAAAGACAGCCATGATGCAAATGCGACAAGAAAAAGAACTATGGGGTCAATTAGGATGGCGGATGGACAAAATCCGTCCGCCATCCTGTCGGAGGACGGGACCGTCCGCCACAGGGGCGGATGTCCTGTGCCTTGAATTAGGATGCACCCGCCACAGTGCCGGGTGCATCCCGCATTTTTTACATTGCGGCAGCACCGCGCTGTGCCTGCCATGTTGTATCCTGAAACGCAGGGAGGTACCATACGTACCCCCCATGTGCACCCCCCACCCCCGTTCACCCTGGGGGCCCACAACGGGCCCCCAAAGCAAGGACCGTAAGCCTTTTCGTGGCGGCATTGCCAGGCATTCCCCTCAGCCCATCCTAATATTGCTGGCGGTGTCTGATAGACAACGCCACATATTAGACTTTTTCTGCCGCTGTCGCAAGGCGACCACGGTGGAAAAGCGCCGGACGGACAGGCAAGGATGGCGGACGGATCGCCACCGCCTGCCTGGCGGTGGGATCCGTCCGCCATCCTAATCAGCCCCTAAGTTTGTGCTAGTGGGTCCAACCAATATACCAGTGAGAAAGTAGAGCACGTAAACTATCATGTCTCCTAAGAGGAGCACTTTTATGTTATGTACTCTTCTGCCATACTTGAATGAGAGATAAGACAGAGGTCAAAATGCGGTTGCGTAACTTATCCTTTCTTATTTTTCAGTGTGTTGAGATTAAATATGACAACCTTCCGATAACACAATAGTCAATGTTGCTATAAAACATTATTGTAATAAGATCATGGAAATGATTACCCACATTGTGTCATTGAGGGCACAAAGTCAGTTATTTTGAGGTCTTCTGGTGATCTGTACTCACTCATGTGCTATTATTTAAAATTATGAATTACAAAACAAGCCAGTTTGCACGACCAATCAACAAAATGAGAACAGCATGGCATTTCTACCAACATTAGAGAGGTTCATAATTACATTTTAAGACTGTGAAAAAGTATTAGAATAGTTTTTCATGACTGCAGTGAGATTGGTCAAGTAGAAATGGGTAGAAAAATAACACGTAAGACTATCGGTTTCCATGTAGGAACAGCTTGACTGTGCCTAAGTAATGTCATTAAATATAGTGTGCTTAGGCTTAAACTTAGAAGACAGTTATTCTGTGAGATAAATCCTTCTGATCCTTCATTCTTTCATGGATCGAAGTATTAAATAATAATGTTTATGTACCTAAATCTTTGCCAAGAAGTAGTAAAAATTTGGAACACAAATGCTGTGCCCTGACGAAAAATGATGAAGATGGAATGTTCTGTCACACCCTATAATAGCCTCTCTTTGCAATCAATAACTTAGGATCTGATTTAGAGGTTGACAGAGTACCTTGTCTGAGCAATCCCCTTCTGGCTCAACATTCTGGAAATTTGCTCTGATGACTCAATGGACTAGGAGCTATCAGAGTAAGGGAATCAGACCCCACATTCTGATTATTTAGAGAAGACAGCTTGATGTCTTTTTTATGTTTGTCAATTAGAAGAAAATAACTCCTAGAGTGTGGGGGACATTCATTTGGCGTTTTTCCGAGACCAACTCACATCAAATACATGGTAGCATGCATGGTTTGTGCCATCACTACACCCACCGTGACATTGGGCATATGAAGGCACAAAGATCACTGCAGGGCCAGTGTGAAAGCAGCAACCACAATCCTTGTCGGGGTGAGGCACAAGCCAAGCCTCAATTAACCTGTGCTCAATCTCTGGTAGCTTGGCACAGAGCAGTCAGGCTTAAGGTGGATCTGTGAAACACTTCAACCCATACTAAAGTGAGCACACCACACAAAAAGGATCCCAGACCAAGGTAGGAAAATAGACCTTTCTTTAGCAAATAAAACCAGATCAAAATGCCAAAAATCCAATAAAAAGAACCACAGATTCTCCCTACACACAGACGGGTCCGAGTATGGCATTGGGGCAGTGCTGTCACAGGTGGGGGAGGATGGGCTAGATCACCCTATACTGTACATCAGTAGGAAGCTGTTTCCCAGGGAGCTCAGGTATCCAACTGTTGAGAAGAAGTGCCTTGCGATCAGGTTGAATGCGATGGAGCATGGGCTGGATACAGGGACCCAATGACGAACACAGAACAAAGCACCTTACATCCTAGTTTGAGGACCTTTCCGAGGATCCCATTTGAAGATGTGTTGCACAGCTTAAGGGATGCATCTGTTCCGAGGTGCAGTGAGGCTGCAATACAAAGTCTGCATTGAGGATACAGAGCAGTTGAGGCAATGCATTCCTTCCGAGGAGCTGTAAGGCTGCAGTGTGCAGTCTATTGTCGAGGCTGCCTTCAATGAGTTATGCGATGGGCTGCACCAAGGTGGCATCATGCAGCAGTGGTTCTGAAGAGGCTGTGAATGTGATGTGGATCTTTGCAACAGTTCTGATCTATGCAGTAGCAGTGATGCATCAGTTCTACTTGAGGTGGCGCTGCACAGCAGAGGAGATGCATCAGTCCCACTAAATGCACAGAGTCTGGCAGAGCATCTTAATCCCACTTCCAAGGGTCCAGGACTAGGTTGGCAACACTTGGCAGGGTGGACTCACAGATGGCAGAGTCCAGGTGCAAGGTTGTTGGAAGTCTGTTGTGTCCCTGAGGCTTCGGATCAGGAGGCCAGCCAATCAGCCCTATGAAGTACTCTGGGGTTCTGGGATTTAGAGATGCAGGTCCAGCCCTCTCACACAGGCAAGAGTTCAACAGGCAGCAAGTCAGCACAGCAGGGCAACAGTCCTTCAGAGCAATAGTCTGAGTGGCTGTTATTTCATCAGCACAGCAGCCCTTCTTCCTAGTAGAGTATCCACAGGTTCAGAAGTGTAATGAAGAGATGGTGTCTGAGGTCCAGTATTTATACCTACTTGTGCCTTTGGCATGGGGAGAAGCTTCTAGAGACATGGCTTTGAAGTGTACACAGACTCTGCCTTCCTGGCCATGGGTCCAGACTACCTACAGATACCAGGCAGCCCTTTGTGTGGAGACAGGACACAGCCTATTCATTTGTAAGTGGGGTTGAGTTCAGCTCCTTCCTCCCATCCTGCCAGTGATGGCCCAGCCAGTCACACATAAGACCCCCATTGTCTGTGGTTGACTCGGAGGAATACACACTACACCCAGCCATGCGACCCAGAGACAGGCTGGAAAAGGGTTTTCTTTGTCAGGTCCAAATGCAGGTCAAAACTGAACACATAGGCTGCAATGGAACACCTTGCACATGTTTATGGTGCTACATAAGTGGGTGGCGAAACCAGTGCTGCAGGCCCACAATTAGCATTTAGGATCAAATGTATCAAGGACTTGCATGGCCATTGCACCACACAATTGGGTACAAGAGTGACGCACGTCTTAAGTTAGATTCATCAAACCACGCAAGGCCATCTTTTGTGGCATTGTGTTGCTTGATAAATCTAGAGTAACACAAGGCAGTGCAAAACAATCTCTCTCTGTCCAAGGGTTACATTCCATGGTTGGAGTGTGGTTGTTCCCATGCATCCACCCATGGATTTTGGGGCATTCCCAGATTTAGCATTAATGGTACACCTAGGACTCAGTCAAAATGCTACGCCTCCCCAGGTGAAGTGTGACGAGGAGAAAAAAAGATATTCATCTTTCTATGTGTGCAGCATTCTGCTGAGCACCCCTGCCATATGCTCTAAAAATTGACATTAATGAGTTTTAAAATGCTTCTAAGAAATCATAGACTGCTACAGTTTTAACAAACGTTATCATGTGGGTGAAAGCATAATATCACAGAATTTCAAATTGCTTTTAAGAAATGATATGCTTCTACTGTTTCAATTAATTTGATCACTTAGGAGGAAGTGCAATATTGTGTGGGGAAAGTGCAATATCGCTCAATAGACTGTGATTAACGGGATGCTCCCTAATTTTAGTTGGGCTTTGCTCTGTAACAGTCACTTTGTTACAGCCATTGAGCGAGAGAGGTTAGCAGTCTAGTGGCTGTCATGTGGGGGAAAGCTTCTATGGGCCCTATCGGCAATTAAAGGGCAGCCGATGTGCTGACACTGTGCTCACAGTGAGACACTGCCACCAGGTACTTTAAAAATTGGCATTAATGAATTTTAAACCACTTCCAAAAAATCATAGGCTGCTACTGTTTTAATGAATTTGATAGTGTGGGGAGAAGTGTAATGTCACAGAATTTCAAACTTCTTTTGAGAAATGTTATGCAGCTACTGTTCCAATGAGTTTGATCTATTGGGGGGAGTGCAATAATGGTGTAGGGGAAGTGCAATATAGATTAGTGGAATACAATTATAGGGGCACTCCCTACCTTTAGTTGGGCTTTGTTCTTCTCAATGGCCATTTTGCTCCAGCCATTGAGTGAGAGATGTTAGCAGTCTATTGGCTGCCACATTTTGGAAATCTCACATGTGTCCAATCAGCCATAAAAAGAGGGGAAATGTGTGGACTGGCCACTGGCCCATTCTCGCCTGCACCTGTCTGTGACTGGACGGCACCAGGGGACAGAACCTCTGCCTCTTTGAAATTGCCCAGGACTACCTACTTTGTCCCTCAACTGCTGCTACTGTAACCTCTATGTGCAAAGGTATGTCTTCTCAGGATTTGCTACACTTCATGTTTTTTTGTAAATTATATGAGGTACCTCGCAGATACTTTTTAACACCCCTTTTATAGAAGTTGAATTATACCCAGGTCCGCCCAGCCCTTTTTTATCTACAATTGTTGAAACCAGAATGTGTAACTTTTATAGTAGGTTTTTTGAAATCGTCATTGCGATCCAGGATTTGTACAGAGAGCTAGTAAACCCCAATGACTGGTAGGCACTCCTTTTTGTGTGTTTCTCCGTCCGATCATACTTTTTTACCAGATGTATATATTGCTGTTTTTTATGGGATTTCTATTTATTTTTACTGTTACTCATTGTATGTTTTAACTGTTTTATGGATCTATGTACCGTTTATGGTTTTAAATTTTTGATTTGATTTGATTTGTGTGCCTACACTCTCTTGTTTTGGGGGAAAAGGGCACGGCTGAGACATTGTAACTTTGCTTCAACTATGAAGTGTGACTTTACTAATTCCACGGTCACTCTTCCCAGGGCTAAGTCAATGTCACTGACTTTAAAAATGCACAGTATTAATTGTCACTCGCTGGTCCGCCATTATGCTGTTATTTATGACTTGGTTCTGGACTATAAGTCGACATTCCATTCCTCACCGAAACATGGCTCACGCAATCCAAACATGTAGAACTTGCTTGGGCCCTCCCTCCCGGTTATCACACTCAAAGATGTAACAGACCCTGTGGCAGAGGGGTTGGCATCAGTATTATTCATAGAACCAGTATAGAGTGCACCCAGTCCCTTGATCTTATTCGGGACTGTGAAAAGTATGCTATTTAAACTTCATGTTAACAAATATTTACTTCTGCAGGCCTTTTGGTTTATAGATCACCATGCCCTTGTAAACGCTTTAGGGAATCTCTAATAGAGTGCTCTTCTTCACTAGCGCTTCATCTGTCGAACTTTGAGAACATTGGAGACATGAATTTGCATCTCGATTTAATCAACAACAAAGAAATCCAGGACGTTATTAATGATCTGGTTACCGTGCAGCTCTCTCACTTAGTAAAGCATCCCAATCATGAGGCCGGACATCTGCTGGACCCTGGTTTTTCCAACTTGTTGACCCTTCTAACAGTTCTTCCTATCCCAGGGACCTGGTCTGACCATTACATGGTGCCTATGACCAAAGATTTTTCTAGCACTGAGAAAACCATTACTGATAACCCTACGAAGCCAATGGAATAAACTGGACCCATGTGCTTTTTCGAGCTGTATCAAGAGGCGTGTCCCCCTTCTAGACTCCAATATAGAATGGGCAGAGTCTTCCACCAAAGCATGGCTCAAGTCCACCATAGATCATTTTATTCCTGCTAAGTCCAGCAGAAGTAACAATTAGCCCCAGATGCATAGTTTAATGAAAGACTGCTGACTGAAAAGAAGCAATTTAAAAAACTAGAGTGCACTTGCTAGCAAAAATACAATTCATGAGAGCGATTAAATGGTACCAGAAATCAATCAAGAGAGCTTGTGCTGATTTTTTTGCTGCTAAAATCAAAAACAGCATACATTTTTCTAAGGAACTTCTTTTCTATTGTGAACAGTTTGACTAAACCTACATCCACTCCTAGTCTATTGAATTTTTTAAATAGCCACTGCAGTAAATTTGCTGACCATTTGTCTTAATAAGGTAATCAATATTTAGCTACACTTTACTAAAGGAGTGGAAACAATTCGGCCTCCCCTCTCTTGACACAGGGACAGATCACGTGCAGAGGACACCCTTGGACCAATTGGCTCTGCTTGACATAGATGCTATTTACACCTTAATGTGCCAAGTAAAATCTGGAACTCCAGATGGCCCATTAAAACTTGACTATATTCTATCTAAACTTTCAGGAGGGCATCACACCTATTTTGCTTGAATTTGCCAACCTTTCTTTGAGCACTGCAGAAGTACCAATATCATGGAAACACGCCAACGGTGTTCCTCTTCTAAAGAAGCCTTCAATGGATGCCACTTTGCTGGAAAACTATCACCCCATTTACCTTCTGCCATTCCAATCTAAGATTGTAGAGAAACATCCAAATAATCTACTGACCACATTTTTAGAGCACAATCAAATATTAGAAGATTTCCAAAATGGATTAAGACCATCACACAACACTGAACCTGCACTTTTAAGAGTAACTGAAGCCGTTTGCAGTTTTGAAGACACTGGCAAGTGCCAGGCTCTAATATGGCTAGATTTAATTGTAGCCCTGGACACTGTTTCACATGGGATTCTGCTATTTTACCTCACTGAACTGGGAGTGCAGGAAAAGCACTGACTTGGTTTGTCTCCTTTTTAAAAGAGTGGTCTCTTCTAGTGGTATCCCCCCTTTTGCTTCATCATAAAGAGCAGTGGTACATGGCGCGCCCCAGGGTTCGATGCTAGCCCACCTTTTTAACATTTATGTAAGACGCCTGGCTGAGGTAGTGAAATCCTTCGGAATCTCACTAGTGTCATACGTGACGACACTCATCTGATTATCTCCCTGTCAGCAGAGCCTACTAGTGGCTGTGTCAACTTAAAAAACTAACAGTGGTTGCTGAAAAAGGAAAATGCCTCTCAGGATTGTTTTTGTACAGGAAAGTGTCCCTTCCTACACAAAAACAATCCTGTTTACAACAAATGCACCCTTGCACCATGGTGCAAGGGTCCCTGAGTTGGCGCTAGGCAGCACATTGTGCATCAGTGCAGAGTAAAGACCGGAATGCACCGCATAATGTTAGATTTGATGCATTCCTGCCCTTTCCGTAGCACACAGTGCAGCTGCATAATTTTTTTATATATGTGCCCCTTAATTTGTAGGTCCTGGGACAGGTAGTGGTATTTTACTAGGGATTTCCAAGTAAATTCAATGTGCCAATTGGTTATAAGCCAATCTAACATCTTTTAAGGGCAACAAAGGCACTTTAGCACTGGCCAGCAGTGGTGAAATGTGCAGAGTTCTAAGGCCAGCAAGAACAAAGTCACCAAAAATAGGAGGTCTGAAGGCAAAAAGTTTGGGGGGAAACCACGCCAAAGATGTGAGATTCACCAGTCAGCAGTAATCTCTTAATTTGGCAGGCAGCACTAGGACTGGAGTGGCAGAGGAGATGACCTTTCCCACCTTGATGGGTGGACGGCCACCTAACAGGGTCTAACTTGGCCTCTTTTTTTAACAGAATTTCTGTGTTATAGAGATACGTAGTCTGATATCAATGTTCATATGTTTTATTTATTGATAAGTAATATATCAAGTAGGCAACCATACAACAACACTGGCAGAACATATAGTATTGCATGAAGTCCATCTCCAACTGCCCTGTACATTCCATGACCTCATATAAATACCCCTACAACATTCTACATTCTGCGATATCACATCCTCGTCGACAAATTGTTATGGAAAGACGTAGTCCACATCAATTTTCATACGTTTTCTTTATTGATGGGTATATCTCAAATAGGCCCACATACAACAGCACAGGCAGAACATCCAGTGTTGCATGAAGTTCGTCTCCAACTCCTCTGCACATTCCATGACCTCATATAAATACCCCTACAACATTTTACATTCTATAATATCACATCAATGTTAATTCTCATTGGGTAGCGAGTGTGTGCAGATAAAAATATAACGGTGTAAGCCTTATTCATATTTAATTGTATGAATGTATGCATGTTTGATTGTTTGAAGGTAATGTGTAATATGAAAGTGTTTTTATGTGTAGTGTAACTATGTACAACATGCTGATAAGTGAATGGCAAATACTTATCCTGCGAGGTTGAGAAACGTCTAGCTTGAATCTTTCTGCTAAGCTTATGTGTATGGCTTGTGGGATGGACCAGGGGCGGCTGGTGACATTTGAAAGTGGTGAGTGGTAAACGGATTTGCATACTGCACAGTTGCGAGCGAGCGAGCCCGAACCTCCATAAGGGGGTTCGGAAAATTTTGAAAAAAGAGAAGAAAAATCGTGCATTTTCAAGCAAATTTGAGAAAGCAGGAAGGTTAATAAAGCAATTGTGAAAGTGCAGTTATTACAATAATAGATGTCATAACATAGGTAGCTGCTTATTCAGTATAACCACAGAGCTTCATAAATTCCGTCCTATTACGCTCAGGTGCTGAGTTCAGACTATGAGACTTTCATGAAAATCTCAGCTCTAAGAGTAGCAGAAGTTACACAGCAGTTGGGAAACAGCCTTTACAAAGCATTGGGAACCACGCATTACCTTTACCGCGTTTCCATTACAACACATTTGACTTTATCACGCATGTCTTTCCACACAGTTTATAGTGTTTAGGTGCTAAAGAATGTACTTAATATGCCATTTGATCAGTAAAATCTGTTTAGTCTGTTTATAAATCCTAGAAAACTGGATGTTTTATAAAACCAAATAAAAAAATTCAAAACCAAAAAAAAAATGAGATGAGAAAGAGCAAAGCCCCTGGGGTTATGTGCAAGCTCTCCAGCTTAGAAGACTCATAGAGGTGGATACACAATGTAAGGACAGGTAATAGGAACAAAAGAATCATAGCAAGAGTGATGGCTTTGACAACGTCAGTGAAATTGGCAGTTTAAATGCAGGTTGCGTGGTGGAGTACTGCTATCATCAATTGGATGAACCTTTACAGAATGTATGGGGAACAAAGGCTTTCACTGATATATTCATCACCAGTAGTCATACTCATGTGTGCCCTCACACTAATTGTCGTTATAGGACTGCAGCACATCGATCCCCATTCAGATGCCCTTGCCAATAAGTATAAATACATGGTTGCAATTCCATAGTCTGCAAGTAATTGCCGTAGAGGGATCACTTGTGAGAATAGTGTTGCCAACATTAATGTGAAAGCAACATTTTAATCCCAACTGCAATATAGAATTAGGAAACACGTGATGGACGTGTATCATGACGTATTGCAGAGCTCGCTGGTGTGTGCCAAATCTACCAGTGGCATGTACTTTGAATTATTGAAGGGTTAGCACCGGTGACCTGGAGTTTTAGTGGGTTAAACATTGTGTGCACTGATTTGCCCTGCACTGGTTAGCCTCACCGATGTAGGGTGAATTATGACAGAGTTGAAATAGACCAAACTTTCTCAGGTTGAATACTATTGTGTATTCGGTATGGGGAAATTTCCCTACAGATGAGTTTGCGCGGAAATTTAGAATCCAGGTTTCACCAATAGTAGACAACATACCTAACGGAACGTCAACAAGTAAATGTCCAAACATTAATATCCAAGAAATCCCTCTCTGTGATGCACACTGCGCCACATTTCACCCCATGCGGCTGGAATTCTTCAAGCAGCAGGATAAATTGGCAACCTGCTGCTCTTTTTTCTTTCTTTGAACTTTGCCAGCTCTGCAAAAGTGTCATTCTGACGAATAATTCAAAGAAATATAGGAAGTTGTAAACGTTTAGCTTCACAGTGCTAATAGCTGAGATATGCTGTAAAAAGATGATTAGTAATTACAAAATCAACAGAGAATGAACGAGGTGCCCCCCTTACCACCTCCCGAAGGTCCTGCTGCAGCACTTTCTTCACCATCAGAGGATTGTATCTTTTCTTAAAGGAGGAAACGGAACACCCACTGATTAGTATTACGGAAGGGCAGTCAGCACATGTAAAACAAGCATTTGCAATGCAACGGTCTCGCCTTTGGAAAAGATAGAGCTATTGGCATTGTAAATGACAACATTTTTAGGTCGAGCCTTCGCAGCGCACATGCGCTACAATGGGACCGCAGGGGAAGTGGCGTGAGCCGTCTTTCCCTGGGGAGATTCGCGCACGCGGGAAAGGAAACACAGGGATTAGCGGGGAGCGGCAGGCGCGCATTAGAGAGGTCAGAGGTGCGTAGGCAGGGCATTTAGCAGCACGAGCAAGGCGAAGGCAGCAGGGTGCGTTTCTAGTTAGAAATAAAAATAAAAAAATAATAATAATAATAATTAAATAAATCAAATTAATTTTTTTTTAAAACTATATTAAAAAAAATTAAAAAAAGAGAGATGAATGATTTATATGACTGTTAGTCTGCCACTTCAAGACATGATATTCCCTAGCTGAGGTTAAAGGTGTAATTTGGGGGAGGATAAGTCTAGAACGTGGGGGGGAGGGGTATTTTAGTGAGAACAAATTGAGGGGAAGAAGTTAAACAAAAAGGTTGGGGACGTTTTTATTCAATATTGTGACAAAAGATAATTATATGGTTTTGGTGAGATGTTACATATTGCAAATTTAAGATGATGAATGGTTTCGGTTTTATTTGCCAAATTGCATTGTTATAATATTAAAATGGATTATTGGGAATTTATCTGTCTTGAATACAGTGGCCTTTTCTGCAACAATGATTTGTGTGGTCTGGATTATGTGGGCGAAGGAAAACAACATTTTCTGAGCGCTTAGGCTTTTCAGCCAAGCAAGTGCATGCATTCCATTGCCTTCAATGGCAACGCGTGCACGTCAGGAGATCCACTCGCGGGAGCGCGCAGCCCATCTGGTTGCAATTATAGCTCCCACAAGTGAATCCCTCCCCCCTGCTGCCGCAGGAGCGTTTTTTTTCTTGCCTATTTTCACTGTCGCCTACAAAAGGAAGCAAGGTGTGTTTTGGGCGGGGCAGGAGAAACAGAGGCACAGTCCGTGCGCCGTGATGGGCAGGACGATGTCAGCTGCCTCGAGGCCGGGTTTGTTCGGCGCCGTCACCAGCCGCAGCAGCACCAGCAGGGGATGTTAGAAGTCTCTGTTCCTTGTTCACTGTAAACCCCTTGCATCACTTTTGAACTACTAGTGACAACTGCTGCCCTTCGTCGGACGTCGTGCAGCGGTGGCAAGTCACCAGAGATCTGTAAGTACATCAGAAGTGTACGTGTGTGCCGGGGCAGGCTCTGTGCCGATGGTGTCCCCACGTGCGTGTTTTACCACTAGAGGAGGGTGAGCCAACGAATGAACGTGGAGAGCCGAGCCCAGGGTCTTTCTCGGCTCATAGAGCTCGTACGCGATCCAATCCCTGAAGACATTTGCTATGCGAGTCATTACAACAAACATCACATAAAATGTCAGTCTCTTCAGCATTCAAAAAAGTGTTTTTCTTTAACATATACAACCTTCTCCTTTAATGCGTCACATTATATCACCGTTATGAGACCTGAATTTAGATCCGTTGCTGCCCCTGCCCCACCACCATTCATTACGCATGGCCACTGTTGTGTTCCAGTGGATGCACGCCTGTGACGTAACAGGCGTGCAGCGTGGGCACCACGTGACCCGACTTTAATAAAGGGGGCCCCGGACGTACGCCGGCACTTGGCGGCGGCGCAGAGCCACAAAGACAACCCAGTGTCCGTGCTTTATTTGCCTAATGGCCAATTGAAGGCCACAGTTGTAGACCCAGGTGCCCCCTGAGAGTAGGCCCAGTAGATTGAGCCCCTAGCCATCATCAGCCCCTGGCAACACAACAACTGGCGACAAGGGTGGTCGTGCCCTCGCTGTGCGCGCCACGTGTGTATCCTGGTGTGGGGCGGCTGCAAGTCACTGTCCCCCACGTGCAGTGCTCGTGCCCCGCTCACCGCTCATGCCGAGCGTAGAGGAGTGATGCTATTGGCTCCTGTTTGTGCCACAGGTGAGCTGCTCCCCGATCTTGTGCCTCGCTCCCGTGCACGGCGTCACCCGCTGGCTGCGGACATTGCAGTCTGCCCGGCGCCTCATTGCCCCTGTGCCCCCCCCTTCAAGTCCCGTGCAGCGCCGCACCCGAGCGGATCGCTGGTGCGTGAATCGCGCTGCCCGGGTGAAGCGGCGGTGCAAGCAGGACTGGCCCCGCCCTTCGCTTCTGCGCAGACCGGGCGCGGCCTACGTGGCCTCACGCACCTCGCGGACGCACCTACGCGCAGCGGATCTCCCGGCCGTCTTCACGCTGGGAAGTGCAAGGGGGCTGTCGAGCCCCTAGGGAGACTAGAAGGGAGCAGTGCATGCCCGGAGGCACCGGTGGGTGGACACAATACAGGCTGGCACACAGTAAAGGCACACGCATCTGGCACAACCAATTGCCAGCAGCCACCAAGTGCGACTTGTTGAACCCTTCACTACCTCGTCAAGGGACATCCCAAAGGGTCCACAAATCATCAAGAGACTCCTCACGCACAGTGATACTGCACAAATCAACTATGGCCACAATACCCCCCATTGAGCCGTTTGTGGTGGAAGGCTCGCCATCCTCACTAGCCCCCAAATGGAAGGACTGGGTGGACCGCCTACTCATATTCTTCGAGGCCACAAAAGTTCACAAAGAACAAAAGAGGGCCATGGTACTCCACTTAGGTGGCAAGGACGTCCACAACATCGCCAAGACTTTAGTTGAGGCCACGCCAAAGACTCTTAGTTCACTCATCAATGCCCTGAATGCGTACTTTGAGCCAATGGCCAATCAGGACTATGAGAGGTTTATCTTCAGGCAGGCCAGACAACTGCCGGAGGAATCACTAGACTCATATCATGCGAGGCTGAAACGATTAGCAATGTCATGTGGATTCATGGACGTCACTGAAGAAATAGGGGGTCAAATAATTCAGGGCTGTGCATCGGCCAAGCTCAGAGAAAGAATCCTGGAGGAATCTGGGAAGCCCTTAGCCGACATCCTAACCCTGGGCTGCACAAAAAAACTGTCTAAAGCACGAGCCGCTCACATGGAGGCAGCCCTCCAAGCGCCGGTGAAAGCTGAACTGGTCAACAAAATCTAGGTAATATCACCAGCAAAGTGGAACAAGAAACCCCCTGGAAACTCGGCAGGAGCAGCCGGGAAGTCATGTGGATATTGTGGAGGCCCACCCCATCAGGCATCGGAATGCCCGGCTGGAGGGAAGAGGTGCTCAGGATGTGGTCGATTTAATCACTTCGAGAAAGTATGTTGATCGAAAAGTTCCGCAAGCCACGGCAAGTGGTGAATGCCTTACCAGAGGGTGACCCCAGCCAGAGTGACTTGGACGATGATGAGGAAGAAGAAAGAACAGTGCACAAAGTGCATATGATTGGTACGGCAGCTCGACGAGCTAGGAAGCTTCCCCAGTGCTGCATTCAAGTGGCAGACCAAGAGGTCATGGCAGTAGTCGACACAGGAAAAACCATCAACCTCATGAGCGCAGCCCTCATGAGCGCAGCCCTATACTGGACAATGCAGTGTCCACCAACGCTGAGCCCATCGCCCATCACCGTATTCGCATACGGTCAGGACACTCCACTGAGGATCAGGGGAAAATTCAGGACGACAATCACTCATGGTGACAGGACCGTCACCGCCAAGGTATTTGTGTCGGAGGATGGACAAGGCATGCTACTTGGATGCAGAGCCGCGGAAGATCTGGGAGTAGTCCCGTTTGCATTCGGAGTTCACCAAGAGTTGGTACAGCAGCTCATAGCTGACTTCTCAGACATTTTCAAAGGAATCGGGAAATTCACAGGTCGCCAAATACACTTACATATCGACCAGACTGTGCAACCAGTGGCACTGAGGCATCGCCGCATAGCGTTCCCCCTCCGACCACTGGTAGAAGAAGAACTCAAGAAGCTCGAAGCAGCGGGCATCATCGAAAAAGTGACAGGCCCCACCCCATGGGTATCGCCCATCGTGGTCACCCGAAAGCCGAAACAGCCAGGCGCTGTCCGGATATGCGTAGACCTGCGTCTTCCCAACGTTGCCATCAAGAGAGAGCGCCACATCACGCCCACGATCGACGACCTCATAGGAGAGATGGCAGGGGCGTGCTGGTTCTCGAAGCTGGATCTCCGATCCGGATACCACCAATTGGTCCTTGATGAAGAATCGCGGAACATCACAACATTCTCGACGCATGTGGGACTCCGGAGGTACACCCGACTTAGCTTTGGTGTGTCCGGCGCAGCAGAAGTATTCTAAAATGTGATCCAAGAACTGATTGCTGACATACCAGGGGTCATCAACGTCAGTGACGACATTATGGTACATGCCCGCACGATACCTGAACACAACCAGAGGCTTGCCCAGGTGTTCCGGAGATTGAGAGAAGCTGGTCTCACCTTGCACTGGGAAAAATGTGAATTCCTGAGGCAAAAGTTAGGATTCTTCGGGTACACGTTCTCAGCAGAGGGAGTCAATCCCGACCCGGAGAAGGTGAAGGACGTCAAAGAAGCCGCTCCCCCCCACCTCAGTCACCGAAGTCCGCAGCTTCCTGGGGATCGTTAACTACTATGGGCGATTCATTCGGGATCTTGCCAATCGGACACTACCCCTGAGGGAACTCACAAAAGAATCCGTATCCTGGACATGGGGCCCGGAGCAAGAAAAGGCCTTCAAGGACATCAAGGCAGGCCTTTCAGATAACACCACCCTGGCATTCTTTGATCCCCGGAAACAGACACTGGTAGCGGTGGATGCTGGTCCAGCAGGACTAGGGGCAGTGCTCATGCAAAAACCACGAGATGAAATGGGCTGGACCCCTGTTGCATTTGCCAGCCGTTCCCTTACCGACACTGAACAACGGTACTCACAGATCGATAAAGAAGCCATTGCCATACACTGGGGGTGCAGACATTTCCACCTATACCTATACGGAAAACCATTCACAGTAGTCACGGATCACAAACCACTGGTTGCCCTCTTCTCTGGAACCTCAACGAAGCCCCCACCTCGCATAGAAAAATGGATGCTCCAGTTACAGGACTACAACTGCCAGATAGAATATCAACCAGGTTCCTGAAATCCGGCCGATTACCTGTCACGACACCCAAGAGCAGCCACCCCGGCAGGAGGCCGAGGATACGGAAGCCTACGTCAAGTGTGTCATGGCGCGGTCATGCCCACGGCCTTATCCATCAGCAACATTGTGGAGGCCACTCTGAAGGATGACTGCCTACAGCGAGCGAGGAGAGCCCTTCAAAGTGGGAATTGGGGTCGGACCAAGGAGGAATGAAAAGTACTGACACCAAGTGCTCAACGCATCATAAAAAGCTTATACCACATGAGAGGAGAACTAAATGAAGACAACTCAGGATGCCTGTTAAGTGGTCACCGGCTGGTGATACCCTCTGCCCTGACCGATCAAGTAGTGCAATTGGCCCACATTGGTCACCAAGGAATGGTGAAAACCAAAGCAAGATTGAGGTCCAAGGAGTGGTTTCCGCTCATGGATGAACTGGTGGAGGAGACGTACGGTCCTGTGCGGCCTGCCAAGTCACGGGAGATGCCCCGCGGGAAGCACCAGTAATGGTCGAGCCTCGACCTCAAAAGCCTTTGGAATGCGTTAGCATGGACTTCGGAAGTCTTCCCGTTGGACGACATACCATGGTTGTAATAGATGATCACTCCAAATACCAAGAAGTGGAGCTAATCAACACCACCAGTTCCACCGAAGTAATACCCAAACTGGAGAAAATCATAGTGGCCCATGGAGTAGTGCGAGAACTCCAGACAGACAATGGGCCTCCCTTTCAAGGCCAGGAACTAGCCAACTACTTGCATGCACTAGGAACCCGACACCGCCGCATCACCCCTCACTGGCCACAAGCCAATGGGGAAGTGGAGCGTTTTATGCGGACTCTCAATAAGGTCATTCGAATTGCACATGACAAGGGACAATCACTGGAGATGGCGATATTCACATTTCTGAGGAGCTATCGACAAACACCTCACACCACCACAGGGGTAGCCCCAGCACATGTCCTCATGGGACGAGTGGTGGCGGATTCCATTCCCCATCATCCCCAGTGGACACCCGGCCAATGAAAGCAGGATTGAGGCGAAGCGACAAAAGTCATATGCCCAGGTCAGCCGGCGGAGGAGAGCGACTCATACTCGAATTGAACGAGGCGATCTAGTACTGCTGAAGAACAGAGTAACCAGTGGGAAATTTAGACTAACGTAGGAAAAGAGACCGTGGAAAGTGGTCAGCGTGAAAGGCACTCGCATCATCGCCACCCGAGGTCGCGAAGTGTTGACCCGGAACGTGTCCTATTTCAAATTGTTTCATCAGAGGGCGGAAGTGGCCCCAACGGCGGAGGGTCCAGCATTGCAAGGACCTGCGAGTCCAATGGCTGAGATTTTCCAGGAACCCCCTGAAAACCACCGCTCTTGCCATGGAAGGTCAGGGCCTCGAGGAGGCTGAGAGCTCCAGCACAGCCCCAGAGGTTCCGGAAGATGATCCTGTCAGCTGCAGCCCAGCTTCCCCAGCCGGAGGGGAGGTCTCCAGAACCACAGGGACTTCCACCTACAAGTTGCGAAGTAACCCAGCACCATCATGTCGCCTCCGAGACTACATCATGTAAGACTGTTCCAATGTGTAATAAATGTATTTTATATTGTCTCATGTTACAAGCTAATCATGGTCCCGGACTGTGCTACAAACCCTCAAAGAACAGTATAGTCAATTCAGATACGGCCCTGACGTTTCAAACGCATCTCTGTTTGTTCTTTTATATTTTAGGAGGAATGTTGTGTTCCAGTGGATGCACGCCTGTGACGTAACAGGCGTGCAGCGTGGGCACCACGTGACCCGACTTTAATAAAGGGGGCCCCGCACGTACATCGGCACTTGGCGGCGGCGCAGAGCCACAAAGACAACCCAGTGTCCGTGCTTTATTTGCCTAATGGCCAATTGAAGGTGCCCCTTGAGAGTAGGCCCAGTAGATTGAGCCCCTAGCCTTCATCAGCCCCTGGCAACACAACAGCCACATTAATTTTTTTGTCATGAGGAAGTTAAGTGATTTTCCCAGAATCACAGGATGTTGAGGTGGCGCCGAGATTCGAACCTGGTTCCCTAGTTCCAGACGCCACATGAAATCTCTTGTTATGGGCTCGAAAATCCAAAGGGACCTCGAGATGAGACACAGTCTGGGGTGAGGCTCGAGCCTGGCACAAGTTTTCTGCCTCTAGTTACAACTTTCGTTTGTAAGAAGGTCTGTCAATTTTTTTCATGACAAAAAAACCTCGCCTTGGTAGAAAGTTTCACTTTAAATGTTCGAATAGCAGAAAAGAAAGCGCAGAATGTTAATCCCCTTGCCTTGTTCACGTCCGTCTTCCTACACCGTCAGCGACGACCATTAGCTTTCAATTTCCTTATATGTCTGCTCTATACCTCACCCTCCTTTCTGCTGGTGTCACCCTCCTGTCTTCCGACTTCTCCATCCTCTCTCTCCACTTCACCTTGTTGTCCCGCTCAATTCCCCCTCTACTTCCTCCCACCTCACTCTCTTCTTTTTTTATATCATCCTTCTCTCTTATCAGTTTAGGACCGAAGAGCAGCAGCACTATAATCAGGGCCTCTGGAATTATGCAACATGGGAGATTCAGATTATGCAGCGGGGTCATCCACCGTAGGGGAAAGCTTTTATACACAAATCGGTGACCCGCCCTAGGTCACGGATTGGCACCATCTTCGTGGTTCTGGAGGTCCATGTGCCTTTGGATTTATTAGTCTCACTAAAGAGGTGACTACTACGCAGCGGTGTCTGCGAGGGAGTCCCGCCCCCGGAACCATGCGGGTCTGTTCGCTGTGGAGATTGCTGCAGCTAAGCTGAACAGGAGATGCCCACCAAAGGACTGCATAAGCCCCTTGTGATTGTTGAACAAGAAAAGTTGACGGCGCTCATGTGAGTTGATATTGACACTACAAGTACCAGAATTCAGTGGCCTTGATTTTCCATTGATTGCGGAAATAAAAGAGGGATTACATTGCTGTTGTGTCGTTGTCATCATTCTTGTTCATGGCCCATGATGAAGGGCGTTACCAGCCTGAAACGCGTTGGCTAAAGAAGGAGGATGAGGTTGTATTTACTTACCTGCTACGTGGAGCGAACCTGGGTTTGTCATCCACCGTAGGGGAAAACTTTTATACACAAATCAATGACTCGCCCTTGGTCACGAATAGGCACCATCGTCGTGGTTCTGGAGGTCCGTGTGCCTTTGGATTTATTAGTCTCACGGTTGAGGTGACTGCTACGCGGCGCTATCTGCGAGGGAGTCCCACCCCCGGAGCCATGCGGGTCTGTTCTCTGTGGAGATTGCTGAAGCTGAGCTGAACAGGATATGCCCACAAGAGGACTACATAGGCCCCTTGTGATTGTTGAACAAGAAAAGTTGACGTTGCTCATGTCGGTTGATATTGACACTACAGGTCCCAGAATTCAGTGGCCTTGATTTTCCATTGAATGAGGAAATAAAAGAGGGATTACATTGCTGTTGTGTCGTTGTCATCATTCTTGTTCATGGCCCATGATGAAGGGCGTTACCAGCCTGAAACGCGTTGGCTAAAGAAGGAGGATGAGGTTGTATTTACTAACCTGCTCCGTGGAGCGATCCTGGGTGTGTCATCCACCGTAGTGGAAACCTTTTATACACAAACCAGTGACCCACCCTTGGTCACGGATAGGCACCATTATCGTGGTTCTGGAGGTCCATGTGCCTTTGGATTTCTTAGTCTCACAGAAGAAGTGACTGCTACGCTGCTGTGTCTACGAGGGAGTCCCGCACCCGGAGCCATGCGGGTCTGTTCCCTGTGGAGATTGCTGCAGCTGAGCTGAACAGGAGATGCCCACCAAAAGACTACATAAGCCCCTTGTGATTGTTGAACAAGAAATGTTGACGGCACTCATGTGGGTTGATGTTGACACTACAAGTCCCACAATTCAGTGGCCTTGATTTTCCATTGATAGAGGAAATAAAAGAGGGATTACATTGTTGTGTGTCGTTGCTGTCATTCTTGTTCATGGCCCATGATGAAGGGCGTTACCAGCCCGAAATGCGTTGGCTAAAGAAGGAGACTGTAGTTGTATTTACTTACCTGCTACGTGGAGCGATCCTGGGTTTGTCATTCACAGTAGGGGAAACTTTTTATACACAAATCAGTGACCCGCCCTTGGTCATGGATAGGCACCATCGTTGTGGTTCTGGAGGTCGGTGTGCCTTTGGAATTATTAGTCTCGCAGAAGAGGTGACTGCTACGCGGAGGTGTCTGCGAGGGAGTCTCGCCCCAGGAGCCATTCGGGTCTGTTCGCTGTGGAGATTGCTGTAGCTGAGCTGAACCAGATATGCCCACCAGAGGACTACATAAGCCCCTTGTGATTGTTGAAAAAGAAAAGTTTACGGCGCTCATGTGGGTTGATATTGACACTACAAGTCCCAGAATTCAGTGGCCTTGATTCTTGTTCATTCTTGTTCATGGCCCATGATGATGGGCGTTAACAGCCCGAAATGCATTGGCTAAAGAAGGAGGCTGTAGTTCTATTTACTTACCTGCTACGTGGATCAATCCTGGGTGTGTCATCCACCGTAGGGGAAACCTATTATATATGTGGTGCTGTGTCTTTAACCTGAGGGGGTTAAAGACACAGCACCAATCTGGGCTCTGAACAACAGCCACACCGTAATCTGTCACGCACATTGCTTAAACCACATGGACTTCAAAAACAAAAAAGCCACGTAGCACTTACCCGGTGAGATGGATGCTGGGACTGGTAGGAATAAACATCAACCAGTTAGTGCACGGTCACATGGTTGGGGGCGGAGGAATGTTTTCCATCATTGAGAACTGTGCGTGACAATATTTAAACTGGTGGATAAGAGAATCCTGAAAGGAGCGGCATCTGAGGAAGGCCAAAACCAGCCGAAATGCATTATGCCAGAACATTTACCTGTGTTGTCTTAATGAAGCTCCCATCTCGTCCCTTCGAGTGGCCTCTATCTCTACATGTTGGAGGAGCTTTCTTTGGATATTGTGATTGGGAACCAGATACACGCTAACAGAGACCCTGCTCCGCAAAGTTGGCCTGGGCATCAATGGCGCGCTGTAACTTCAGCTTTTTTTCTTTCCGAGGTATCGGACTGCCTAGGGCCGCCTGGGGACTCGTTCTGAAGCAAGGGCGGCTGCGGTTGAAGCAGGCTGGGACTTCGCATCGGATGGGGTGCATTGCCATCCCTTCCCCTGCCCGGTGGATGCTCGAATTCAAAGGCTGGAGTGTTGAGGGGACCCGAGGGGGTTAAAGACACAGCACCAATCGGGGCTCTGAACAACAGCCACACTGTAATCTGTCACGCACATTGCTTAAACCACATGGACTTCAAAAACTAAAGAGCCACGTAGCACTTACCCGGTGAGATGGATGCTGGGACTTGTAGGAATAAACATCAACCAGTTAGTGCACGGTCACATGGTTGGGGGCGGAGCAATGTTTTCCATCATTGAGAACTGTGTGTGACAATATTTAAATGGGTGGATAAGAGAATCCTGAAAGGAGCGGCATCTGAGGAAGGCCAAAACCGGCCGAAATGCATTATGCCAGAACATTTATCTGTGTTTTCTTAATGAAGCTCCCATCTCGTCCCTTAGTGTGGCCTCTATCTCTTCATGTTGGAGGAGATTTTTTTGGATATTGTGCGTGGGAACCAGATACATGCTTACAGAGACCCTCTCTGCAAAGTTAGCCTGGGCATCACTGGCGCGCTGCAACTGCAGCTTGTTTTCTTTCCGAGGTATCGGACTGCCTAGGGCCGCCTGGGGATTCGTTCTGAAGCAAGGACGGCTGCGGTTAAAGCAGGCTGTGACTTCACATCGGATGGGGTGCATTGCCATCCCTACCCCTGCCCGGTGGAAGCTCGAATTCAAAGGCTTGAGCGTTGAGGGGACCCGAGGGGGTTAAAGACACAGCACCAATCGGGGCTCTGAACAACAGCCAAACCGTAATCTGTCACGCACATTGCTTAAACCACATGTACTTAAAAAAACCAAAAAAAAGTAGCACTTACCCGGTGAGATGGATGCTGGGACTGGTAGGAATAAACATCAACCAGTTAGTGCACAGTCACATGGTTGGGGGCGGAGCAATGTTTTCCATCATTGAGAACTGTGCGTGACAATATTTAAATGGGTGGATAAGAGAATCCTGAAAGGAGCGGCATCTGAGGAAGGCCAAAACCGGCCGAAATGCATTATGCCAGAACATTTACCTGTGCTGTCTTAATAAAGCTCCCATCTCGTCCCTTCGTGTGGCCTCTGTCTCTTCATGTTGGAGGAGCTTTTTTTTGGGGATATATATATATATATATATGACGACACTGACGAAGCCGAAAAGGTGAAACGCGTCTGTCGAGGGGGCAGGGGGTCTGCCAATAAATCACTTTGGAAAACCAACTTTGAGTGCTATATACTTTCGTAAAAATGCGGATGTGTTGCAGCAATATATATATATATATATATAGAGAGAGAGAGAGAGGTAGAGAAGTAGTAGAGAGGTAGAGAGGAAGAGAGTAGAGAGTGAGTAGTATAGAGTCAGTATTATAGAGTAGTAGAGTGTGTAGTAGAGAGTGTAGTAGAGCGTATTAGAGAAGTAGAGTGTGTAGTAGCGTGTGTAGTAGAGTGTTTAGTAGAGTGTGAGTAGTAGAGTGTGTAGTAGAGTGTGATTGTGAGTAGTAGAGAGTGAGTAGTAGAGTAGAAAGTAGTAGAGAGTGAGTAGTATTGAGTAGTAGAGCATATTAGAGAAGTAAAGATTGTGTAGTAGAGTGTGTAGTAGAGTGTGAGTAGTAGAGTGTGTAGTAAAGTGTGAGTAGTAGAGAGTGAGCAGTAGACAGAGTAGTAGAATGTGTAGTAGAGTGTGTAGTAGAGAGTGTGTAATAGAGAGTGTGTAGTAAAGAATATCAGAGTGAGTAGTAGAGAGTGAGTAATAGAAAGTGAGTAGTAGAGTGTGTGTAGTAGAGTGTGTTTAGTAGAGTGTGTTTAGTAGTGTGTGTAGTAGAGAGTGTAGTAGAGTATGTAGTAGAGGGTGTAGTAGTTTGTAGTAGAGTGTGTATTAGTGTATGTATTAGAGAGTGTGTAGTAGAGAGTGTGTAGTAGAGAGTGTGCAATAGAGAGTGTGTAGTAGTGAATAGTAGAGTGAGTAGTAGAGAGTGAGTATAAGAGTAGCAGGGAGTGAGCAGTAGAAAGTGAATAGTAGAGTGTGTTTAGTAGATTGTGTGTAGCAGAGTGTGTAGTAGGGAGTGAGCAGTAGAGAGTGAGTAGTAGAGTGTGTGTAGAAGAGAGTGAGTAGTAGAAAGTGAGTAGTAGAGAGTGTGTAGTAGAGTGTGTGGTAGTGTGTGTAGTAGAGAGTGTGTCTCTTATCTTGAAATAAATAGACTAAATGTGCATTGAAAATATGTCAGAGTGGAATATGATAGAGAATGATAAAGTCTTCGGGCCCGATTCACAGAATGAATTTAAGACTCAATCCTAAACTTACTACTGTTTTGGTATTCACAGAATGAACTTACTACTTTTGGCATTCACAGAATGCACTTAC
This sequence comes from Lissotriton vulgaris, assembly GCF_964263255.1. NCBI lineage: Eukaryota > Metazoa > Chordata > Amphibia > Caudata > Salamandridae > Lissotriton > Lissotriton vulgaris. The sequence goes on along the minus strand of NC_141696.1, from coordinate 1,275,963,262 downwards.
TACTTTTGGTATTCACAGAATTAACTTACTCATTTCGGTATTCACAGAAGTTAGGACTCCTAACTTTAGGACTCCTAAATGCCTTCTGTGAATACCGAAAGTATTAAAATTAGGATTTTTCTCAATTTAGTAGTAGTAAAGTTAGGACTCCTAACTTTAGGACTCCTAAATGCCTTCTGTGAATACCGAAAGTCCTAAAATTTCGATTTTTCTCAATTTAGTAGTAGTAAAGTTAGGGCTACTAACTCTAGGACTCCTAAATGCCTTCTGTGAATACCGAAAATCTTAAAATTAGGATTTTTCTCAATTTAGTAGTAGTAAAGTTAGGACTCCTAACTTTAGGACTCCTAAATGCCTTCTGTGGATACCGAAAGTCCTAAAATTACGATTTTTCTCAATTTAGTAGTAGTAAAGTTAGGACTACTAACTTTAGGACTCCTAAATGCCTTCGGTGAATACCGAAAGTCTTAAAATTAGGATTTCTCTCAATTTAGTAGTAGTAAAGTTAGGACACCTAACTTTAGGACTCCTAAATGCCTTCTGTGAATACCGAAAGTCCTAAAATTACGATTTTTCTCAAATTAGTAGTAGTAAAGTTAGGACTACTAACTTTAGGACACCTGAATGCTTTCTGTGAATAACGAAAGTCTTAAAATTAGGAATTTTCTCAATTTAGTAGTAGTAAAGTTAGGACTCCTAACTTTACTACTACTAAGTAAAGTTCGCAGGCAGAGACCTACAAAGAGTCACACAAATATGGCTCAGTGATCCGTCCTCATTCCAGCACCTTGTCCCACAATTATTATTCCAAATCTTCTCTTTAAGCTATTTCCACTTTCACCTTTACCAAGATAGAGCAGTGGGTAGGATACAATAACATCTATCAAGTGACATCTTTCACTTCTACATTAGTTATAATACGATATATTTTCAGTTTACTTGCTAATATTTTAGCAAAGTGCATTTACCCTTTAATTTGTAATTTTTTTTGTAAACCGAGCATTTCAATAGCATTTAAACGTGTTCTAAAATGCAATTCTAGCATAGTGAATAAGTAGGTTTTCTAAATATATGGTCATTATTTCCTAACAGTAAATAGCTTTTTGGGAAATATTGCACAGGTTAGGCAGCTCCAGGGAGAATGCTGTACTTTGCACCATATACTCATTATCACTGATTAGTTAACCCTTCACTTCCCCATGGTCTTCGGCAGGCTTTGCCTCGTATACTATAGACAACTATACTCAGCCACTGTTATCTCCAAATTACAATTGCACAATATATGTTAACAAAAGATAATTGCATTTAGACATGCTGACATATGCAAATGGATTTTGAAAATACTGGTGATTTTGTGCCACATCAGCATTGCAGTTACAGCCACTTCACAGAAGTAGTATGGATGGGCAAATGTTGAACAGAAACTGTGAACCTCAAGCACATCTGAAGCCGTTATGAAAGTCACATTTTGGTTACAAAATAGAAAAACACTCACCAAACTATATGGAGTGTTGGCATGTCTAGAAAAAGTATTTGTTTCCCACTCTCCTTCTCTCATTCGGGTGTTGAGGACATATGCTATCCCCTGGAGAAGTGCTAATAAAACCACAGGTACTGTGGAGAACTTTTTTTACCAAGATACATGTCCACGCACCTTACACCAGACATAGGTGCAGCTCAGCACACACATCCAAGCATGTCATTCATGATTAAGGTGCTCACATGACACATATGGATCCTTTTATTGGTTTTGGTACTCTGATCAAATACTTTCCTCTGCTGTATTGCAAGTTTGTTTTAAAGATACTGTACTTGGAGCCTCACGTGTGACTATTACGGATTTGGATATACATATGAATGATATTGCCAATTTTGTTAAAATAATAATAATACTAATAATAATAAAGACATTTATAAAGCGCTATGGTTATGCCATCCCGGCGTGTCCCCGCGCTAATGAGAGAAGGAGCTCGCCAGAGGAGAGGTCAGTACATGGCCAGAAACACTAATGTAGACTTACAAGGAGAACAAGTGTGTTTTCAGTTGACGGCGGAATTTGGTTTCAGATGGCTCCTTGTTGCATCAAATTGCAAGCACACAATGTAAAAATAATTGTAAATTATATTTTTTATGAATGAATCTCTCTATGGTGTAATGAAAAGCTGTACTTTCATTCATTTCACAAGGACAATAAAAGCGACCATTGGCTTTTCCAAACATTGGCATGGCATAGTGCACCCTGACTCTGAATATTGTAAGGACTAACTAAAACAAACTTTTCAGTATCCATTCCTGCTCCCCAAAAGATTAAGACCAGGTATTATATTATATTATATTATATTATATTATATTATATTATATTATATTATATTATATTATACTATATTATATTATATTATATCATAATATAATATATTATATATTAATTATATGATATTTTATTATATAATATTATATTATTATTCGCTATTGACAGGATGCAATTATATCACACTGAATGATATGCAAAAGTAGATATTGTATATGTTTGTCTAAACTTGAGATCATCTCAACAAGAGAAAATATATGTAAGTTTGTAGAAAAGATTGACTACGATCAAAGAAAGATCTGATGATCAACTGACTCATTGCCTTTTTTTATTTTACCTGATTTAAGTTTAGTAATTACATCACGTAAAATATCTGTATCGTTTTTATATTCCCTGCAGCGCTACATTATTTGAAATCCCCTTGTCTTGTTCAGATAAGCCAAAGTCCCTTGTTAGTCTCCCAAAATGGATCATTGTCCACTCCATATTTGTTGAATACTGTAGATATCAGCTATTTTCCATTTCTTCCACTCTAACTGTCTCACATTATGCTATGCTATATATGTGTATTAAACCATTTCGAAGGAAAACACTGAAATTCACAAAATAGAGTTGACTGATCTAACTATAACTTTTACCCCACCATACACTGCTAATGATCTCACATAGTACAACACTCAATACATGGTCAATGACATCTCTGATGACATCACTGAGGGCATTTCAAATGACATCATGACATCACTGATAATATCATCCAATGAAGTGACAGTTTGGTATATGCTTATCATACTGGAATGTATTCAACAAGGTACATCTAGACCTAATTTCCTCTAGCCTCTTTACTGCTAATGAGTGTAAGCATTAGCAACAGGCTTGGCCTCCTATTGTGTCTTTGGTATATGAAGGGAGTGAGCCGCCTGTGAATGGTTGTGTGCAGGACCAACACCGTGAGCAGCAGAGACTTGCTGACTCATGTCTCTTTGATCACCCACACGAGTTTGAGTAAAAGCTTTGCTACAGGGTGAAGGTTGTACTCAGTAGATACTTATTCTCCTACTGGGCCTTCAGTGTCTGGAGGAAGCGGGCTGTAAATGAGATGTGCATAAGAGTGAAGACAGTATGCACCAGGTACTTGCCCACATGTGAGCTTTATCTCCAGGATGAAGGCTGTGTGTAGCAGGGTCTTCACCACCTAAATGACCTTTGATGTGTTAGAAGAGTGAGCGCTTTGTGGAGGGTTGTGCACAAGGTTAAGACTGTTTACAGTAGGTACTTTCCTACCCATTTCTGGTTGATTTTCCACAAGAGGTTGGCTGTGGGTGAAGGGTTCGATACAGTGCAAAGGCTGTGCATATTGGTGACTTGCCATCTAAGAGGGCCTCTGTGTCTAAAAGGAGTGGGTTCACCGTTAAAAGTTGGTCAAAGGGCGATGCCCATGTGCAGGAGGAACATACCCACTCGTGTCTGGTTGATTGCCCACATGAGGTCAGCTTCCACAAAGTGTTTGGCACAGGGAGAAGGCTGTGCTTAAAAGGGTTTGTGTGTGTTAAGGGTACACAGCTATGTGCCAATTACAACTTTCTTTCATATCTGAAATACTGTACTAGTTTATACAGTACTTTGAGCAACAAGTACTGATGAGATTTGTCAAAGGTTGCTAAAGTTATTAAGCAAAACAAGAGGATGCTCTTCCTATGGAAACGCTGACCTAACTATAACCTCGCAGTGGCGACTGCCACTATGTCATTTCCATGCGCCTATTCAAAATGTAAGTAGTATTGCATTTAAAAAACAATTAGTTTTTTTTTTTAATAAATACCTCGAGAGAGCTGTCCTCAAAGCGATGTTTAGAAAGAAACTACTATTCGGCACAGATCGCCCAGGCATAAATGCAACTATCAAATTCCAAAGGGTTGTCTGTGCAAATGTAAGGGAACATTTCTTATTTTCGTAATTTTTTATTGGATAAAAAATATATATTAACATTTCTGATCCACGGTCTCGAGTAAAAATAAAGCTGCTTATGCGTTCATGGAAAAAGGTATTTCAAACCTTGAAGCATAATTGTATGTGAGACTGTAAACCGCATTTTGTTTCCTTTATTTTAATAGATCATTGCTGACTGGTGAGATGAGATTTGTCATCACTCTGTGACACATGTGGGGAAGTATATGATACCCTCTGCGGATAAGGAGGTTGTAAATGACTTAGGGAAGCATTAAGATTAATCTCAAATGAAGCATTTCTTTGTAAACCTGTAGATTCCTGGTAGGCCTTTGGCCGGACGAATAGTTTTAGATCTAATCCTTTTCATCTGGGGTCAGATTGACAGGGTCGGGTTCTGCACAGGTTGCTGAGGGGTCAAGCACATTAAGGTGGAAGAATGGCTTCAGTGTTTAAGTGCCCTACACTGCCCCAAGGGTACAGAGGGATGCGAGCTCCGCCATTTTGCAGCTTGTCAAACAGGATGTACTTGCACCATGTGGCTTTTTTTTTGGGGGTGGTTTTGACAACTGAAGGTAATAACTCGCCCTTAAATCGTCATTAGCAAGCAGACACGTTGTCTGATAGTAGGATACGTATTATTAAGGAATACATTAACAAATCGTCATTTAGGCCGATCAAAGGGCTCCACACATCCTCAATGTGGCCTTTTTAATAGAGTTAATTTTTATGAGGTAAAATAACTTAATTGCTAACAGCGTTCCATCTCATTATGTGCACTACAAAAAGCGCAGAAGATGGCAAATGACTAGCAACAAAAGGAGAAATCCCTGAGTTGGAAACAAGAGAGTGACACCATGTTCCAGTCATGGACATTTCTTTTTATCAAACTGATGTTTTCAGGTGTGCTAGTCCAATTTATTTTTCCATGAATCAGAAATACAACCCCAGAATGCAAGATTGTGTTAAAGATGAGCCCAGGGCAGAACATGTGGTAACCGATGACAGTTATTTCTTACCTTTAAAAGATAGCGGGCACTCTTCTATTCAGCTATTAGCATATGCTTGCTTAATAACATCAACATTGGAATGAGCTAGAGGAGAGAATCACGTGCTGTTGGTTTATTTATTTATTTATTTATTTAAAAAGTTTTATATAGCGCAGGCTAGACCCGGAGGTATCAGAGCGCTTTACATAAGAATCAGATCAAAGTTACAGGTTACATCATTACAAAAGTTAAACAGTTCTAAGAGCATGGCAACATAGTTACTTGTAAGGTCGAGAAAAACAATAAGCACAAAATACATAAGTCAAGTCAAGTCAAGTCAAGTCAGATAATTTATATAGCGCACTACATACCCAGAGGGTCTCAAGGCGCTTGAGGAAGGGTGGGGAATTATTTGTCGAAAATCCAGGTTTTAAGCTGCTTTCTGAAGGCTGGGTGGTTTTGAGTGAGGCGGAGGTGAATGGGAAGGGAGTTCCATGTTTTAGCCGCTAGGTAGGAGAAGGATCTTCCCCCCATGGTGGATTTGTTGATGCGTGGAACCGCAGCGAAGGCTTGGTTGGAGGAACGTAGCTGGCGGGGGGGGGGGGAGTAGAAGGATAATCGTGTGTTGAGGCATTCTGGTCCAAGTTCGTAGAGTGCTTTGTGTGCATGAGTGAGGAGGCGGAACGTTATCCTCTTATTAACAGGGAGCCAGTGGAGGTCTTTTAGGTGACCTGAAATGTGGTCTTTACGCGGGATGTCTAGTATGAGTCTGGCTGATGCGTTTTGGATGCGTTGGAGTTTTCTCTGAAGTTTAGCGGTGGTACCGGCGTATAGGGTGTTTCCATAGTCCAGGCGGCTTGTAACTAGTGCGTGGGTGACCGTTTTTCTAGTTTCGGTGGGGATCCAGCGAAATGTTTTTTTGAGCATGCGGAGGATGTTGAAGCAAGATGATGAGACTGCGTTGACTTGTCTGGTCATCGAGAGAGAGGAGTCCAGGATGACGCCCAGGTTCCGTGCGTGGTCCGTTGGAGTGGGTGCTTTTCCTAGGGCAGCTGACCACCAAGAGTCGTCCCAGGCGGAAGGGGAAGTACCTAAGATGAGGACTTCTGTTTTGTCTGAGTTCAGTTTAAGACGGCTGTGCTTCATCCACTCGGCTACTTCTTTCATTCCTTCATGTAGGTTGGTTTTAGCGGTGTTTGGGTCTTTGGTGAGGGAGAGGATCAGCTGAGTGTCATCAGCGTAGGAGATGATGTTGAGGTTGTGTTGGCGTGCAATGGCCGCGAGGGGGCTCATGTATACGTTTAAGAGGGTGGGGCTGAGCCTTGTGGCACGCCGCAGATGACTTCGGTGGCCTCCGACTTGAACGGTGGGAGGCGGGCTCTCTGAGTTCTTCCGGCGAGGAACGAGGTGATCCAGTCCAGTGCTTTTCCTTGGATTCCGATGTTGTTGAGGCGTTGTAAAAGGGTGCTGTGGCAGACTGTGTCGAAGGCTGCGGAGAGGTCAAGGAGGATGAGGGCGACTGTGTCTCCATTGTCCAGTAGTGTTCGAATGTCATCTGTTGCTGTGATGAGGGCGGTCTCAGTGCTGTGTTTGGCTCGGAAGCCGGACTGTGATGAGTCGAGGGATTTGTTGGCTTCAAGGAAGGCGGCGAGCTGGTTGTTGACTGCTTTCTCGATGACTTTGGCCGGGAATTGTAGGAGCGAAATGGGGCGGTAGTTTTTGAGTTCGGTGGGATCAGCTGTCGGTTTTTTCAGGAGGGCGCTGAGTTCGGCGTGTTTCCAGCTTTCCGGGAAGGTGGCGGATTTGAAGGAGCAATTGATGACGTCTTGGAGATAGGGTGCAATGATGGAGTCTGCATTGTTGAAGATGTGGTGAGGACATGGGTCTGTGGGGGATCCTGAGTGGATGGAGTTCATCAGGCGGATGGTGTCCTCAGTGGAGATTGGGTTCCAGTCATTAAGGATGTTCAAGGAGGGTGAAGGTGTGGCAGAAGGTTGGGTGGGTTGGTTGTCAAAGCTGTTGTGGATGTCTGCGATTTTGTTGTGGAAGAACGAAGCTAGGGAGTCGCAAAGGGTTTGAGAGGGAGTGATGCAGTTGGAGTTGGCAGTGGGGTTGGTAAACTCTTTGACGATGTTGAATAGTTCCTTGCTGTTGTGGGCGTTGTTGTCTAGTCGGTCTTTGAATGCAGCTTTCTTGGCAGTTCGGATCAGTTGGTGGTGTAAGCGGGTGGCGTTTTTGAAGGCATCCCTGGTGCTGGTGTTTGGGTCTTTTTTCCAGGCCTTCTCAAGGGAGCGACAGAGTTTCTTGGATTTCTTAAGATCATCGTTGAACCAGGGGGCGTTTTTGCTGCCTAGTTTGCTTTGACGTTTTTTCAAAGGTGCTAGGTTGTCGGCGCTGTTGGTTAGCCTTTGAGTGAGGTTAATGGCTGCTTGGTTGGCGTTCGATGAGTGGGCAGGGGGGTTTTGAAGAAGCGATGAAGAGATCTGGTCGATGGTGATTTTGTTCCAGTTTCTTTGCAGAGTAGGTTGAGGGTGGTTGTGGGTTGTGGTCTTTTTGTAGACAAAGTGAACGCAGCTGTGGTCCGTCCAATGGAGAACTGAAGTGTGATTGAAGGAGATGTGTTTGCTGGAGGTGAAGATAGGGTCGAGTGTGTGTCCTGCGTTGTGGGTGGCGGTGTTAACTAAATGTTTGAGTCCGAGGTTGGCGAGATTGTCCAGAAGGGTGATGGTGTTGCTGTTGTTGCTCTTTTCCAGGTGAAAATTGAAGTCTCCCAGTAGAATGTAGTCCTCGGAGGGGAGGGCGTGTGGGGTGATGAAGTCAGTGATGTCTTCACTGAATTGTGCACGGGGTCCTGGTGGCCTGTAGAGGAGTGTGCCTCTGAGTGTGGTCTTGGGGTCGGTGTGGATCTGGAAGTGAAAGTGTTCGGCGCTAGCGAGGTTGTCGTCGGAGCTTGTAGAGATGCGGATGGAGTTCCTGTGGACGATGGCGATGCCTCCTCCTGTTTGGTTAGTGCGGTCCTTTCGGATGATCTTGTAGCCTACCGGGATGGCTATGGTGATGTCTGGAGCTGAAGAGGCGTTCATCCATGTTTCTGTTAGGAAGGCGACGTCCGGAGAAATGGTGTCTAGTAGATTCCATAGGTCGATGGCGTGTCTGTGGACCGAGCGGGTGTTGAGCAGGATGCATTTTAGGTGGTTAGTATCGGATCTCTGTTTGGTGTTTGTGGATGTGGAGATGGTCTTGGTGCCGTCATACTTGCAGGAGTTGCATGTGAAGGGTCCATGGGTGTGTCCAGGAGCGGCTTGGGCGCAGTTGGGCAGTCGGCCGGGGCTTAGTGCTGGGAAGGTGGAGGCGTTGTATGTAATGCGGGAGGGGTGGGTAGTGCAGGGACCAGGGGGTCTGGCGCTGGGCGCGGTCCAGGCGTGGACGGGCGTAGACGGGCTTACCTTTGGCGCACCATCAGCGCGCATGGGGCGCGTCCGCTGAGCGTGAACGCTGCGCGCAAATACTCCTGTCATATATGGTAGTCAGGGGGCAGGGGCGAGGGAGGGTTAGCTGGGAAGGCGGGAGCGGGGTGGAGACTAGGGCAGGGAGACCAACAACAACAACAACAAAATGGCCGGCGGCCTTACAGGATCGAGCAGCTGCACTTTAACAGCAGAAATCTATAGTATCATCAGTAACACAGAGCGCAATGCGGCAATGTTAATGTAATGCCAGGCAGGCAGCAGTACGATTGGTCAAATATAGTCAGAGCAAGCAGCGGAGCTGCGCTACGAAACCAAAGGTTAAGCAGTGATACACAGCGCAATGCAGTAATGGTAATGCAATGCTAGGCAGCAATACAGTTACAGTCGTGGCAAGCAGCGGAGCTGCGTTACGATACCCAACAGTGAGGCGAGGCGGGTCAGGGAGCAGCGTGGGGAGCGGCCATGTCTGCAGGGAGCAGGGCGGTCACAGCGCGTTAGGGTCAAAGTTGCGGAGGTAGTAATTAGTGGGAGGGAGGGTCAGCTGGGAAGGCGGGAGCGGGGTGGAGACTAGGGCAGGGCGACCAACAACAACAAAATGGCCGGCGGCCTTACAGGATCGAGCAGCTGCACTTTAACAGCAGAAATCTATGGTATCATCAGTAAAACACAGCGCAATGCGGCAATGTTAATGTAATGCCAGGCAGGCAGCAGTACGATTGGTCAAATATCGTCAGAGCAAGCAGCGGAGCTGCGCTACGAAACCAAACGTTAAGCAGTGATACACAGCGCAATGCAGTAATGGTAATGCAATGCCAGGCAGCAATACAGTTACAGTCAGAGCAAGCAGCGGAGCTGCGTTACGATACCCAACAGTGAGGCGAGGCAGGTCAGGGAGCAGCGTGGGGAGCGGCCGTGTCTGCAGGGAGCAGGGCGGTCACAGCGCGTTAGGGTCAAAGTTGCGGAGGTAGTAATTAGTGGGAGGGAGGGTCAGCTGGGAAGGCGGGAGCGGGGTGGAGACTAGGGCAGGGCGACAAACAACAACAACAACAAAATGGCCGGCGGCCTTACAGGATCGAACAGCTGCACTTTAACAGCAGAAATCTATGGTTTTATCAGTAACACACAGCGCAATGCGGCAATGTTAATGTAATGCCAGGCAGGCAGCAGTACGATTGGTCAAATATAGTCAGAGCAAGCAGCGTAGCTGCGCTACGAAACCAAACGTTAAGCAGTGATACACAGCGCAATGCAGAAATGGTAATGCAATGCCAGGCAGCAATACAGTTACAGTCAGAGCAAGCAGCGGAGCTGCGTTACGATACCCAACAGTGAGGCGAGGTGGGTCAGGGAGCAGCGTGGGGAGCGGCCGTGTCTGCAGGGAGCAGGGCGGTCACAGCGCGTTAGGGTCAAAGTTGCGGAGGTAGTAATTAGTGGGAGGGATGGTCAGCTGGGAAGGCGGGAGCGGGGTGGAGACTAAGGCAGGGCGACCAACAACAACAACAACAACAAAATGGCCCGCGGCCTTACAGGATCGAGCAGCTGCACTTTAACAGCAGAAATCTATGGTATCATCAGTAACACACAGCGCAATGCGGCAATGTTAATGTAATGCCAGGCAGGCAGCAGTACGATTGGTCAAATATAGTCAGAGCAAGCAGCGGAGCTGCGCTACGAAATCAAACGTTAAGCAGTGATACACAGCGCAATGCAGTAATGGTAATGCAATGCCAGGCAGCAATACAGTTACAGTCAGAGCAAGCAGCGGAGCTGTGTTACGATACCCAACAGTGAGGCGAGGCGGGTCAGGGAGCAGCGTGGGGAGCGGCCGTGTCTGCAGGGAGCAGGGCGGTCACAGCGCGTTAGGGTCAAAGTTGCGGAGGTAGTAATTAGTGGGAGGGAGGGTCAGCTGGGAAGGCGGGAGCGGGGCGGAGACTAGGGCAGGGCGACCAACAACAACAACAACAAAATGGCCGACGGCCTTACAGGATCGAGCAGCTGCACTTTAACAGAAAAAATCTATGGTATCATCAGTAACACACAGCGCAATGCGGCAATGTTAATGTAATGGCAGGCAGGCAGCAGTACGATTGGTCAAATATAGTCAGAGCAAGCAGCGGAGCTGCGCTACGAAACCAAACGTTAAGCAGTGATACACAGCGCAATGCAGTAATGGTAATGCAATGCCAGGCAGCAATACAGTTACAGTCAAGCAAGCAGTGGAGCTGCATTACGATACCCAACAGTGAGGCGAGGTGGGTCAGAGAGCAGCGTGGGGAGCGGCCGTGTCTGCAGGGAGCAGGGCGGTCACAGCGCGTTAGGGTCAAAGTTGCGGAGGTAGTAATTAGTGGGAGGGAGGGTCAGCTGGGAAGGCGGGAGCGGGGTGGAGACTAGGGCAGGGCGACCAACAACAACAACAACAAAATGGCCGGCGGCCTTACAGGATCGAGCAGCTGCACTTTAACAGCAGAAATCTATGGTATCATCAGTAACACACAGCGCAATGCGGCAATGTTAATGTAATGCCAGGCAGGCAGCAGTACGATTGGTCAAATATAGTCAGAGCAAGCAGCGGAGCTGCGCTATGAAGCCAAACGTTAAGCAGTGATACACAGCGCAATGCAGTAATGGTAATGCAATGCCAGGTAGCAATACAGTTACAGTCAGAGCAAGCAGCGGAGCTGCGTTACGATACGATACCCAACAGTGAGGCGAGGCGGGTCAGGGAGCAGCGTGGGGAGCGGCCGTGTCTGAAGTTGAGAGATTCAGGGGGGTTTGGAGTCGGGGAAGTAGACAGATAAAGAAGGTGGGAAAGAGGAGGGGAGGGTGAGAGACATAGCCTAGGGAGATGAGGGGAAGGGTGACAGGGACACAAATCGGTAGACGAGTCAAGGTAACGTCCAAAGTCCAGTAAGCTGTGATCCCAAGGGAAGTGGTAACCCTTCCCTTTCTCTATTGCGAGAGGTTCCCTTTACGCAGTGGACTCTCTCAGAGAGGTCTCTGAGACTCCAAGGCCTACAAACTGGATCCTTCCCCAACAAGGGGAGAGGGAGTGCTTTGGCAAGGGTTGCCATACCATACCTCAAGTGTCTTCAAGAAAAGGCAGAAGCCGGCCAGCTATTTTAATACTCCCGGTCACCCATGCCCTATTTTTGAGTATACTTCGTGACACCTACTCATTTGTTTTGCACCTTTACTCCAATTTTGGAAAAAGAACACAGGTATTTAACAAAAGGTAACGTCCAACTGCAGTCGTATAGTAAAACGTTAAGAATCTTAATTCCTTCTGCACAAATCAAGAATAATTCCAGATTAAAAGCACAATCATCTATCGATTTACATGGGGAATACAGTTAGGTATCACTTTTGGGATATTTGTACATCAAGTCACATAAAAGGCCTCTCTGCGAGAACTGGAAATTTTGTCACTCACCTGTGCATGTAAACAAGGTGTCATAATGTTAATCACTGTCCAGGTTCTGTCATAACTACAAATAAAAAAAATCTTCCTAAGGAACTCTCCAGAGAATCCGCCCTGTAGGAAATCGGAAGAAACACAAGGCGGTTGGGGAAAATTAAACTCAGAACAGCTTTAGAAGCGGATAGTTCTCACTCAAGCTGCCTCATTCCCATTTAAACTGGAAGCCACTTCATGGCCCATCAGTGTGCTAGGGTGCGTCTCCCAACAGGATCTAATATCCACTTTTGTGCAATGCTTTCCGCTGGGGGGGGGGGGGGCTAGGAGTAGAGGGCAGATGTGTGCAGTGAGAGTACTCTAACTCTAGACAACTATTACCAAGGGTGGCGAAATGGATGAGATTCAAGAAGCTAGAAAAAGTGAATCTAGTGACTGTAAAAAAATGAAATTTGGAAAAAGATTAAGACGAGGTGTTTACTACATTGAGAATCAAGCTCAAACGTTACCCAACTCATCAATAGGTTATGCAAAAGGTTCCAAAGAGCCCATAAAAGTGGATTTTAAGACTTGGCGGGTGTCATTTTACCTTGCACTGCCAAAAAATCCACCAACTTTAAGGCAAATACCAGCACCACATCATATTTCATCATCCGTTTCTGGTCCATTCATTGAAGCAAATTCCACTGTGCACACTCAACCGCACTTACATTTCTTATGTAGCGCTAAATAAAAGGTAGTAACATTAGTAGTTTGTGGGAAGAGTAAATATCTGGTTTTGAGTTTTACAGTACATTTCTTAAGAAGGATGCACAAGATCACCCGCATCTATACAGACATTGTAAAAATTATTTTTTCTTACGTTTATTCATTTTAAACTTTCAACTCATTTTAATATGGGGAATGGAGAAATGGTACCATGACAATACCATATGTAATATGGTGGTAAATAGTGTGAGCTACAAAATAGGAAAGACCTGGGTAATTTGTTCAAATAGACCACTGAAATTTAAATTCTACCTTTTTGTGCATTGCTCATTGTTAATACAGACCCTTTTTTGCAGAATTTAACAAAAACAAATTGCTGAATACATTTGTTTGAAATAAAGTTTACCCGGGGTGAGAGAGGATATGTCTGACCTGTAGAGTGGTCCACAATTCCAATTAAGATATTTTGGATCACATATATCAGGGAGATACGATCCCAGGGTACATACTTTTTACTTTCTTTGAATGTTTTTTTGTTTATTTCTTCACTTTCCAAGATCACCTCTTTCGTTTTCAGTTATTGAGAGGCACTCAGGTCTGTACATGATTAGTTCTAGTGGCGGCTCCTCCACTAAGGTGATGAGTAGTTGCCCCACTACGTTCTGCAGTGTAAAAAAAGGAACATTTTATGATAATAACTTGAGGCTATTATAATTTTAGTTTTCCCTGTTGATGCCTCTTTTTGGGGTGGGTCTGCTCTCAGAGCAGGAGGAGGAGTGGGTTGCACTCCCTATGTGAGCATGAGTGCTTGGCCGTCCCTCTTGGTCACCCAAAATAGTAATGCGTGCATACCGTGTTCTCTATGCAGGCTGCATTACAGCCTGCATGGGGAACATGCCCACCCCTCCAGCCCCTGGCTGAGCGTCGTGTCGCAGCCCTAAGAACAATCACAATGCTGCATTGTAATGTTGTAATTGGCTGCAGGAAGCCCGGAGCCCTGGTGCTTCTTGCTTCCTGTCTCCCCCAAGATGCCAGGAAGAGGACGTAGGAGAGGCGGTGACCAGCCAGCCAGCTGAGAGGGAGGTCAGTGATTTTGTTTTTGACCAATCCCCCAACCCCCTCTCCTTACCTCACCCCTCCCCACTGATGCTTCTAGGTAGCATCCACCACTGATTAGTTCACACACTCCAGGTTTTAGCACAGAGTTCTGGGACAGGTAGTTCTGATTTTAAAATGGACAAAAAAAAAGAAATGCTAATCGCAGAATGCTAACCAAAGACTTCAACTGTAAGAGCTACCCACATTTTTGTTTATATTAATAATAATCCATATATGTAAAGCATGAACCTATCACCCTTTAAGGCAGTGGTTCCCAAACTTTTCAGCCCATGGCTCCCTTGGCTTATTGGTAGTTGGCCTTGGCTCCCTATTATGTGACATTTTTTTGCGGGTGGATGGATGTAAGTCCAGCTTCGGTGGTGCTTACACTTTCCTCCTTGAAAATAATAGGTATAAAGTTGGCTCATGTACCCCATGACATGCCCAACAGTCATGGGGTACTCCTGTAGTGTAGGATAATCAGGTCAATACCTCGAATCAAACAAACCAGGAAAACGCGTGGAGCAGTCTGCTCAAAACAACACAACTCCTGGTAGAAGCCCTCAACTACCAATCTGACAAAATGGACATCCAACTATCGCTACTTGATACATTGGCTGTATTTGTGGTGGCCATTAATGGGAAGCTGGGCACGCTTAATACGCTTCTTCAGAATAAATTGCCATTGACGGACCAAGCATCTGGGTCTTTTAATGAAGGATGCGGATGCGGCCCAATAATCGACAAGTTGTCAAGCCTACCAACAATAATGAGCGATTTGTGCACAGAACTTAGAAGAACACTCAAGTGCAGGCAAAGTAACTCCTGTACCAGTCCTCTCGTGGCAGTGACAAACAATCCAATGACCAAAGAAGTGTTGGGGAACAAGGGCCAAATCAACCCTAACTCAAGGGCCCCCGCACCCATAAAACCATCAACTCCAGTGGTCAGAGAATCAGGAAACACAGAACCTCAATTCCCCGATAATACGGAGGAAGAAATAACAAACTTAAAAATGAACGCCAAACAAAGACGAGCAAAAAAACGCAAAGGCAGGAAACATAAAATCGATTTGCAACGTAACGGTTTTCTACAACTTTTTAGGAACATACCGAACAGGGACCAAAGCATAGCACATCCTGAGGGTGCCACGTACCCACCAGAATCTGACGAAGTCATCGGCACACCTGAGTCCCCGATCAAGGCAACAATCACCAAAGGGCTGGGGGGCAACAGCAAAACAAAAACAAATATGGAACTACATAGCATCTGCACTCAAAAAGAACCCGGAAGAGGAACACAAAATTCATGTCTCCAACTCGATGAAACCAGTAACATAACCCCTGCCTCCTGTGTGAAACAAGCACAAACAAGCAGCATGCAGCCTAGCTTGGCCCGCCAGCAAATAAAAAATCACGGACCCACTAAGGGAACACAGTTTGGGATCAATCGAGGACCGGCTATTGCTGAGACAGGCAAACGGCTGCTAGAAAGCTTTCCAGCTATGACTATGGAAGGTGCACTGACTACAAGGAGAGAAGTAGACTCAGCTATTATGGGGACACCGGGCCCCACGTGCAACATCTCTAGACCTTGTGAAATTCCCCATCTAGACGGGTCTGTACTAAGGAACCATCACACCTCTGGCCAAGAACTAAGAATAACTACAAGTAGCACAAACGACGTCAAAACCACTGCAGCACGACTAGTAGAGGTAAAGCGACGGTCAGATGAACGATCATAGGCTGAACCGTTTGCACCAAATGAACATATACTTGGCCGACGGTTAAGAGTCACTGCACCCACCGCTAGCCAACTGGAAACAACTTCAACATGATGAGTAGAAGTTATGGGACCTAGTCAACCAATAATAAAGAGTGCAACAGCAGGAGAACGAAAAAACTCAACAGGCGCTGTCTGGTTTAACCCGGACTACACATCGCAAGGAAGACACAACACTCTCAACAGAGGTAACATCTTAAGGCTGCTATCCCATATTCCATCCTTGACAGAATTAAAAAGCTCTGACCTGGTATCCATCGAATTTGTAGCCGATGAGGTTACAGGCAAAGAAAAAACAAAAGCAACCTGGAGAACCCCGGCAATTTCACAAAAATTAATTGCCGAGGCTGACATCTTTGAAAGCTGGGGGATCACAATAGAACCTTATGTCAAACCAAGGTACCCTGACATTCTTGTCCCGGTGGAAAAAGTGGCTCCAGCTATCATGAAAACTCTAAAAAACTCGGTCCTCAGAGGAGCGGTAGGACCAGGGAGCAATAAAATTGATCTACACATCAATAGCACCGGAGCCACTGCAGATGAACACACACAAATACCTGGAATGTTTGACTCAGGATGGATTGCTAGAACACTAAAGAATAACGAATGACAAACCGGCCACAAGCCAAAGGAAGACGTATACGGCTCATTAAAAATATGCTCATGGAACATCAATGGCCTGGCTTCCAAAATAACTGACTCAGATTTTATGAATTACATCAGAAAATTTGATATAGTGGCACTCCAAGAGACATGGCTCGCAGACCCCCCCAACATCCATGGCTACTTACGTTTTTATGCAGCTGCAAGTAGGACGGCTAAATATGGGCATTCCAAAGGCGGCCTAGTAACCTATATACTGGTTACAAGTGTACTGACGGCAACAGAAGATGGACCATCCTCTACAGCCGCCCTGGCTGTAAAAATCCGCTTGCCACAACTTAAACAAGGCATTACTGAAACCGACTTCCTTCTAATAAATGCCTACATTAACCCAAGAAGGAAAGGGAAAGCAGCTAAAGACCTCTGTAGCTTTATGGAGACACATATAAGGGAAAGACCTACACCAAATGTTGTTCTTACTGGGGACTTTAACCTTAACCTCATGGCCGCGACACAGGAAGATGAACAACTAATCCAAAACGCAATTTGGGACATCCCAACACAAGCAACCTCACAGTTATCCAAAAAAACCAAACTAGGTAACAGGACACTAGAAGATCTGGAATACTTTAATATTAGGGCCCTCAACGGTAGGACCTCTGGAGATAATCCTCCAGTCGCAACCTTTCACACAACAAAAACAAGCAGCATTCTAGACTATACTTTTATATCATTACCCTTTTTCCAATCCTTATTATCATACCGGATCGGTTGCAGCGGGGAAAGCGATCACTGTCCCCAAGAAATTATCATCAAGATCATAAAGCCGAACTTTGAGCGATCAAAAGTGCCAAAAGAGTCAACCCAAACCATCAACATTAAAAAAATCAAATATTCATCAGCAATAGATGGAACGCTAGTGGAAAGGGCAAAACAGCACTTCGAGAGCCGCTCTGGGGATAGTGAAATAACGAAATGGGAAGATTTTACAAGCAATAAAACACGAGGGGGGCATGGGTGGGAAATGTTTACTGACCTGGCATTGTTACAGTCCCTACAACTACTGAAAAAACAAAGTGTAACAATGGGTCAGCAGAAAAGTAAAGCAGCTATCTAGACAACTGTATGTGCGTTTTTAGGAGAACACAATCCCAGAATCCAAAGTATTCTTGGTGAAAAGTTGTTCCCATCAGATACCCGTCCTGTACCGCCCTACATCACTTGGGATCCTTCACCAGAAGGAAGTGGAACGAACCACTTAGGATTAGGTGGATTGTGACCTAATCGAAGTGTGAAGGAATGCAGGGTGTGTGGATAGACTATTATGATGGTATCAGGGGGTATAAAAAATCAAAAGGCAGTGCATTGAGTGCTCGCCGTGGCGTGTGAAAGTGAGGAAGTTAATATTGGGTTGAGGGAGTGGAGAAAGAGTTTATTGTGTTCCTACCCTCACCCAAGGTTAAAAAACAGTGCAAGTAGTGATAACAAATAACTACTGAGATTTTATATTGGTCGACATGTTTCTGCAGTATTAGGTTCAAAGGATACCAGTCTGCTTCATCAGGACCTAGTTGTTAAAGGAGTGCTACTGCTCATCTTAAAGTGTATGGTGTGCATAAAAAATCATATCACCCATGTTCTGGGGAATGGACTCTCCACCTCACCCGGCAACAGCTCAGGTACAAATGGAGCACCGCTCTGTCCGTCGGTACTCCGCGCCTTCCTCTAGGCTGACTGTGGGAGGTGTCAGCCTAGAGGAAGGCGCGAACATGGGTGATATGATTTTTTATACACACCATACACTTTAAGATGAGCAGTAGCACTTCTTTAACAACTAGGTCCTGATGAAGCAGACTGGTATCCATTGAACCTAATACTGCAGAAACATGTCGACCAATATAAAATCTCAGTAGTTATTTGTTATCACTACTTGCACTGTTTTTTAACCTTGGGTGAGGGTAGGAACATAATAAACTCTTTCTCCACTCCCTCAACCCAATATTAACTTCCTCACTTTCACACGCCACAGCGAGCACTCAATGCACTGCCTTTTGATTTTTTATGCCCCCTGATACCATCATAATAGTCTATCCACACATCCTACATTCCTTCACACTTCGATTAGGTCACAATCCACCTAATCCTAAGTGGTTCGTTCCACTTCCTTCTGTGTTCTCCTAAAAACGCACATACAGTTGTCTAGATAGCTGCTTTACTTTTCTGCTGACCCATTGTTACACTTTGTTTTTTCAACATTTTACAAGCACAATGTCTAAGTATGCTACAAGACCCAAGTTTCAGTCACAATTGGGGGACGTAAGTTTCTGTAAATTCCCTCGAGAAGACCAAGGGAAAATTAAAGACATAAAGACTTTAATCTACCGCACAATGAGAGAACTCCAACAGAAACCCATGGATACCGTAAAGCAAAACCATCTACGAAAACTAAAATCAACACTAAAAAAACTAAAATGGGAAGCAAATAAATCAGCTGAGGACAATTTATGGGCGAGACTTCACTCCGATATCAAACGGAACGATGGAGCAAGGTTCTGGAAATCAATAAATGCATTCATAAGACATGCGCACCACGGGGTTTCATCAAACATCTCAGAGGAAATCTGGGCAAGCTTTCTCGGCACCCATTTTAGTCAGACTGAAGGGAACAACCAACACTACGAGCCTGCCATTTATGAAAATCATACATCAACTACTGACACAAGGCCCACAGAATGCTTTACTCCAAATGATATTGAGAACTTGCCGAACTTACACAGCACCATCCAGCGCCAAATCAAAAAAGGAAGAAAGGAGGGAGCCCCAGGGCCAAATGGTATACCTCCAATTCTCTACAAACAAGATGTGCCAGGCTGGGCAGCAGCCCTGGAACCCCTCTTTCTGGAAATACGACAACTCAACACCATACCAAGGTCCTGGAAGGGCTCTATCATCTCCCCAATCTATAAGGCAGGAGATAAGGCTTCCCCACATAACTACCGACTGGTGGCTTTAATTGATAACGAGGCAAAATACTTTGCAGGTACCCTACTTGAAGAGCTGACAGCCTGGGCTACAGAGAGATCCTTAATCCCTGCCAATCAGACAGGCTTCGCTAAGTCAGTAGGCACGATGACGAACATCTTGAGCATGGGTATGCTCATAGACAAAGCAGAATCTAACAAAATGCCCATTCATTTCTGCTTCATCGACTACAAGGCCGCTTTCGATAACGTAAATCGGAAGCTTTTGTGGTCTAAATTGAATGACTGGGGGATCTCGAGACCCCTGTTGGACCTGCTCATCAACCTGCATACAGAGACCTGGATACAGATAAAAATAGGGGACGGATCCGCCTTGTCAAGGCCCATACAGACCAATAAGGGCCTAAAGCAAGGCTGCGTCCTGGCCCCCACGC
The DNA here is from genome assembly GCF_964263255.1 of Lissotriton vulgaris. Lineage (NCBI taxonomy): Eukaryota > Metazoa > Chordata > Amphibia > Caudata > Salamandridae > Lissotriton > Lissotriton vulgaris. The sequence goes on along the minus strand of NC_141696.1, from coordinate 1,275,943,530 downwards.
TTTTCAACCTGTTCCTAGGTGACCTTGTCCCAATACTAAATGGTTGTAATTCCCACGCCCCTAAACTAGGAGGGCTCCAGCTACCTTGTCTACTATACGCAGACGATATCGTCTTAATAAGCCACACTAAGGTAGGACTTCAACATCTTTTGGACGCAACACAAAGGTACTCAAGTAAGAACGATCTTACAATAAATCTGGGGAAAATCCAAACAATGACCATTAGCAAGAAAAAAAGGAAACCAACATCATGGCATTGGAACACGACAAGAATCGAAGAAACCCCAACATACAAATATCTAGGAGTGAAGATCGACAACGGTGGGCAGTTCTCAGTTCAGAGAACAAGCATACGAGGGAAAGGTCTTTCATTAGCGATTTCGCTGAAGTCGCTAAATCACAAACTCTCCGGCCCCTCCCTCCTACCCCTGACGCAAGTAATTCGTGCTAAACTTCTCCCAACAATTACCTATGGGAGTGAGGCACTCAGAGGAAGGGATGCCAAGACCCTTGACAATACTATAACAGCAGCTTACAGAATCATTTTCAGTCTACCCAAGCAAACCTCACCCGCTCAAATCAGGCTCGAATTCGGCATCGACCAACAGTTCCTGGCAAGGCAGGGAGCCTACATGATAGCCTGGGTCAAAGTGAGGAAATCAAAACAAGGAACTCTGAATGAACACCTGTGGAAGGAGTTAGAACAGCATCCTTCCTCAGCAGCAGCTAAGTACCTCACGGGCAGCCTGACGAATACAGGTCTAGAACAGCTCTGGAACACTCCAACAAATCACACAAATTTAAAAAAACTGGTAAAAAAATCAATCAAATTACAATCATGGTTGCAAGACAAGGAAGCCCTCTCGAAGAGAACACATGGCTGGTTGACCCTGACTTCGTACACAACTAAAGCACAACAGCGCTACCTGGCCGAGGGTTACTCCAAAAGTGTCAAGATGTGTTTTCTAAGGCACAGGTTGGGCCTGCTACCTTGTACTCAAAATCTCCCACGCTGGCTCAAAATCAAAGCTGACCCCCTTTGTCGGCTAGGCGGCTTGGCACAAGAGGACATGCTGCACTTGATATGCTCTTGTGAAAAACTACGGGACAAACGGAAACGCTGGTTGAAACACCACTTCAATCGGCAAGGGATCCGTACTAGAAGGGCGGCGGTCCTTGCATGCTTTCATCCTAATGACCCTGGCTTGAATTGCAGCTTTGTAAAATTTCTGAAGGCAGTTGAAAAAAAGATGCCAAAAAACCTAATCCATAACTGCCCCAGTTTAACCGATTTGACATCACTTTGCTGACTGTTTTACCGACTTCATGAGCTCATGAGGACATTGAGCAAGAACTTACAAATATTAAGTCCAAATACAAGCACATCGGTCATAAGGAAATGTGAACATTTTAAATTTAGAGTCTTTTAAAACTGTAGTTTTATCTTTTCTGTTCTTTTTTTTTTTTTTTTAATTTTGAAAACCTTTATTTCAAAGCAGTGCACACAGCTATTTAGCCTTACATCCCTGAGGCGAGGCAGCAGAACGGAGCAAAGTAAATCAAAGTGCAAGAATCAGTACATCAGAACGAGTAAAGATTAATTTTTTAACTTTTAAAACAGATGTGAGAAAGAGAAAAAGAGAAGAAGAAGCGCCGAAACTGGCGCAGAGAAGAAGGCAATGAAATTCAAAGTACAGTGAGGCGTAGTGGAAGGGCCGGGAAGCACAGTGAACACAGTAATAATCAGTGTAGTAGAAACACTAGGAATGTGGGGGGAGGGAAACACAGGATAGCAGAATAGTAAATCTCCAGTTGGAGTCATAGGCTACGGTGATAAGTGTTCTTCCTGTGGAGCGGACTCCGGAGGTATGCAAATGTCCCCTCTGTACTCGTTCCAAGCCCCCCATATTTTCTGCCACTTTTTTGGTTTACCCCTGGCAACATACACAGTCTTTTCCCGGAACATACACCAATCCATGTTGGCCTTCCATTGTACAACCTTTGCAGCCGTTGTAGCCCCCCACATCTGTGCAATGTCCCGTTTCGCGACCATATTACCCAGGGTCACCCATTGGGTCAGAGCCACGGTATGGTCCGTCGGACCCCATATGTTCAGAAGGCATCTCCTGGCTTCAGCATGCACCTCCACTCCAGTTACCTCGCTCATAATCGAGTGTACACGCCGCCAGTAAGAAGCTATTGCAGAACACTCCCATATAATGTGCATGAATGTGGCGAGGGCACCACAGCCGCGCCTACAGAGGCCATCAACAGAGTGTCCCATACGTACAAGTCTGGGGCCCAGTGACATAGACTCTGTGCAAGATTTTAAGCTGCACCAGCCGAAGACGGGAAGAGATAGCGACCTCCTTAGGAGAAGATACCGCACTCTGCCAATCTTTGTCGTCAATCTCTATCCCGTCTCGCAACCACTGGTCCCTCACTCCTAGAAGGAGGTCTGTCCGGACGTTGATAAGCTTCTTATATGCCAATGAAAAGGCACTGTCTGGCATGTGGCCATCTAGCACCCTATCCTCCAAGGGAGAACTATCATGAACCGCCTCATCCTCCGGCATGGCGGACAGTAGTGCATGCCTCAGCTGAGCATACCGGAAAAATTCCGTTCCACCCAGCTGATACTCTGCCTGTAACTGGGCAAAAGATTTTACCTCGCCACGCAACAACATGTCCTCCACCCTGGAGATGCCAATCAGATCCCACTTATCAAAGCCCTTGGTATGCCACAGTCTACCCAGTATGTCCGAGTCGTAGAGTGGGGTCATCTTTGTTAGCCTGTCTTTCCATCCCTGTGCCTTTGTAACCGCCCTCCAGATATGGACGGCGGTTTTCGTTGGACCAGACATCCGCCTGTCAAGAGACCTTGAGTAGAGTGCCCTATGGTACTTCCCTCCACCCAGCAACCACCGATCCATGGCATACCCCGGATTGTCCACTGGACCATATAAACCATGATTAATGGCCGCTAGCTGGGAGGCCCAATAGTACCTCCGCACATCAGGCAAAGCTATCCCCCCATCGTACCACGGTAGCGTGAGCTTCGTGATAGCGATGCGAGGCTGACCATCCCAAAGCAGGGCGCGTTGTAGGCTCTCGATCTCACTGAAGTAACGGGCTGGGACCGGATCTTGAGTGTTTTGGAGGGCGTAAAGGAACCTGGGCAAGGACATCATTTTAAACACGCCGCGCGCCCAAGCAGAGAGAGCGGTAGTTTACGCCACCCCTCCACGTCTCACCGAAGGCGGAGAAGAGGGGGAAGCAAGTCATGCTCATAGCGCGCTTTGGAGTTAGTGGAGATGTAGATCCCTAGATATTTAAAGCCCTGGCTCGCCACCTGTATGCCGCAACCTCTCGGGAGGCGAGGCGTTCCCCCTTTCAGGACGTACAAATGTGACTTAGACCAGTTAATAACTAAGCCGGAGTACAGACCAAAAAGTCGCAATACGTCACAGGCCACAATGAGGGACTTGCAGGGGGAAGTGAGGTACAGAAGAATATCATCTGCATACAGTGATACTCGGTCCTCGAAGTCCGGGGACCACCGAATACCATGCAGGTCGGGGTGGCTGCGTAACCAGGCCGCCAACGGCTCGAGTGCAAGAGCGAACAGGAGGGGTGACAAAGGACAGCCCTGCCTGGTGCCCCTCTGAAGAACAAAGGATGCTGAAACTCGACCGTTGACCGCTACATTAGCCAGTGGATCAGCGTATAAGAGTTTGACCCATCCTACGAATTCCGGGCCAAAACCGAGCTTCGCCAACACTGCCCACAGGTAATTCCACTCAAGGGAGTCAAAAGCCATCGTGGCATCCAACGATGCCAGGACAGCCGGCTCCCGAGCGTATGGGCCCTGGCCAGGGCGCCATGAAGTCTACGTAGGTTAAGAGCAGTGTTGCGGTGTGGAATAAAGCCCGACTGGTCCGGGTGCACTAAGTCGCCGATGACGCCAATCAAACGGTTGGTGAGCATTTTGGCTAGAATCTTAGGCTCCGCGTTCAACAGAGAGATGGGGCGATATGATCGGCACAAATCTCTTGGCTTCCCTTCCTTATGGATAACCACAATGGTGGCCAACCTCTGGTCGTGGGGAAGTAAACCAGTCTCCCGCGCCTCAAGGAACATGTTCCGCAAGTGCGGGGAAACCATATCCGGCTTGATTTTATAAAGCTCTACCGGAATACCGTTAGGGCCAGGCGCCTTGCCAGATCTCAGGGAGCGAATTGCGAGTGCAACCTCGTCTGCGGTTATGTCCCTGTCTAGATCGTCTCGATCCGCTTCCGACAGGCATGGGAGGTCGATGTCCGACAGGAGAGCGCCCGAGTCAGCCTCAGATCGGTCCGAGACCGAAGAGTAAATGCCCCGAAAGTAATCCGAGAAGGACTGAGCGATTGCGCTCGGGTCAGTAACCAACAAACCATCGTCACCCAATATCTCCGGAACGAGGCAGCTGGCCCTCTCTTTCTTATGGAGCCAAGCTAGTAGCTTGCCCGCCTTGTCACCCACGTCGTAAATCCGGCCCTGTTGTTCCCTGCCCATGGCAAGAGCAGCGTCGGCGGCCAGGTCTCGATACTCCAATTGCTTAAGGGAGAGATTATGTAGCAGCTCGGGCTCAGGGCCCTCCTCCAATCGAGAGTCTAACTCCATAATCTCTGCCTCAATGTGCACCATGTCGGCGTCCCTGTTCCTACGAGCTTCCGTTATGAGGGCAAATGCCTCACTCCGCAAGACCGTTTTAAACGCCTCCCATAAGGTGGCAGCCGATGCAACCGATCCCACATTCTCGGTAAAGTAGAGCTCGATTGCCTTGACCAAACGACCACGCATCTTTGGGTTCCGGAAGTACCACGGATTGACCACCACCGGTCGCTCCGTTACAACAATATTAAAATCGAATGAGACCCACAACGGGGAATGATCCGATATACCTCTCGCCAAAAATCGGGCCTCAGAGATCGCCGGTGCGTGAGCAGCCAAGGCGAAAACATAATCAATCCTTGAGAGGCTACCGTGTGCGCCAGAATGAAAGGAGTATTGGCTTTGGGTGGGATGGAGGAGTCTCCAGCAGTCGACCAACCCCATAGTATCTAGGAAAGTGGGCAGCCACAGTTGCGAGCTACGGAGGTCTCTAGGCGGGTGCCTGTCCAAGGATCCAGAACATACAGAATTAAAGTCACCCCCCACAATAAGCAACCCAGCTGGCAGATTCAAAATGGCGCTTCCAAGGTCCTGAAAGGTGTTATTTTGAAAACCCGGAGGAACATAAACCGAAACCAGTGTCAAAACACGCCCTTCCCACCTCCCTGCGACGGCTGTGTACCGCCCCCTCTCGTCCACAATAGTGGACTTAATCTCGAAAGGAAGGGACGTGCGCACCATAACTCCCGCCCCCGGGACCCCGAAGAGAACCGCGAATGAGCCACCATCTTGTAACCCTTTCTGTTGAGCGCTCGGCACGTGTTCCCCACCAAATCTTTCCTGTTCTTAATTCATTTTTATATTGCAATGGTTTTAAGTAACTATGCTAAATAAAGATTACTTACTTACTTACTTACTTACTTACTTACTTACTTACTGTAGTGTAGAATGCTATGGAACGCCTAGTTCAGTTGGGACATTTATCACACACAATACATGTCAATTCTTTTATATCGATCAGAAGAAATATGACTTCGTTTACATTAGGAAGATGTACTTTATAACTTCAGGAAGCCAAATACCTTTCCTCAGAGTAGATGTTTGTGGTTACTTCGTAGCTAAAACTATGCTGTGGCCTGTATGACCATCTATGACAGAAATACAGCTGTGATGGTACGTTTATCTTTGTAGTTAAGGCACAAAGCCAGGGCACAGTTTTGCAAGGCTATATCTAACTTGGTTCTGTAGATGGAATACTGTTCTTGTTGAGCTGCTTTGGTGGAACTGCGCTGATCGAGCACCATCCATGCTGGGGGTCGGTTGTGCTTTCTTCCTATCTCAGTTTTGTTTTAGCTCAGGGTGTGTGCTCCTGATTAGCAGATGTGTACTGCAGAGCTGGTAGAAGCAACTGACACTGGCACTGTCAGAACTGCCAATAGAGAGGTTGAAAGTGCTATACAGGTATGAGGGAGAAATGGAGGTTCGTTTCTGCTCGTCATTGAACAATGGTTCATAGCTGGGTATGAATTGCTCTCTGGCCCCTCACCATAGGAAAACTGTTGGAGTGGGTGGTGAGAAGGTACACAGGCCCAGGTGGGCTCAGCGCTGCTTGTTAGGGAAATGCAGGTGCAGCAGAAGGTACGGTGGAATAAGGGAATATAGGGCGCCTCAGAGCAGATCTTAGTCAAGCTAAGCAGTAGTCACTATCCTCCAGCCTCTCTCAGTTGATTCCCTTTACTGACACTCAGAACTACCAGAATCCAGCTCTCCAGAATCAAGGCAAATGCACTCCATGGTGTGGCAGGTAGTGTTTCTTCTTTCTCTTTTTAATTGAAAAACAGCACTGTTTTCCTCAGTTCTGGAGTAGTTCCCTAATCCTCCAGGAAAAACGAATACACTTTTTGCCTCCTCTTCCAAATGCATCTTGGGAACTGTATGAGCATGGAGGGTGCTGCTTATATCCAGTGCATTGATGCGTAGGCTCCAGCTACACACATTCAAAACGGGCCCTCTATGTTCTAGGGTAGCTGCATTACAAATCACTTTTCCATCCTGTGTTCTATAACAGCATGCTACCATGGCCTTGTCACTGAGGTTGTGGGTTGACCACAAGTGACTTCTTGCCATGCAGAAGCTTTTGGTTGCTGGCCTCTTAAGCAGGAAATACCAGTAACCCATCTCCATTAGTAACATTCAGTTCTGCACTCTCAATAAAGAATTCTTTGCTGCCATCTTGTGGACAAAGAGGTTTTATGCTTTTACTAAATAACTCACATTCCTAAGATGTTACCGGCAATTTATTATGACTTGAATTTGAAAATCTTAAACCTTTGGAGAGCGGCGCCCCTGGCTAGTTTGGAGGGCGCACCCGGGCACCACAGCGCACAGTTTGGGAACCACTGCCATAAGGTTTCAAGGCGCTGGGGGCCGTCTTGTTGATTAAGTGAGATATTGTCCAGAGTCACATGATGCTAAGCTGAGCTGTTGCCGGCGATCGGACCATGAACCCCACGCTCCGAAGTCAGCCGCTCTGGCGGTTGAGCCACACCTCTCCCTTTAAGTTGTTTCCTTGATAATGTCACCAGTTATGCACTTTATCACCTGGCACCACCCATTGTCATCGGGAGGAAGGAGAGGACACATATAGGCTTGCAGTGAGGAACACACCCTGACAAAAGTGTGACTTACAGGGGTTCATGAGCCCTTCCTCCATGGGGCCCATAAGATCCAACAGTGGGTACATAAAGGTCAAATATACAAGAGGTAGACAGAGGTCACTCTTGGTTAGTGGCAAGCCCAGTGCAGGATAGCCTCTTTAGGATCCCTTAATCCCGTCCTGAAGAATTGCAACAACTCGTGTGAGCCACAAGGCAGAAACATGTTGAGGGTATAAGTGGTGATAGGGTACTAACCCCCTGTTTCCCCACAACTTGTTTTAATACCAAGTGTCATGTCTAACGAGTAAAATTGTTTCTAGGATGCCACATTGGTTTTAATACACTATAATCATGGGTTCACTCTTAGGTAGATGTGTCTCCCTGACTCCAGGTGAAGACCCACTCTCCATCAAACCAGGTTTTTGGAGAGCGTGGGTTGTCTTATGATAAAACATGACACCAGGTGGTGTGTGGGGACAACCCGTCATGTTTCTGTGTATGTACAATAACTCAGATTGAGTAGGACTGTGAGGGATGCATAATTAAAATATTTTAACATTTAGAAAACCTTCTCAGGTGGCTCTGTTTGTGCACAATATATTGTGTTGGGAGGCCAGATCACACTTGAGAATCCATATCCTCTAGTTCCCTACCCTGGATACACTCCAGGGCTGTGTGCTTTCACCACCTATTATCAGCCTGTACTTTTTTTTGTAAATTAGTTTTTAGATGTGTTAATCTAACTGGCACAACTAAAGTGAAGAAAGACTACAAGTCCCATAATGCATTTGCCTGAGTGATTGGATGAGTGCCTGAGTAGGCGCTGGGAGATTGGATGAATGCAAGTGCACTACCTGAGTGATTGGATGACTGCCTAGGTAGTGGCTGGGTGATTGGATGAGTGGAACTGTAGTGCTTGGGATATGGGATAAGTATATGAGTAGCGACTTGATGAATCCATCACTAGATTATTAATTTGGCAACAGTAATACATCCTGATCTCCAACCACTGTGAAAAATATAAACAGAGAAAAATGTATTAGAATTTCATTTTGAACATTAGGCACCCACAACAACACGCACTATTTTCTTCTCCAAAACATCAATACAACATATACAAATGTTTTACTGTTTCCTTACTGTTTTCAGCTTTCATTCCTCTTCACTTTCAACAGTGCTCTGAATGAAGCTTTATCATCAATCAGTGAAGAAAAAAAATCAATGTATTGTAAAAAAAAAACTATGTGTAAAGTACATCATTACAAATATGTCATACTGTGCACTGCACTCACTACAAGTTTTTTGCGAGTGACTTGCTGATAGGTTACTACCTTAATGAAAGCAACTATATGTTAAAACTGTTATGAAGCTGTCTTAATTTCTGGATATCCTTTTGAAAACAATATCCCTGTTAGGCCAAATTATGTCTGAAATGTTCTTGGTCCATGTACAAAAAATATAACACACAGTACTATGTACAAGTTGCTGTAGCAGAAACAAAAGGGAGCATTTTGTAGTGAAGAGATTTCTTAGATGCAACTTAACGCTAATGGTATTATTGTACCTGCATTTAGTTTTTATCTGTAGTAACAGAATGTAGTCCATCAAATGTTTTATGAATTCCTTTCCTGCAGTTAAAAAGAGTCTTTAATTTCTAAAAGCTTGCTGTAGACAATATCCCTAATAGGCCGAATAATGTCTCAGAAACACATAATCCATATATATGTCAACACAATACCATGTTTTCTTATCTTAAATTCTCCTTAGAACTTCGGTTCTAGAAATAGCTGATATGAGTATGGTAACTTCTTAAGTACTCTTGATTTGAATGTCACTTGTATGTCATTGCACTCTTTCCATCCTGTTTGACATCTTAAATATATTGTGTAGTATCCAGGGGTTATATTAACTCCTTCATGAAATATGATTGCTATTGTTGTGAAAGTTCTTTTTAAAAAGGAAATTTATCAAGCTGCAAAGTTTGAATTTCAGTTCCTAATTTAATGCCATCCACTCCTCGTTTTAGCATGACTAGGACATATATTCCAATACCTATGTAGCAACAGTGTTAACCTAAGTTCTGGTCTGCCGTTTGGATTTTATCTTGATGGGGGTTTGTAATTAAATCTTCAAACAGCACACGTTCACAATTTGGTAATGTAAGTACAGGAATTGTTCTGAATTGATTTCAGTGCTAGATGTAAATTCACATTCTTCACAGTTATGGGTCCATTTACTCAATAAACCAAATCATTTTTTGATAGTCAAATCGTCTTCATCTAATAGTCCCAGCATTACCATTGGAAATTCTTGAGCATCCTGCTGAAGATTTTGAGAGAGCACTACTGATCCTGTACAGTCGTCAGTGAGTGTTCATATTCCAGTAGCAGAATGTATGATATTTCTATCACTTCATAATTCTTCAAGTACACTAGACATTTGTGAAAGCATTCTTTTAACTACCTTTTCTTCAATAGAATTTGAAAATGGGGCAAATGGTATAGTCCATTTAACACTACATTTGCATAACAGTTCACTCCAGATTTATTTTCAAAATGATACCCTTCTATTTCCTCAGTGTGCTGTAGTTTTCTTTTCTTAGGTCCTTGTTGATTTCTTTATGTTCCTCTTTGTGTTCAGCTCTGATCGACTGCTTTGATATTTTAAGTTTTGGACACATTATCTGTTTTTCAAATACAGAATCCTGGTCTAAATTAGAAGCATATTGAGCTCTTAACCAATTATACTCCCTTACACAGCTCATATCAGTACTTACTTTCTTCTCCTTAAAATCAATCAGAAATAAACCAGACAATATTCTAATTTGTGACAAAGCTACATTTGACATTCCTTCTTTCAATACACTACTACCAATATTAACAAGAGCTGTATCTACCCTTAAACCTTGTGATTTGTGGATACTTACAGCATAGGCTAAAGACACTTGGAACTGCTTTCGCTGGACATACAAGTCTTTCACGAGCAGGAAACGTACAACGCATCTACCAATCTGCTCAACTTCACCAACATCATCAAATCTTATGGCTAAGTATTCTACATCATTTCTGTTTGAATAATTAATACATTTCATAACTGTTCCAATTGTGCCATTCACTAGCCCTTCTTTAATATTTAAATTACAGTGTAGTATTACAAGACTCTTTTTACAGACACTTATCTGTTGTTCTAATCCTGCAGTTCTGGATGCAGACGTGTCTAAACTATCCTGTTTAGATGGCAGTTTTTCTTTTAGTAGCACTTTAACTGCTTAATGTTCCATGTTTATCATTTGCTCTAATTTTGATGTTATCTTCTTTTTACAGTTACAATAAATTGTTCATTGGATTTACTACACTCCTCAAGAGTTGGTATCAAACAAACAAAATACTTCTCTTCCCTAACAAAAGTATATATTACTTCTGTAGCTAAAACATTAGTTGGAAGCAGATTTTTGATGAGATTGTTTGTAATGATCTCTTTCCTTCTTTTGTGATAACTCCCACTCTAGTATCCTTTAGTATATTTCCAGATTGCACCTCCGATGCTTGTCGCATATTTCTGATTAACTGTTTGTTTTCAAAGTTTTCCCAAATGTTTATATTTTCAATACTTCCTAGTGATATCCTAGTTTTATTATGTAGTAGTGTCTTGGAGACAGGTTGTCCTTTGACTGGAGTTTGTCGTAGCAGGTCTCCAAAGACTATTAGTTTTTTTCCTCCAAAAATCTTGTTGTAGTCAGTTTTTAATAGTTGCTGCATTCTTAAATATATAAAAGCTAGCATTAGGTTAGATACCATGCTGACTTCATCAACAATTACTAGCTTTAATTTCTTTAATACTGTTGTATTCTAATTTGTTGTCGTGTTCAACAGGCAACATTAATATTCGATAAATGGTATCTACTTTAATATTATGTGCAGCTAACCCTGTTGGTGCTGTAACTACACATGACAAATTGGAATATATTATCTTCCGTAGATAACTTGTCAGTACTTTAATCAAGAAGATTTTTCCAAATCCAGCTTTACCACTTATGTAAAATAGAACTGGTTTATATGTAGAACAAGCACACTGTTTTTCTCATGGTGAAATCCATGTTCTATTTTACCTTTTAATTAATCAAAAATGGGTTTCTGATCCATGTTAAATTGCTGTACTAGTTGTTCTACGTTCAGAGTTTCCTGTCTTGCTTTTTGCATTGCATTCTCCTCTTCATTCATGACTATTACAGCTTCATTTTGAATGAATGTATCTCTAAGAGATCCTAGACAAATCTCATTTAAACATATCATTTAGTATAAATAGATGCGTATAAACGACAATCAAAAAAGGCACACATGAAAAAGTAAGGCAATGGGCAACTTCAAAATGACAGATTATATTCTATTTATTTTAGTCATAATAAAGAAATCTTGTTCAAATCCAAAGGTTCAAACGCAGGATATATAGTTGTACATGTACTTGACGGTTGTCATCAGGAGAAAGGAAAGAAGTGTGAAAAAATGTGTGCTCTGGTGAAGAAAATAGAAAGAGAGGACCACTTTATTCTTTAACGATCGATACCCGGGTCCTCTGACGTATACTGGGTCACCCCATTGATTATAATGGATCTCTAAGAGAATCTTGACTTCGAGGTGCTCAACTTTGACTACTCTGAGAACTCTCTCTTAGAATATCTGTACTGTGGGGCTCAAATTCCATAAGATACTGAATTTCTGGAAAAGACTTCAGTACTCTGATATGAGTACTAGCAAGCCCTAAAATTACTTTTAGAACTCCTCTAGATTTTGAAAACAAGCTAGCTGAGCCTAACAGGTCTGCACATTCATAAGAGCCGGTCTCTCTGTGAGGAAGCAGTTTTAAACTAAAATTGTACAGTTTCTTTGTGAGACTCTTTTCTGCTGAAATCTCCTCCCAAATTCCCTTCAATTCGTTTTTCTCTGACTTTGTTATATAAGAGTTGACGTACCGAGCAACAGGCATTGGGTTATCTGCAATAAACTGTAGATCCATATTCATGTTTCACATCTTCAAAATCACAGGATTGTAGTCATTGATGCATTTTAAGGCCCCTGTTCATCTGACGTTGTATGTGTTCTTTGGTGATTTGCATGTAAGAGTGTGTCTGACTGCAGACAGAAATCTATTAACTCTTCCTTCTGAGATTACAGGTAATTGAAATCCCAAAAGACATCTTATATACCATTTTCCTTTAGATCTATTTTGCCTACAATAGAATTTTCCACACCTATGGTTTTGGAATCTTAGAACTTGTTTTCATAATATTTTATGAACACTCTCATTTGGGATGATGCAAGTGACATACTGCTTTATGGAAGACAACACAGACTCATCAGTGTCTGTACGAAACGTTGGAGCATCTTTTACCCATAGTAGCATGTGAATATGTGGAGCACCTCTTGTTTCGTATTCTTAGCAAAAACAACAGTTGATGGACAGAATGCAGAACAATGTCATACATTCACCCCAGTACAGAGATCTGGGCCTAAATCCATAATATTTTGGTCACCATGCCATTCCAGTTTGAACCCAGCCATATGCAAAACAGCCTTGACCCTGTACTCCATGGGAACAGTCCAGCCCGAACTGCCAAGCCAGGTCCTCCCTGGACTGGAAACAAGCATCCTAGGACCGGTTTTGGGCTTTCAGCCCTCATCAGCCAGGATAGCTTGATTCCAGTAGCATGGAGAGCACGGGACTCACGTCTGAGCATACCCGTCCCTCTCGAAGTGATAAATGCAAAAACAACAGTTGATGGACAGACTGCAAAAAAATGTCATACATTCACCCCAGAACAGAGATCTGGGCCTAAATCCATTGTTTTTTTGTTCACCATGCCATTATTCGAGCTAGCCTGGCGGATGAGGGCTGATTAGTCAGAAACCAGTCCTATGATGCTTGTTTCTGGTCCAGGGAAGACATGGCTTGGCAGTTATGGCTCGACTGTTCCCATGAGGCACATGGTCGGACTGATTTGCATATGGCCATGCCTGAACTGGTGTGGCGGAGTGAGTTAAAGAATGAAGATGGATAAAACCCAGATCAGTTGACTGGGGGTGAGTGCTTGCAATGTTCAACTCTACGTCCATCATCCCCTTTGGTTTTGCTTTGGTATTCTTTGCGCTAAAAGAAATCAATTACTTTACCGAGAGATGGATTGCTCTTGTTGCAGATAAAAGCCATCATGGCTTGAAATCTATGGTTAAAATATCTGCAAACATTTTCAGGGTCCAATGAGCAGAGTTGTACTGGAGTTTTTAGATCAATGTCTTGTATATTTGAGTTTGCCTCTCGCAAGAATTGAAGCGGGTCATCCCATGCACACTCAGCACAACTGAGTGTTAGAAACCATGTAGGTGTTCCTATGTTTTTCAGCATGCATTTTAGTTCACCATGACGAAGATACCAATATTCAGTAGTTCCATGTTGACATGCCATGAAGTAATCAAGCTGAATTCCAGTTGTTCATCTTTTCCATGGATTTCCTCAACAAATTCTCTTGCCGCTAGATTTCGCAGATTAACACCTGTTTTTAAATGTGATTTAAAGCATAATACAATGAAGACATGTCACTTTCAAATAATAGATGAAACATATAAGGGATACTTTGATGAAATCTAGGATCCTCTGAATAAAGTCTAGTAGATCTGTACTCAGCAGCAGGAATTTGTACAGACTGATCATCACACTTATCACCTACTCCAGTAGGAACAATATGAGAGAAGCAGGGAGCTTCTAGACATTTTCCCCATACACTTAAGGTTGTTCTCTTTGCTTCTTTCAGTTCATATATACTAATAGCGTCACCAAGAATCTCTTTTGAATGGAGGGGAAGGATGCTGTAATGTTCATAAATTTCTTCTACTCTGCTTCGATCCACTTTCTCTATATGACCTGTTGATGATGATGTGTTGTCCTCCTGATGTGTGATATCTTGAAGAATTTCTGCATTTTTTAATATATGTTATTTTGTACCATATATGAAGTTGCATTTTTAACTTTGCTAACATCTACTACCTCTTGCCATATTTTTTGTTTTTACGCTTGGTCAGGACACCATTTAACCATTTCCTAGAATTACAAGTCCCTCTTCCAAATTTCTCAGTACCCCTATAGCTTCAATATTTTCCTTAAAGTCTAATGACAAGACAACAACTCTACCTTTGCGACATTTCTGGAGCTCAGCTGGAGGCAATTTCCCTGTCTTTGGCTCCATGCAAACTATAGTTTGAAATAGATGGATAGACTGTATTGATATAGATTAATAAACATTCAAATCTTTAAGTGCTTCTGAAACAGGTACTATTTTAAAGTTGTATACTGCTCTAGCAGGCATTTTGTGCTCCTATAACTTATCATAGCAGAGCTTACATATAACTTGTCAGTTGGACAAGTCAAATCGTCCCTCCACAAAAAATAAACAGCAAATTCTAGCCATTTAATATTATTGTTCTCTTCAGTTTTAATGTACAAATCAACATTACAAGTTTGATTTTTATAGTGAGTATGTCGAAAGCATATACAAACACAGTTTGGTTGCTCTGAAGTAACTGTGTTAAACTTTCTAATCTCTTTTACAAATTACCAACACTAATACATCTGTTTTGCTCCATAACTCCTGTTGTTACTAACTCTTTATTTTTCCTATATTCCTGTTCAGATCCAAAAAACTGAATTCAACATCATCACAAACCTGTTCTTCTCCTACTACACTAACATGCAAAAGAGCTCTATTCATTAGTGGCTCTAATCCTTACAAAATATATATAGTCTGTTTTAAACTTCTGGAAACAAACATTCGTAAGAAATTACTCAATATATCAATTGAATATTGACAAATACTACAAACACAACAAAAATTCCATTTGTACACAGGGTGTTGTTTGTCGATTTAGATACCATGGGCCAGATGTATCAAGCAAATTTGCATTCTCAAAGGCCGAAATTCGCAGAATTTAGGCCTTTGCTAATGCGAATTTGCTAAATGGAATGTATGAAGCAAAATCTGGTGCAAAATAAGGAATCACAAAATTTGAGATTCCTTATTTTGCAATTGCATTTAAGGAATCGCAAATTTTGCGATTCCTTAAATGCAATGTATGTAGCAAAAAAGTTAGCAAAATGCCCTTAAGGAATCGCAAATTACCACCAACTTCTAGTTGGTGGTAAGTTGCGAATTCCTTGAAAAATGCATTTTTGCATTTTTCAAAGTGCCATGTGACGCACATACATGCCCTTAGGGCATGTATGTGCACCACATGTGCACCCATGCATATTTCAGGGGTGCAACAGGGTGTCCTTTGGACACCCCTGCACCCTTGAAATTATTCTCAATTTGCGATTTGCAAATTGCAAATTGAGAATAACTTCCAATTAATTCCTTTGGGCCAATTAAGGAATTTTAAGGAATCGCTAAAAAAATATAGACTTTCTACATACATTCCAATATGCAATTCCCAAATAGCGATTTATAAAAAATCGCTATTTGGGAATCGCAAATGATAGTAATGATACATCTGTCCCCATATATAGATTTCCCGATTTATGACCTTATATAGGTACAATTCACATTGCCCATATTTAGCCATAGAAATCCAGCCCTTATTTAGGCACTGCTCATGCTACCCAAATACAGACATGGTCAATTACATCCATTTATCTTCGTCACAATGAGTTCTTGGAAAATCAGACTCTTAAGCCTTTAGGACTGCCCCTTGCTTGGATATTGATTTTTCCAAGAACTCATTTATTCATACATGAACATCTTTTTCATTCATGACGTTCTTATTCCCGACTTGTACGTCAATACTGGCATTCCTAAACACCTTCAAGGTATAAATATACCTTCACTTGCCATGGCAAACCACGGTTTAGCTGCCTACTTGCACGACGCGGCTTGCCACGGCAAGTTCCGAAGGAAGTCAAGTCCCACCTGACGCACTGACCAAAAGCTGTCATCCTCCTCTCCGAGAATCCAGCTCCAGTGTTTCTGACTCCCCTTGCGGGGTGTTAGAGATCGAGACTCAGAAAGAGATTCCAACCTCACTCATTCTAAGGTATGTAGCAGACTACAAAGTAGAGAAACTATGTATCGCGAATTCCCCATACTCATAGTGTGTGATTCTTTTTACTGTGTTAAATCTTACAATGAATATTTACAGAATTGGCTTCAAAATGGTTTCAAAGGTGCAAAAGGTGGCACAATCAAGCATAAAACGCTTTGGGAAAAAGTAGTTCAGTTGCAAAACGGACTACAAATACTCATGTGATACACACGCTGAGTCAACAATGTGATGGTGTTCATGTTGAAGGGAATTAATTGGCTGACGAAGCCACGAAGGGGGCTGTTCAAACGGCTATCATAGCTGCAATCACTCGTTCAAAAACTAAAATAGACAGTGAAATAATACTGGCTGTCAATCCTTCAAGCAAAGGCAGTGGTTCAGCGTTACCTAAAGGGTTTCCATTCAAATACTAATATGTAACTGATACAAACAATGTTCTGTTTGCTCGAATACCTGGAGTGGGGGATAGGGTCAATTCAAACATGGAACATAGATTAGGACTAATCCTAACAGCACATGTTGGGCTCGCCTCTACTCATGCAGGTGTTTCGGCCACAGTATCATTATTAAAACAGAGGTACTGTTGTATGGCGTTTTAGATTCCGATTGGAATTTCTGATTCATGCCCGATATAGGTACAATTTGCGTAGCCCTTATATAGGCATAGAAATCATGCCCTTATATAGGCATAGCAAATGCTACTCAAATACAGGCATGGCTACTTCCATCCATTTACCAAACGTCACAGCGATTTCTTGGAAAACCAGACTCTTAAGCAGAAGGGTCTTCCCCTAGCCTGGATATTGATTTCTCCAAGAAACTCATCATTATGCATGAACAACTTAGGAGTTTATTCATGACATTCATATGCCTGACTTTACTTCAAAGGTGGCATTCCTAAAACACCTTTAAGATATAAATATACCCTCACTTGCTGTGGCAAAGCACTGTGTGGCTCGGTGCAGTTTGACTACCCACTTGCCCGAGGCAGCTCGCTACAGCAAGTGCCGAAGGAAGTCGACTCTCCAGCTGACGCACTGATCCGAAACTGTCCTCCTATGCCGAGAATCCAGCTTCAGTGTTTTTGACTCCCCTTGCGGGGTGCTGGGAAATCGAGTCTGAGACAGAGATACCAACCTCCTTCATTCTAAGGTATGGAGCTGATTAGAACCTAGAGAAACATTTGGCAAATTCTTGGCAAAAACTAAACCTATGCTAGAGACCATACTTACTTCTTCCCTGGTACTAGACCTAGGTTAGGTACATTGGGGTAGGTGTATTGTAGAAGCACCAGTTGGGTATTTTAGCTTGTGTTATTTATGTATGTATTTTTATATGTCATAGCACAAGACAATGCTATTACAGTATTATTTTATACTGCTGTTTACGCTGTACGCATTATACTTTGCATTCTGTCTAACGATTGTAGCAGTTCACCTCTTTTGCATGAGAAAGAAGGCCGTTCAATAAACCCCTTTTATTGAAATGCCCATCTTTCTTTTTCCTCTGCAACTCTGTAGAAAGGAAGCACACACGATTGACTGAGTAAAATAGTTATCTATTGTTTCCACGACTCTGAAGATATTTGTTCCAGTCCTAGGGAAAAAAAGTTGTCATGTTTATGCGGTTGTCAGAAACTAATCCCTCCTTGAGTATTCGAGAAAGTTTCTAGTGACTTCTGAGCTAGCTGGCACTCACAATTAAGTTTAGTATATATTCGATAGAGACATACTGACCTAAGTCCTATGTCATATCTATAGGGTATAATATTCCAATGCGCAGAGCCTATTGGGAATATAGGAACTATACTACATGGCGGCCTTGGTAAGGCACTCATTTAACGCTAGATACTAAAGTAACTCAGTCGTGCTTTTCTTAGATACTCTTTTTTCCATAATACTCCAATAGGCGTCTGGAGTGGGTAAAGGGATAAAATCAACCATAGCTGAGTAGGATAAAAAATCCTATGATTAGCTTTTTGTTTTATTCAATGTTGAAGGATACAGTGTTCCAAAATATTGTGCACCTTATCTTTGTTTCTTAGAAGCGCGCTCTGCAAACTTTCAGTCAACAAAATGGCTGATGAAGATAATCCTGGGGCCAGTGGAGCTATAGGCGACAAGGCCATAAAAGCTTTAAACTTTACAGGTTTCCAAGAAACCAACGAGGATGCTATATACATTCCTATAAATTTAAGGAAAGCCATCTATGCGTTGTAACAGCATGCCTTGTAAGGAAAGCCATCACTATAAAATGTATAAAAAATGGCCTAACATCGAGTGGTGGTAGGATAGGTTTTGTGATAGAGGCACATGAATATCACCAGACAGAGGTATTCTATTCATGGATAGTCTTCCCTGAAGCAAATCCAGTAACACATGTGTTTCACTTCTACAAAAAAGATGATCCACCGGAAGAATACAGGGGCATATTACCAAGCAATAGCGATAATTATCGCTATTGCTTGGTTAGCGTGAAAAAATTAGCGCTTAGCTGCGGCGATTTTTATCGCAGATAAACCTTGGTATTACCAAGGTTTATCGCAAATGCGATAAAAATCGGCCGCAATGCATGAATATCGCTGAAAAGTCAGCAATATTCATGCATTAGTGAGCTAATGCTCTTAGCCATGTTATCCACCTCCCATTGGATAACATGTCTAAGAACTGCTCAGGGCAGGTGTTAGCTTTTGGAGATATTCGCGCTTAGCGCGAATATCTCCAAAAGTTGGTAATAGGAGACAGCGATGTTAGCAACTGTTTTCAGTCGCTAACATCTTGGCACGCCCACTTTGCATGTCATTAGTGGTAAATATCACTGACATGCAAAGTGGGGCCAAAGATGGTTGCTATCTCCTACTAGCTGTCGCTAACTGGTGTTAGCGACAGCTAGGTAATAGGGAGATAATTTTATCTCCGCTTTCTTGGCTTTTAAAGCCAAAAAAGTGGAGATAAACCCCTTTGATAATATGCCCCACATTCCTTTCAAAGATATTGAACTTACCAGTAGCATGCACTGTGGTTTAAAGGCACCCTAAAATATTTAAATCTCATTACCAGGCTTGGTCCACTAGGTAGACCAGGAGCAACATGGCCAGTCTTAGCCAGCTATACACCACATCCTGACATTAATGAAATATCAGATGTAGAATTACGAACTCAACTAAAAGAGTTTTTTAAAATCTATAGACAATTGGTTCAATATGTCATGCGGACTCTTACAGCACAACCGGCAATGATGATTCCACAACATAAACTCACCAGGGGACCACACTAAAAATAACACCACAGACTCTACACTCAGTCATTGGAAAATTACCTGCAAAACAGGAACAAATTCCATTCTGGATAGCTCCAAAAATTACTCAAATCAAAGCAGTATTTCCTAATACTAACCCTCATGAGAAACACAGAATTTAACAATCTGTTTACCTATGGGGATCACACCACATCTGGAGGACTGCACCACTTGGGGTACAGTCTTTGCTGCTATCTACACTAAAACACACGGTGTTCAGTCGATGGCGGTAATACCTGACGCCCTGAAACAGATTCAAAACGAATACGGGGCAGAGCCTGCTTTAAATTTAGGTATGAAACTACTGAAAGATTTAACAATAATATTAGCGAATATTAAAGGTGAAGCAGCATCCTTGGTGATCTGCCAGAAATTAAGGGAATTTGATGTAACTGAGCAACCACAATAACTAGCCAGAATAATTTAAAAATCCTATGAAGAACTAGGCAGGGAGAGTCTGGGTGGGAAACCCCAACTATCTGAAAGCCCTGAAAAGGTCTTTACTAAAAACACTCCTACTCCTTCTAAAAAAAAGTGGGAAAATAGCAAACAAACTTCTAAAGAGAAGCTTTCTCATTCCAGAGATAGGCACTTGAACAGGGTGAACCCCATTATACTGGGTTTCGCCTCTGAAGGGTACAAATTACATTTTAAGAAATCAAGAATTGCCCACCTCAACGTCCTTTTCCTAGGATATGAGTTATCAAGTGAAGGCAAAATCCTAGCAGCCAACTTTTTAGAAAAGTGTGCGCAGCTCCAACCTCCAAAAACGCTGAAAAACTTACAGTCGATTTTAGGTTTCCTGAATTTTGGAAGAACATACATTTTAAATTATGCAGAAAGGGTGAAACCTTTCTACTAATTAATCAAACCTGATTTTAAAACCGTAAATTGAACACAAAAACACCATGAAATTTTGCATTCATTGCAAACAGACATGTTAGCAACTAACCATTTGCAAACACGTGTAAACGTACGCAACTTAGTGATCCGAATAATTTCAGGACAATGCGGATTCACGTACTTAACTTTTAACAAAGGTGAAAAAGTACCAATAGCTTACGAATCACACTTGTACACACACACAAGCAGAAATGAAGTTTACTTCGACAGAAAAAAATCTGACAGCTGTTCAGAGAGAGTGCCCTCGCACAGGATAAGCTAATTGTGGTTGTTACACCTGTACCTGCCTTAGAGGCAGTGAAAACAGCAAATACTCATATATAATCGTTCCAAACAGCATTCCTTTTGCTCGAATCCCTGGAGTTGGGGGGAGAGTGATTTCAAACAGGAAATGAATAGTAGCTTTGATATAGGAAGCACATTAGGGAGAGGGTCTGATACATCAAGGGATCTCTAAAAAGATATTAACTGTTAAAGAGACATACTGGTGGCCAGGAATGAATGCTCACATTCATGTGTTTGTCGTTGACTGCATAGACTGCAATAGAGATCGCAGCACAGAACGCCACCAGATACCTGACTATAGCATAGCCAGCCCAGTACAGACACCTTTCTTAGACAGCATTAGACTTTCTACACGCAGACGTCCTTGTGGACAAATGTGGTCCCACAACTATTAAGACAAGGTTCATCTGGATGTGGCCTCAACGCTCGGCTGACACTCGAACTGGTTTTAAAAGATTTGTGAGTCTTTATCGGCACATACGCAGTCGGCACACTACATTCTGACCAGGGTCCTGCGTTTAGCTCTCGAGCTTACAAGGAGGGGGAACATCCTTTTCAAAGCAACTTTTACGACGCATGCCTTTACATCGCAAGTTTTACAACGCATGCTGTTACAACGCATTGCGCTGTGGGGCGCTCTAGGATAGGGAATAGATTTAATTTACTATCCAACACCTTCCCTACTATCCACGGGGACTGGAGTTGGAATAGTAAATTAAACTATTCACTATCCAGCACCCCTCAACACTATGCGTTGTAACAGCATGCGTTGTAAAACTTGCGATGTAAAGGCATGCGTAGTAAAAGCATGCGTTGTAATGTAATTTAATCCAAGGAGTCCATGGCCAAATTGGGCGTTGCATTGTAGTACTCTAGCCCAGTCCATCCTGAGGGAGATTCAGTAGTGGAGAGAAAAAATCGGGACATAAAGCAATCTATAACAGCTAGGGTATTAGGTTCAGGGGAAGTGTGGGTCAAACATCTAATAAGTGTCCAATGTAGTCTTAACAATCTGCCAAGAAGTTCTCTAGGAAGTATCACTCCATATGAAGTCCTGTTTGAGACCAGAATGTTAGTAGGGGACCTCCATTGGCAGGCTTCAGTGGTAGACAAAAAACCTTTTGATATCAAAGAACGTTTGGCTGCTTTACAGGACTTAAATGAAATAAGAACGAAACAAAGTAACATGTTCCTGAAACCAACCATTACTGAAGAGAAACACAACTCAGTTGTGTGTCAGTCAAAAATGCATATAAGTATTACAAATATTGTGGGGCATATTCTCAAGGACTCATCGCTGATTTAGCTGCACTAGAGTGGCCGTTACCGTCCAAAAACTCACGATAACATCACTTCGCAATATTTTCAACGACCAGCCAGATAGGCGATGCCGACCATAAACAGGCGATAAGGCACGTTAGCAGCAGGGACTTAAGACCTGCTTTTTTCTCGTCTTAAGTAGGATGAAAAGCTGCAGTATAAAGGGAGCCCAGCTCAGAGCCACATCTGAAGACCAACAGATGCCATGGAGCTACTAATCATGCAGCTTGGAGAGCCAAGAGGGTCACACCCCCAGGACCACTCCTACACCTGTACTGCCACAGAACTGCTTGAGACCAAGCAAGGCTTCTATGCCATACCTGGCTTCCCGCACGTATTGGGGGCAATTGACTGCACACTTGTCCTACTTGTGCCCCCTGCCAACACTGCACACAATTACTGCAACAGAAAGCACATGCATTCCATCAATGTGCAGGCAATAGTGGGCCACCGGGGACTGTTCACCAATGTCGTCGCCAACTTCCCAGGCAGTGTGCATGGTTCCTACATCTTCCAACAGTCCATCATCAACCAGCGTTTTCAGGATGGCACCTATGGAAATGCACTGCTCTTTGGCAAGTACCAACGGAACACACCACACACCTCAACTCCACAATCATACAACTCACAACTTTGGGAATGCACACATAACAAAATCCCATACAACATGCCAACCTACATGCCCACCTACCTGACACATCAACACTAGTAACTGTGGTAACAGGGGGCAGACATGTAGACAAACCATTCACAAAGGCATAGCCCCTCTGCCACACAATAGCAGAATGTGGGGAGAGGTGGGAACCAAGAATGTGCGAAGGAGGCAATGGACCCATGAATGAGAATATACACAATGCCAAGTGTGGCAATGATGTGCTGGACAGTCTTGAGTATGCAGAGCACAGACATGTCCATGTGGTCATATACTGCTGGTGTTTGCAGTGTTGTGGACAGTAGATGCAACCATGTTACCTCAGGCAGTGGGGAAAACCTTGGACATGTAACTATGTGGCCCCCTGTAAGCGTAAGGGTAGTGGGATGGGGCAGCGTACGCCAGTCCAGCATAGGAGGGTGAATAAATAGCCTGGGGCTTTGGGAGTATTTCACTTCTGGGATGACCACCAAAGTAACTACAGCGTGTGTCTCTGTGTCCACCATATCCTGACTATAGGCCTACACACACATGGCTGACCACCTTCAACGGCCAACAATACAGTGTTGTTGTCAGGCTTGCGGACATGCGCAGACAGGCATGACAATGGTGTGCCATAGGAGTGCAAGTGATGCAACTGCGCAGCGCACACAAGTAAATAGGCTCTTGGGGGGAGGAGCAGCTGTGAGGCTACGTAATACTCATTGATCCTGCACATTTGCCAGAAGAAATACATGGCAAACATGAATCCCAAAGTCACACAAATCAAACACCACAAAACTTGTAAGCCTGCCAACACAGCATGCAGAACCACCAATTTACACTTATCTCACTTACCTCTCACAGGCGATCAAGGATATGCACTCTGCCCGTGGATGATGACACCCCTCCAAGCCCCGAACCCCCCCCCGGCCCAGAGGCAGCACAAATTGGCCCACAAACGCACAAGGGGCATTGTTGAGCACACATTTGCCTTGTTAAAGTCATGTTTCAGGTGCCTGGACATCACAGGTGGAAGAGTCCTGTACAGCCCAGAAATAGTGTGCAAGGTGATCACTGCATGCTGTGTATTGCACAAGATATGTGTACGCACCAATGCCCCATGGATCCAAGTGCCAGATGCACTGGACGATGATGAGGAAGATGAGGCAGGTGGACCACACCCCATTGCAGCTGCAGCAGGAATAGTACGAAGGAATACAATCATTAACAATTTCTTTGAATGAGCAGGCCACATTGTGACTGTCCTTAGCAATCATGGAACAGTCACAAATGACCACATAAACAGCATGTACAAATAAATTCATTGCAACACACATTCCCTGTGTGCATGTCAGTCCTCTGCGTTATCAAATCACTCTGACAAGTGTAAGTGCACTCCCACCCCTCGTCCCTTCCAACCCATGTCTTCACCCCTCTCCTGTACCTATCATCCCCAGTGCTACAGTAGTATTCCCCATAGACCCTGGCAGCTCCCGAAGATTCCTCGCTCCCTTTCACCCCATGTCTTCACCCCCTATCAGGTATCTATCATCCCTACTCTGCACCTTCAGGATAAACTCCTACGACATCTGACCTCCCAACCTTCCATCTCATTGCCCACTCCTCCTTACAGTTTATACATATCATTGAAGCCAGAGGCCCACTCATATACCACAGCCCAGTTTTGCACAGACGCAGATATTCTCATCCGCGCACTCCCATCCTTCATCTCTTATTACCTCACATCCATCCCCTTACCAGTCCCTTACCCCATACACATCCACAACGCCTCATCACCTCTCATTCTCCGCAAAAAGCAATCATGGAACCCGCAGGCACACATACATTCAATATCATTTATCCCCCACACCTTACACAACAATTCGCCAAAAGCTTCAAGCACAACTTCATTAAATTACATCCTGAAACCCTCTTCGCTGATTCCTACTTCTCTACTCACAATGGTAACTTAACCAATTACATTATCTTCCAAACCAAATGAAGAGCCCAGTGGCGGAAGCATTCCTAGCACTACTCTCAATCTCTTCCACTAGAAAATCTTCACACTGCCATGCAATCTCTATTGCATCATCACAGCTCTTCCAAGCTACAGCAACCATTACCATCTATAATAATGGAACTATCCTCATGCAATCCACGGATCACAACCTAAATCTTCTAGGAGCGACCCCTGACCCTCCTGGTAGGTCGCTCCCCCTCCACGTAGATCCGAGTGTGTGCCCCTGCTGCCGCTGCCACTGCCGCTGGTAAGCTTCCTCCGTCCCTTTTACTTCTTTGCCACTGTCTCCCCCTATTGTGCCTCGTTTTCTGCCCTCTGTTCCAACCGTTTGTCCTTCGTTTTGTGCCTTTCTGCCCTCTGCTCCAACTGTTTTTCCCTCCTTTTTTGTGCCTTTCTGCCCTCTGTTCCCCCCAATTTCCCTCATTTTTTGTGCCTTTCTGCCCTCTGTTCCATCCGTTTTTCCTTCGTTTTTGTGCCTTTCTGCCTTCTGTGACACCTGTTTTTCCCTCTTTTTTTGTGCCTTTCTGCCCACTGTTCCACTCGTTTTTTGTGCCCTTCTGCCCTCTGTGCCACTCGTTTTTACCTCATTTTTTGTGCCCTTGTGCCCTCTCTTCCACTCGTTTTTTTCTGCTCCAACTGTTTTTCCCTCCTTTTTTGTGCCTTTCTGCCCTCTGTTCCCCCCAATTTCCCTCGATTTTTGTGCCTTTCTGCCCTCTGTTCCATCCGTTTTTCCTTCTTTTTTGTGCCTTTTTGCCTTCTGTGACACCTGTTTTTCCCTCTTTTTTTGTGCCTTTCTGCCCCCTGTTCCACTCGTTTTTTGTGCCCTTCTGCCCTCTGTGCCACTCGTTTTTACCTCATTTTTTGTGCCCTTGTGCCCTCTCTTCCACTCGTTTTTTTGTGCCCTTCTTGTCTTCTGTTGCACTTGTTTTCCCCTCCACTGTGCCCCCTACAGCCCTGCCCCCCTGACTGCCTACTGCCCAATCGCTTCTCCCACCTCCCAGCTCCTCCTCCCTCCCCATATATGACGAACGCTGTGCGGTGAGGTGAGCGACCCCTGACCCTCCTGGTAGGTCGCTCCCCCTCCACGCAGCTCCGACTGTGTGCTCCTGCTGCCACTGCCACTTCCGCTGGCAAGTGTCCTCCGTCCTTTTTGATTCTGTGCCACTGTGTCCCCCTCTTGTGCCTCGTTTTCTGCTCTGTGCCACTTGTTTACCCCCCTTGTGCCCTATTTTGCCTTCTGTACAACTGTTTCCCCCTCTTTGTGCCTTGTTTTCTGCTCTGTGCCACTTGTTTCCCCCCTCCTTGTACCTCATTTTGCCGTCTGTACCACTGTTTCCCCCTCTTCGTGCCTCGTTTTCTGCTCTGTGCCACTCGTTACCCCTCTTGTGCCCTATTTTGCTTTCTGTACCACTGTTTCCCCAACGCTGTGCCCCCTGCGGCCCGCCCCCTCCCCACTCACTGCTCCCACCTCTCAGCTCCTCCTCTCTCCCACCTCCCCATATTTGCCGGATGCTGCACAGCCGCGCAGCGGACGCATGCAGCAGGCGTGCCGCTGTCACGCCGAAGGCGCACCTAAGGCAAGCCCTTCTGCGCCTGTGCGCCTGGACTGCGCCCAGGGCCAGAACCCCTGGACCCCGCGAACAGCACGACACCAGACTCCACTACGACCCCAGCACCCTCCACGCACTCAACGCCAGCCGAAACCACACCTGCCTTCAGGCCGCCTCGAAACGGACCCACGAACCCTTCTCCTGCCGCACCTGCAATTTCACCTGCAACAGAGCCACCAAACCTCCAAGAACTGAACCCAACAACCTCTGCTGCATACTCCTCAACACCCGTTCCGCACGCAAACACACCGTCGAGCTCTGGGATCTGCTCAACACCTCCGCCCCAGACATGGCCTTTCTGGCTGAGACCTGGTGGAACGACTCCTCGGCACCCGACATCGCCATAGCCATCCCGGACGGCTACAAGATCACCCGCAGGGATCGCGCCAACAGAATCGGAGGAGGAATAGCCATTGCCCACAAGTCCACCCTCAAGGTCGCCATCCACACAGACGACATCCTTAACGCCGCCGAACACCTCCACATCCGGATCCACACCGACCACAACACCACCCTCAGAGGAACACTCATCTACAGACCCCCGGACCCCGGGCTCAGTTCAGCGACTCCATCGCCGACCTCGCCAGCACCCATGCACTCGCCTCCA
Organism: Lissotriton vulgaris; assembly: GCF_964263255.1. NCBI lineage: Eukaryota > Metazoa > Chordata > Amphibia > Caudata > Salamandridae > Lissotriton > Lissotriton vulgaris. The sequence goes on along the minus strand of NC_141696.1, from coordinate 1,275,916,458 downwards.
CAGACTACATCCTCCTTGGGGACCTGAACTTCCACCTCGAGAACAACAACAGCGCCAACTCCGCCACCCTGATCAACAACCTTGCCAACCTTGGCCTCTGAAAACTCGTCATCACTGGACCCCGTCTTCTCCACAGGCACCCACGTCGCCTTAGACCACACCACCGAACTCCACTGGACCGACCACCGCTGCACCCATTTCACCTTCAAGAAACCAACTGGAGCAAAGTCACCGAAGACCAGCTGATCACCACCCTCGCCCAGAACCCACCCGCCGACCCTACCAACCCAGACGCCGCAGCCTGCAACCTCAGACAGTGGATCGACGACTGCGCCAACACCCTCACCCCGCTCAAGAAACCCTACAACAGCCACGCCAGCAAGAGAGCCACCTGGTTCACCAACGAGCTCCAGACCTCCAAACACGCATGCTGGAAACTGGAGAAGATATCGCTCCACGAACGCACACTGGACAACCACGCAGCCCACACGGACGCCACCCGCAGACATCACCACCTCATCAGATTAGCCAGGAGATCCTCCTTCAACGACCACTTGGATAACAACGCACACAACAGCAAGCAGCTCTTCAGCATTGTAAAGGAACTCTCCAACCCCGGCGCCAACGCCAACGACATCCCGCCCTCACAAGAACTGTGCGACAAACTAGCCACCTTTTTCCACCGCAAGATCGCGGACATCCATGACAGCTTCAACACCACAACCACCCCGACTACGCCAGACTCCACCTCCTCTGTAAAAACTACCAGCGCCAACCGCCTGATCTCCTGCTCCAACATTAAAGATGACAAGACACACAAGGTGATGAACTCCATCCACTCAGGATCTCCGTCAGACCCGTGCCCACACCGCGTATTCAACAAAGCAGACGCAGCCATCGCACCCCAACTAAGGAAGGTCATCAACATCTTCTTTGAAACCGCGACATTCCTGGAAAGCTGGAAGCACGCCGAAATGAAGGCCCTCCTCAAGAAGCCCAAGGAGGAACTCAAGGACCTCAAGAACTTCCAGCCCATCTCCCTGCTCCTGTTCCCGGCAAAGGTCATCGAGAAAATCGACAACATTCAATTGGCCCGCCACCTGGAAGACAACAACATCTTAGGCCCATCCCAGTCCGGATTCAGACGAAACCACAGCACCGAGACAGCCCTCATCGCCGCCACAGACGACATCAGGCGCCAACTAGACAATGGCAAAACATCAGCCCTCATCCTCCTGGACCTGTCAGCCGCCTTCGACACGGTCTGCCATCGCACTCTAAAGACACGCCTAGTAGAAGCCGGAATCCAAGAGAAGGCCCTTGACTGGACCACGTCCTTCCTCTCCGGCAGAACCCAGAGTGGCCGCCTCCCACCCTTCCGATCCCAAGCCACCGACATCATATGCGGCGTCCCCCAGGGCTCATCGCTGAGCCCGATGCTGTTCAACGTCTACATGGCCCCACTCGCAAAAGTGGCCCACCATCACAACCTCAACATCATCTCCTATGCCGACAACACACAGCTCATCCTCTTTCTCACCAAGGACCCACACACCGCAAAAACCAACCTCCACAAGGAAATGAAGGCTGCCGCCGACTGGATGAGGAGCAGCCATCTGAAGCTGCACTCGGACAAGACGGAGGTCCTCATTCTCGGACCCACTCCCTCAGCCTGGGTGCCTGACCACACTGGGAACAGCATCAACACCCACTGACCATGCACACAACCTAAGGGATCACTGAAATAATATTGAGGGACAAAATATCGACTTGCCAAAATATCGTGGACAAAATATCGACAGTCAAAATATCGAGTTTGTATCTACAAACAGGTAAGTACAAAAATATCGAGTACAAAATATCGTTAACAATAATATAGATGTAAAAAATATCGACTTTATTAAAAACAGTGTTAAATTAAATTAATATTAAATTTTAATTACTAAAATATACTTAAAACTACTTAAATTAAATTATAATAATTAAATAATAAATGAAAATAATAAAAATAATTTTTTACAATCTTATTTGTTGACCCTGAACCCTAAAAATACCCCTTTACCCAAAAACCCAAAACTGACCCTGAACCCTAAAAATACCCCTTTACCCAAAAAACCCAAAACTGACCCTGAACCCTAAAAATACCCCTTTACCCAAAAACTGAAAACTGACCCTGAACCCTAAAAATGCCCCTTTACCCAAAAACTGAAAACTGACCCTGAACCCTAAAAATACCCCTTTACCCAAGAACTGAAAACTGACCCTGAACCCTAAAAATAGCCCTTTACCCATGAACTGAAAACTGACCCTGAACCCTAAAAATACCCCTTTACCCATGAACTGAAGACTGACCCTGAACCCTAAAAATACCCCTTTACCCTAAAACTGAAAACTGACCCTGAACCCTAAAAATGCCCCTTTACCAAAAAACAGAAAACTGACCCTGAACCCCAAAAATACCCCTTTACCCTAAAACTGAAAACTGACCCTGAACCCTAAAAATGCTCCTTTACCCAAAAATTATCAATATTATTTAATTACCAATTAATTATTAATTAACAATAACAATAAAGTAAATATATTAGAACATTAGCTGTAATTATTTTAATAATTAATATTATTTTTTCCAAATTAATTACTTAAAAATTACACAAAATTATATATATTAAGAATTTACTCTAATTAATGTAATTAACTAATTACAATTAATTAATTAACAATTAATTACTAATACTAAATATGTTCAAAATTATATTAATTAATTAACTAATTAATATTAATTAATTATCAATTAATTATTAATTAAAAATATTAACAAACATATATTAATTAATTAATTATTATTAAATTACTTCCCACCCTATTCCCCTATAAACCCACAACCCGCTACAGAATTACATTACGCAATTATTATAATAACAAAATTCATTTAATAAAATATTTTATAACATTAATACACACTATTCACACATATTATTACATAAAAATACACTATAAAATATTATATATTATTAAAAATTCGATATTTTTGCTATCTATATTTTATACAGTCGATATTACTTCACTTACCTGAAAAACGATATTTTTGTAGTCGATATTATGTCCAGTCGATATTTTGTCCAGTCTATATTTAAAACTCGATATTATGTCCAGTCGATATTTTGGAGTCGATATTTTGTCTGTACACCAACCTAAGATTCATCCTCGACTCCTCCTTCTCCATGTCTAAGCAGGTTAACGCTGTCTCCTCCTCCTGCTGCAACACCCTCCGCATACTCCGCAGGATCTACAAGTGGATCCCGTCCGAAAACAAGAAGAACGGTGACACAGGCCCTCGTCAGCACAGGATTAGACTATGGCAACGCATTCTACACAGGAATCCCAGCCAAACACCTACGACGACTACAACGCATCCAAAACACCTCCACCCGACTGATCATCAACGTCCTCCGCCGCAGGCAGATCACCCCCCACCTGAGAGACCTACACTGAGAGGATCACCTTCAAGCTCCTCACCCACGCACAGAAAGCACACACACAGAAAGAAGTGTGGCTCAGGGGTTAGAGGCGGCAGACCTGGAGCTTGAGTTTCGGCCCTGGACCAGGGTTCAATTCCCCGCCTCGGCGGGTCTTGGGCTCAATAATCCCACGGACTCGATAATTCTCGCTCCGGTGCCTTCTCGACTCACGGGTTCACACTCTGCGACTCTGGGCAATAGCTTGCTTAATCTCCCATCGGCCCTTTGCGGCGGGATGCCTGGCTTTCACCTTGTGGATACCCTTCCAGGGCTATCTCACAGGGGAATACCAGGACGGGTTCCCTAAGCAAGCGCGGAGATGACCCAGGGTAAGTCCTGCGCTATATAAGTTTCATACATTTACATTTACATTTACAACGCCGGACCAGCCTACCTGAATAGCAGACTCAGCTTCTACACCCCCACCCACCAGCTCCGCTCCACCAGCCTCACCCTCGCCGCTGTCGCCCGCATCCAATGAACGACCTCCGGCAGCAGATCCTTCTCCTACCTCGCCGCCAAGACCTGGAACACCCTCCCTACCCACATACGGCAGACCCAAGACCTACTTGCCTTCAGGAGACTCCTCAAGACTTGGCTCTTCGAACAGTAGCAGCACCCCCCTTCCCCATAGCGCCTTGAGACCCTCACGGGTAAGTAGCGTGCTTTATAAGTACTATGACTGATTGATTGATTGATTCTAGAGAACATCTTCCCCATCATTAAAGACCAGGTATCCAATCCCTTCACCACCACCGAACCCATTTCCACAGCCAATTCACATGTTATCACACTCCCATCCCCCTCTGCCACCCCTCCCCCCGTCATCCCCGTCCTCCACAGACATCGGATCTGTACGCCCCTCCCTCCCTGACTATCCCTCCTTCCAACGCACCCCATTCCACCTCTCCTTACCTACTCATGTCTCCTCCACTTAGCACTACAGAGACAACACACACACAATCTTCTTCCACCCAGCTTACCCCTCCCACCAACACCTCCCATCCCATGCAAATTATTCTCCACATGTTATCTTCAATTAACACAACTGAGAGTACACCCACTCCCCCAACTGCAGTCGAACCCCCCAAGAACGAGCATTGCTTTCTCCCTGTCACCATCTCCTCCTCCTTATTCCTCCCTCCTACCACGCCACCCGTACCTCACATCGCCACCCCTAACATAGAACCCACACATCCCAGCTGACACATTACACCTCACTCGCCAACACACGTAAAGACACCCCACCACCTCCACATGGCACATGTGGCTCCCCTCCCCCATCGAAATAATTCTAAGCCCCCGACCAAATTCGGATCCCACACACACCCACCTCACCCACTCACCAGCAATCCATGTCAACACCTCAGTTACCCGCACTAACATATCCCCCATCCACATACACATCACCATCTACAACTCTATGTCTGCCCATACCAGATCGTAAACCAATCCAGGTTGAGGGACAACCACCAACACACATATTTCAGCCACCCTCCCATTCACAACCGCTCCTGATCCTACGCCATATGAGCTATCACTTCCACCTACCCCTATCATAACAGTACCAGATAGTAGTCTGGATGTGATTATGCCCGCAATCCACCAAATAAAAGAGGAACTCCACACTGTTAAAAAGATGATATCTAGACAATCAATGTACATTAGATCTGCAAATACGTCTAGATCAGGGAAGCCCCCAACTTGCCTTCCACTCACCCCCAATCCTACTCCTCCCATCTGGAATTTCAAGCCAGACCCCAATCTCCCTACCCGCCCAATACGAAGCATTAATCCATTTTCGGAAAGTGATATACCCTCCCTTCTTCATTCCTACACATCCCCTCTCATCACCCCCATCTCCCTCGCAAACCCGGCCATCCCGATTGTTCCCCGCAACCCACACAGGTCCCTCACACACATCAATAGAGGAATCAACGTTATTAATCTTAGAACAATCACTCTCACACTCAATCCCACCCCTTCCCTCATCTCACCACGTCTTAGATGCACTCTTATGAACTGCAGATCGGCCTCTAGACACGCAGTAGACATTACCAGCCTCATCATCGCACAGCAGCTTGACCTGATTGTATTAACAGAAACCTGGCTAACTGAATCCTCCTCGCCCCTCCTGGACATTCTTGTACCACCAAATTATGACATCATCAGACTATCAGACTGGATAGGAGTGGTAAGTTTGGGGGAGGAATCGTGTGCATACATCGCAGAAGTATCTCAGTAAACAGAGCCTTATCCCCCACACTTTCCACCTGCGAATACATGTGCATTGACCTCAACAGCAGTGGCACTCCAATTCGCTCATTACACATCATCTATCACCCACCTGGCGACAACCTCACATTCACGGAACACTTTATGGACTTGGTCACAACGAACACCGGACAACAAAACAGTCAAATATTCCTAGGCGACTTCAATCTCCATTGGAATGACCTCAACGACTCAATGGTCAACAGTCTCAAAAACTTCATTGGTGCGCTAGATCTCACCCAAATTTGCAACAGCCCCACACACAACAAAGGCGCAACCTTGGACTTAATAATCTCCAAAAATGACTCCATTCAGCTTGACTCAATCCTACCCTGTGATTGGTCATACCACCATATCATCACCTTCTATATCAGGGAAATTGTGAAACTCAACACAGCCCAATCGACTAAGCCAAAGATATGAAAAAGAGACTTGAAAAAACTCAACCCCAATACTTTACCCGCCTACAGCCATAAACTACTCAAGCTCCTGGCTGGCCTCTCCAATGTTCACGACCTCACCCACCACTACCTCAACTCGATGACCTCGGTTATCAATGAGGTTGCTCCTCTTCAACTAAAGAGAGTGTGCTTGAAAGACTCAAAACCTTGGTACAATGACATGCTGAACGATGATAAACGCTCTCTTAGAACTTCCGAATGCATTTGGAGATCAGTGCCGTCCGCCAAGCACCTCAAAATTCGAAGGTAAAAGAGAAATGCGTATCATAGAAAGATCAAGCACACTAAAGCAGACTTTTTCACCCACCAACTAGACCAAGCAGGAAACCGCTCCAAAAAGGTTTTTGAACTATTCAAACCCCAATCTAAGGATGAACCTCAATGATCACAAGACATCGCTCGTACTCAACCCACGTGCAAAGAATTTTCTACCTTCTTTAATCTAAAGACTGAAAATATCAAGAAAGATCTATGCAATGACCTTATCCTACAATCAAGCGTGCACACCAAAACACCCCTTACTCTTCCATCGCTGCCACAACATGCCACTTCAAAATTTGAACTAAAAAACAACGCAGCTTGGTCTTCCTTTCATACCTACGCCAAAGAAGCAATAGGCAAGATTCTCAGCACCCTCAAGCCAGCCAATCACACCTCCGATCCTCTCCCGGCTAACGCCGTTAAAGACTTAACCACACTGATTCTGCGGCTCTGGACCAAAATCATCAACAGGTCACTCCATCAAGGCTGCATCCCTGACATCCTCAAAGAAGGACAGGTTTCACCCATCCTCAAAAATCCCACAGCTGACCCCATGGACATTAACAACTATCGCCCTATTTCCAATATCCCTACTCTAGCCAAACTCCTGGAAAAATGTGTTCTACATCAATTGACAAAACACATTGACCACTATGATCTTCTGGAAAAACACCAATCTAGCTTCATAGCAGGGCACACCACTGAATCGGCTATGACACACATAATTGATGACGCTTTACATAATCCTTGATCAGAACGGCTCATCCCGACTCATCCTATTAGACCTCTCCTCAGCCTTTGATACTGTCAAACACGAGAACCTGATAGATCTGCTGAGTCACAGAATGGGACTATCAGGGTCAGTGCTTAATTGGTTTATCTCCTTACTTCAAAACCAGACTTAAAAATTCAAGGCCAACAATTCCCTGTCCATATGCTTGCCAGTAACTTTGGGAGTCCCACAAGGGTCTGCTCTATCCCTGACACGGTTCAATTTATTTATGGAGCTGCTTACTGTCCTGTTGCAAGCATCCAACGTATAATTTTGCATGTACGCAGATGATACACAACTGTACCTTAAGATACACACACCAGATGACATCATACGGCTCAACAAAACGCTTTTGAACACCCAGTCATGGATGACTGAGAACCATCTCAAGTTAAATGCACTAAAAACTGAATTCCTCCTTATAGCTCCACCTGCCAAAATACCCCTCTTGCATGACTGGTTCAAACACCTTACGGCATTCAAAGTTCAACCAACCATCATCAACTCAGCAAAGTCATTGGGTATAACCCTTGATTACAATCTTAACATGTATAAACATATTAGCAACGCTACAAAGGGGGCACATTTCCAGATTATTACACTGAGAAAGCTGAAACCCTTCTTACCATTCAACGATTTCAAGACGGCAGTTCAAGCTCTACTCATCCCCAGAGTGGACTATGGAAGTGTCTCTCTCTGTGGCCTCCCCAAAGCAACCACAGTTCCACTAAGAGCCTCCATCAATGCTGCAGCCAGACTAATCTCAGGCTTGAAAAGAAGGTCCCACATCTCCCCTGACTTAAGAGCCTTGAATTGGCTACCTTTGGAAGCCAGAATTCACCCGAAAATTGCCTGCATGACCCACAAAGCCATACACCATAAAGCACCCAGCTACCTCACCCAGAAACGGACTATCTCTGGTGGTAATAGAACCACAAGAAGAGCGGAAAACCTACTATTTAAGCCACACAGATTAAACAAGACGATAACTTATAAACGATCCTTCTCAGGGATGGCTCCTAGGATTTGGAACGCACTACCCCCAGAAACCAGACTTATCACATCTGCGGCATTTTTCAAAAAGGAAGTGAAAGCGATTCTCATGGAAAAATTCACATGAACACTACCCCCAGAAACCAGACTTATCACATCTACGGCATTTTTCAAGAAGGAAGTAAAAGCAATTCTCATGGAAAAATTCATAGGAACACTATCTAAGGAAACTACGAGTTCACTTGTACCTCTACCGATATTTATTTTATCACATGTGTACAAACAGATAACCTATGCCACACAGTTTTCTCCCTATGCTGCACCTCTTTGTGTACTCTGCAAAATATGTTATTTATACTTGATTTGCCTGTTATTGTTTTTGATTTACTGTCTGCTTTATGCTATGTATACGCAATTTACCTGTTGCTATTTTGTTGCATAACTATCCTTCACTGATTGTAAAGCGCTCTGATATCCGCAAGGGTCTTGTTTGCGCTCTATAAAACTTTCAAAATAAAATAAATAAATAAAATTAAGTGCTAACAATCTCAGAAATAGCAAATAGATGGGGGGTATGTCACCTCTGTACAGAGAGGCTGTTTAGGGTGTCACGTATCCGAAATGCCATTTCAGGGTGTATAAAATGTAGTACGTAGTCCCACTCATCATCTTATAACATATGTACAAAAACATGAAATTAAGGCTGTCATTGGTGTTCAAAAAAAGACAACAGGGTGTCATTTAGGGTCAAATATGACATCTCAAGTGTCATTTGGAGGTCAAATATGAACCACCCTGATGCAGAGATGCACCCTGTGAATCAAGTCCCACAACATGAGCAACATGGACGTAAGTGGGATGATGTCAGGGGTTGTTTGTGCACGTGGATATGTCAGAGTGTGACCTGCTCCTTTATTGATGTGGTCCACCTCAGTGTCGTGGCATGCACCATGTCATGTTAAATGGACTGCAACCATGCTAATTGTCATGCAGTGTCACTTGCATTGTCAGTGTGGCTCATGGACCCGCAGTTTTACTGGGTGCAGCACATGTGCATGGGTTTTTTATAAGATTAGTGATGTGTGGGGATGGCCCCCTCTGGGCACATTGTCGACGGGGCCTACTTGCTGTTTCTATGTGTGCTGCAGTATGCCAAGGAGTTTTTGTTTGCAGCTTTTATGGTGATTGTTCTTGCCTGATGTGGGAATAGCAAACCCTGCTTATCACTGATGTTTTTATCACTGTTGGGTCCATCGCAACTATTTCACGTTCGAGTTTCCTTTTTATAGGCGTCCAGGGAATTTTAACGTGGACATTTGACGCGTTATCGGGAAACTATCCCCTGTTGCCGACGTGTTGAGAATACGCTGTTAACACGAAGTTAGTTTCCCATGATAGATGGCATTATGTAAAATTGCGCTAACCTGGGTTGGCGATAATTATAGCCCGCTCTTGAGAATATCCCCCTGTGTCTGCTGGTGCATTGATTTCCTATCCCTTTCAGATAGAGACAGTTTAATCTGGTAACATCCAACACAAACACACATGAACTAAACAAACACTTGAGAAGCTATTTTCTCTTACATTGGAAACCATTTAAGTCTAAATGGAATTAATTTTTGCATGTTTGTGTACACATTTTGGATTTTTACTTCTCACTGTTTACCTCTGTATACTCATTTGTGTAAAACAAGGACTCTTCCTTGTGTAATACTTATCTGCTATTTAAAAAAACAACATTTTCTTTTTGTTTTGAGGAAGGCTGTTTGAAATAGATTATTAAGGCGCTCATTCCATTTCATAGTCAATCTTCCAAATGCTGTAGTAATACTGTGCTCGGTGTTATCAATTCGATTCAAAATACCTTTATTCCGCCAAAAGAGGCCATAAAGCAAATGCATATAACAAAGTGAAGACAAACAATCAAAAATACAACCAACATATCCAAAGGAACACAGAAAATTGAAGAAAATTAAGGAAGTTATAAAACAAATTAAAACACCCAAAAAATTGCAGCAATAAAATTCAACAAGACGAACAGACAAACTAAAGAATTTTTCTGGAAGTCATGCTAGCCAATGTATATTCCTACGCAAAGATAACCCCTAATGAACATACATTGACTAAAACCTAAGATGTGAAAAGCATGGTTAGCTATGTATACTAAGAACTGAGGGGATATGTACAATGAAGTGGCGGAGAAATGACACGCTCAGCCACTTCGGAAATGCAAGGCTGCACCATATTTATGCAAGTATTGCGTCAATTTGGGGAGAGGAGTTGGCCTAATGGCCAGGGTCGTCAACCTCAAATCTGGGGAATTGGGTTCAAGTCTCAGCAATGACGCTGAACATCCTGTGATTCTGGGCAAATTCTTTAATCTCCCTGTGCCTAACAAAAATGAATGTGTCCTCATGTAATACAACTGGTGCTATGTAAGGCGCTCTGATATCCGATTTGGGGAAAGTTCACGCTATATAAAACTGTAATTATTTTTTTTTTTTAAAGTATATTCATGTGATGCAGCTTTGCATTTCCCCCTGCGATGGCACTGAGTTTAACAACCTAGCGCCAATGAAGCCACATTTGCACCAGAGTGCAAGGGTGTCTGTGTGCAGGGGAGGATGGAGTATGTGTAGGAAGGTGTCCCTTCCTACACATAAACAATCTTAAAAGGCCATTTTGTAACTTTCATGTGTGCTACTTCATGCAGCACACATGAAAGTTACAAAACGGCATTTTTAAAAAAGGTTAGTTTATGTACAGGAAGGAGTACCGTCCTGTACATAAACAAACCATGGCATTTTTGCTTTTTCCATGTGTGCTGTACATGGAAAAAGCAAAAACGTGGAGAAATAATGCATTTCCCCTCGTTTCACCAACTTAAGACCAGGATTTTCCTAGACTTAATTTTGGCGCTGCCATAGGGAGCAGCATCAAATACATTGGGTGTTGTGGTGTGACGCCCACCACAACACCCACTGCACGCCCATTTCACGCTAAACATAGTGTGAAAGGGTGCCTTATGTACAAAGCAGCGTTAAGCCACGTTAAGTGGCTTAACGCTGCCTTGTACATATGGCGATAGGGGCTTGTACATATGCCCCTGATTGTCTTAAAAGTGATGGTAAAATGATGTGACTAATACCTAAAACTGGTATATAAGGTGACGCAAGTGCAGGATAAACTGTGCAAAAGGTCATCTTGTGGAAGCGCAGCTAAGCTTCTTGCGGGTCAGGCTGAATGAAGAGACGCCACCATAAAGTGTGAGGTGCTTACAATCCCTTGTGGCAGATATTATGCTAATTAGTCTTCCTAAAGATTCAATCTGTTAATGGCAAAAAGGGGGTAGAAAAACCTCCATATTCCTGCAACTAAAACCTCTAACTCTGGCCTGCTATGTTAATGTACAATATGGAGATTAGATCACAATTACAATATCCAAAAGTGAACACTAAGGCTATGAGAATCCGTAAGTCAACCATGACTAAAAAATTAATTACAAATGGATGATGTATTTCCTGATGTTTTTTGCTCTTCATATGAAAGAAGAAACTTGGAAACACATATTAGAGTCCCCCAAAGAACATAAAACCAAGCATTTTCAATGCAATAGGTCTTGCATTTGCGAGAGTTTAAGCTATTGTCATTGTAAATGACAATGTCTTTAATGTATCTGTTTTGATAATTAAAACATAAATAAAGAGCATTGTCATTTACAATGCCAATAGCTCAAACTCTTGTAAATATGAGACATATTTCATTACAAAGAAGCGGATGAAATTGTCCCGGGCTGCTTGGAAAGTGAAAGCGTGCATGGCGTGCTGAATCTTGCAGGAAACATGTTGTGTCTGCAGTATGAGAAACTCATTAACGAAAATAGTGTTTGCAGAAGAAATAATGCAAAAAAAAACAAATTGATGGATGGAATGCTGAACAATGTAAACATTCACCCCCAGTCACAAGGATCTGGGTTTAATCCATCATTCTTTTGCTCTCAGCATCACCCCAGTTTGGACCCAGCCATAGAATAAATAAGCCATATGTAAATCAGTCTTGACGCTGTTCCTTATTGGAACAGTCCAACCCGAACTGCCAAGCCAGGTCCTCCCTGGACCAGAAAAAAGCTTCCTTGGACCGGTTGCAGTGCATCACCCCTCATCAGCCAGACTAGCTTGAATCCAGTGATGCAGTGAGCACGGGACCCACGTCTGGGCATACCCTTTCAATTTAGGGTGACAAATGCAAAAGAAACAATTGATGGACGGAATGCTGAACAATGCAAACATTAACCCCCAGTGACAAAGATCTCATTTTAAACTATCATTCCTTTGCTCACCAAGCCACCCATATTTGTACAAAGGCACATGCAAATCAGTTTTGACCCTTTTCCTTATGGGAACAGTCCAGCCCGAAATGCCAAACCAGGTCCTCCCTGGACCAGAAACAAGTATCCTGGGGCCAGTTTCGGGGCATCACTCCTCATCAACCAGGGAAGCTTGAATCCAGTGGTGGAGTCAGCATGGGACCCACGTCTGGGCATACTCTACCCACTTATGGCGACAAATGCAAAAAAAACAATTGATGGACGGAATGATGAACATTTCAAACATTTACCACTAGTCACAGGGATCTAGGTTTAATCCATCATTCTTTTGCTCACCACCCCACCCCAGTTTGGGGACCACCGTTTACAACACGGTGTTTACACCGCAGTGCGTTTACGACTATGCCATTATAACGCAAGTCGTTACTACGACTTTCGCTGGATGGCGCTGTTGGACAAGGAATGTTGTAATTTTATATTCCAACACCTTCCCTACTGTTACGTGGACTGGTGTTGGAATATAAAATTATAAAATTCCAAAATCCGCGCCCTCCAACGCATGTTGTTGTAACAACTTGCGTTGTAATGCCCGCGATGTCAAGTACCGCGATCTAAAAGATCGCGTTGTACTGACATACATCCCCCCAGTTTGGACCCAGCTATATGCAAATCAGTCTTGACCCTGTTTCTTATGGGAATAGTCCAGCCCGAACTCTCAAGCGAGGTCCTCCCTGGACCAGAAACAAGCATCTTGGGACCGGTTTCAGGGCATTACCCCTTATCAACCAGGCTAGCTTGAATAAAGTGGAGCAGTGAGCACGGGACCCAAGTCTGGGCATACCCTCCCTACTTAGGACGACAAATGCAAAGGAAACAAATGATGGACGGAAAGTTGAACAATGCTAACATTCACCCCCAGTCATAAGGATCTGGGTTTAATCCATCATTCTTTTGCTTACAATTCCACCCCAGTTTGGACCCAGCCATAGTATAAATAAGACATACCGTGTAAAAACAGAAGTAAAAGGGCCAGTCGTCATGGGAGGTTACAAATGACGACAAGGCGGTACTAAGGAGGCACTAACAAAACTATTAAGGAATCAGAAGCCAGCATTTACAAAGGACAATGACACAAGCCAATGAAAAGAGAGTGGACGGAGCTTCAAGTCCGTACTCAAATACAGCATGCCTCGCAGACCAGTGCATGTGCTGCCCAGGCACAACCTAACAAAAAGGCATTCTGATGTCTCCTGATACTATTTGCTATAAATAAAGACTTTAAGTAAATTTACCTAATATCAGTATAAAAACTACAAAATAGAAGAAAATGCAAAGTGAATTGAGACCTTCTTCCATCACGCGTGCATTTTACTGTCTCCTCTGGCCATTGCTTCATTTTAGGGAAAGCACAAAGACATGGGCTATGCCCATGCGAAATCATATCAGAACAAAGCAGTGTTCATTGTTGGTTGTAAACAGTCACTACTGCTGTAGACCCTCGTTCGGTGACACAGGAAAATATGAAGCAGCAGAGGTGGTAAGGGGGGACATTAGCATGTCTAACAAAATACATTTTGTTAAGAAGCTTATGTTTCAGTTTTCTCTAGCTAAAATGTGATATACTGGCTGGACAGTATAAGGACATGATGTTGTGAAGCTGGGCCAACTCTCTGGAGATACACGAGACCAACGGAATTCTCATCACCCTATCCAATCTTGGACAATCTAATATGATTGTTTTTATAAACCCAGTTTTCTCTTTCCATCAAACAGAGTGCCACAGCAGTACAGGTCTCCATAAAAGTTGGTCTACCAAATATGACAACCCCAACTCAGTATGTATTATATCAGCCGGTGTGGATTAGGGAACAGCGAGTAATCACAGCTGAACGATGTTCTCTTGAGTTATGGAGAATAGTATGTTTATCATAGCCCTACAATACGCTGCCATAGGAGCCTGCGGATATACATTTGGATCTATAAATGGCAACCATCTGCCTGATTGGTTTACAACTTAATTTGGAAGCATACGTAAAGATACCCTCACAGGCCTGTGCCATCCTTAACCTGTTGTTTTCGATGTGCTTAGTCCAGGAACCGCTGGTAGTGAAGAGAATTCCCAGGTAGGAGAACAATGTAACCCTTGTGATATGTGTGTTGTTACTGTAGTGACTTTGTGATTTACACACACCCTCTCCACAGATCATTGTATGAATGTTCCTCAGGTTTTATTTTAAGTTATCTTGCATCCATGAATTAAGAAAAGCTGTCCATTAAATGCTGTAGGCCATTAGAGGTCCTAGATAATAAGACAGCATCATCCGCATAAAGGACTGGGTCTTCCCTACCTTTGACACGTGGAGGGTCAGCGGCCCTGCCCTAAAGCAATCTGTCCACTCCATTTATCTTTAGGGAGAACAGGACAAGACGCACCCCTGCCTAACTCCTCTCTGAATATTCAATGGTGGGGAACATTCCCCGTTACGCCCATAAAGCACCCTTGCTAGTATATTCCTATATAGCTGAGATAGTAGTTCCAAAGCTATTGCGCTTGATTAAACAAAATCAATTTTGGACACATAACTTGTGTCACTAACACACCCATTTCTCAAACATGGGGTCAGGGTATCTCCACCCTGAACCCATATGTTAGCTTTCACACAAATGTTCAGCCCTGGGAACCGTTCCCGAACAATAAAATGATGGTCGCAACTTTCTGTTCAGATTGCATCCAGTCAGTCACAGCAGTCCCGATGGCATGCGCATCCACGATTAATCGTGAAACCACCGCAAAATATCCACGCCCAGAGGTATGTCTATCATTTTAGGCTTACATTTCTCAAAAACTACTGGACGGATTTGCAACAAATAACAAAAGGCACAATCTGCACAACAACATCTACCTTTCTGCCAGATTTGGAGTAATTCCGTCCAGCGGTTTGGGCTGTAGGCACGACAATGTATTCCCATAGGAATTAACATTATAAATGCGCCCTTTTTTCGCGCCCCTATTTCTCGGTCCCCACAGTACAGATTACCCCCAAACCTTCCATGACACACGAAATCTACTTTGACACTTTTTGGGGGCAAATTTCATGAAGATTGGTCAAACGACGCCAAAGGGCTAAGCCAGTCCAAAAATGCTTTTGCGACGAATTAGAACTGCAGTGCAGGATCTTCGTAGATATGGTGTTTTGCTGCTCTCTCCCTTTCAAGTAACGCAGCAGCTTTGGTGGCTGGGCAGCATTGTATGAAAAAAAGTAAATGTGCTCCTTGGTATCAGGAATTTGTTCCCTGGAAGTATTTTGATGCGAGTAAAATACACGGTTGAGTACTAAATTAATGTACTACTCGACAGCCAGCCGCAAACGCAGTTTGTGTTCAACTTTCAGTGCCCTACACCAGTCCTGAGACCCAGAGTGTCTCAGCATGCTGTCCGTTTTGTGACTTCCCCTCAGATCTCTGGAGTTTCTTCATATTATGTCGAAACATTCTTGTTACATAGCAGCCTTGTCCCATTCCTGTGTCCTTGTAGTGCTTTGCAGTCCTGTTTTATTCTATGAACTCTACATCATTGGACTCTGTGCTGGTTTGATGTCGTCCACTGCACAGCAGAGGGATAAAAACGAACTGCGATATTTAATCTCCCTGTGTTTATTTTGCAATGTCGAATTCAATAAAAGGCTAAATTAATGTCCTGGCGTTTTCAGTGAAAGGCAGCACCACTTTATAAATGCCCTAAGACAAACATGTCAAGCTTGCATGGAAGATTAGAGCATCAGCTAAAACACACTAGCATCTCATCATCGGATTAAAAAGTTAAGCTGCCTCTGTGGTTAGTCTTTGCCCTCTGCCGCGTCTGCTCTTTGGGGGGGAAACATGCAGCCACTGGGGAGGGGCATTGCATCCCAAGCCTGGAATGCCCCATGGACCTGCTTGTCCGTCAGAAAAGTATCCAATCAAAGGAATTACCTGGATCCGACCCAAAACCACAGCGCGGCGTAAGATTGCTTCTTCTGCAGTCTGACACATGTTCTGCAGGTATTAAAAATATGCTTTATTACGTTTGTAAAACTACCTAGGGAGCACAGAAGCCAACAACAACAAACGTGGATTTTGGACTTGCCTTTTTCTCTAGATACATCTAAAATTGGAGTCTTTTTATAATTAAATCTGATTTGCTGACATGCTCCTGGTTTCCCCACTTCAAGCAGCAAATGATTCTGAATTTCATGTGTGCATGCCAGCAGCAGTAGGGACTAGTTACTGTACTTGCTCTCAGGCACGCGAGAGATCAGAGGAAAGCAGCTAGTAAAAAAGCGAAGACTAGCACGCAGCTGGACTCAAATTATAGCATGTTCCCAGAAAGTGCAGACGGTGCGGCCAAACCACCCGATTATGCATTCAGGCCTCCAAGACACACAATGCTTCTCCAAGTGAATACCTCATTTTAAGACCATTGTCTGGAAACAGACATCACTACTGTTTGTGAATAGTCTCCGACTTTATCGCAAATTAGATGCTCTTCGGCTGAGGCAAAAGTATGCTTTGAAACGACTTGTCATCCTGCAGCAAGATGCATCTGTGTGGGGGCCGCAGTCTGCAATTCTGATTTTCTTGTAAATAGAATAATTGTTTGAATAGCAAATCATTTTCACACGTCTGGAGCTTTATGCTGTTCAGGGGCCGGGGGTTGGAGATGCATCAACAGATGTTTCTCTGTATTAACATATTTTCCATGTGAGTGGTTAGCAGACAAGCAGCTGTTGGCCCACGGAGGCAGGCCAAGCCTACATGCTCCGGATCTCTTTCAGTCTTTTCATACTTTATCAAATTGCTTGCTCCCTTATTTTTTAGACTTTTTTGTATTTGCATCTTAAAGTGAACACTAAAGTCATTTTTATGTACACACAGACACACACAAATGTGTGTGCACGCATATGCAACCCACACAAACACACATATATGTTTTGTATGCATTAACACTTGATATATGTTTCTTATCAGTGTTTGTGGCTGCAAGCAATGATGTAATATGGCAATTTTTAAATCAATACTTATAACATCAACAACTACAATGCACACACATTCTCTTAATCTAATAACGCCCATCAGCACCCGAGAAAAAGTATATCTGGAGGACAGTGTAAAATTAGGCGCACATTATGTTTGCGTTCATGTATTTCTTCTCTGTTTTTACAAAGTTTTATGTCAAATGAAGGCAACGTCGAAGCCCACTGTGGGAGTTTGGGATTGCAAATGGTTAGTCAAGCACACAGAAAGCCAGGAAACCTCATGACGTGGGATATAGGAAATATTAGAAAACTGATGTGTTGGAAGTTCTATTGAAGACAATATAGTGTCAAAGGATCAGAAATGGTGGTTACAAACTGTCTACTGCAGCATTCCAAAATGTGTCTTTTTATTTCTTTTTAATTTGGAACATTCTACCCCTCAGTGAGTGAAATGTTCTACCCAGTGAATTAAATGTTCTACTATCAGTATAACTTTTCTGCCTTGGGCTACACTGGTTTTCAACAGGAAAGACATGTCAGCCTAACTCAGACATTATAAGTACTTCCTGAAGCTCGAGGTTATAACTCAATCGAAATCCTTTTAATGACTGCTATAACCATGTGAACTGGGTATAATGGTATAACAACCAATAGCAAATATGTAGTTTTTAATTTTTAGGTCTCATCTGCAGACAGGTTTAGCTGTCTGTAGGCACACCTACTGATGCCAATGAATAACAGATACTTATTTTGCTATGGGTCAACCTTTGCTCATCATTGAATGACTTTGTTGTCTATATCAATTGTCTGCTTTTGATTCAGTGGCTTTTCCTCCTTAGTCTTGTGTTTGTCCCTCTCATGAGTATTTTGGTCACTATGCTCTGACTGGATAAGTTATATCCTTCCACTGCATACTTATGATGAGTTTTTTTATTTACTATTGAGCACGTCAAAGGAGTGCATGTATTTCCTTGCTCTTTCCCCTTTTTTCTTCTTTAGCTCCTATCTCCTGTGCTCTCTTTTTGCTACCCATGACAAGAGTGCCTGGAAAATGCAAAGTGTTGATGGCCTTCTCACATCCTTTTGACCAGCCTCTGCACTCTCTTTTTGCTCTCAACCCCTCCACAAAGCTCCTAATCCCACTCCCCATGTTATATGTTCTAATTTATTTTTACAAGGGGCCAGCACCTGCAAGTGCTGCAGAGTTATTTGCTGCCTTTTTTACGCTAGGTGGCAGTTCTTGTTATCTCTTTTTACATTTTAAATTCATCATTCTACCACGGACATCCGGCAAACAACCATTTAAAAAAAAAAATGTAAGAGTTTTAAATATCGCGAACTAGACCTGAGGCATCAGAGTGCTTTACATGAGCACCAGTTTTGTTACAGATGAACACGTTCATTTTTGTTAGGCATAGGGATATTAAGGGATTTCCCCGGAATCACAGGATGATGAGCCTTATTGCCGAAACTCGAACCAGGTGTCATCAGTGATGTCATTTGAGATGTCATTAGTGATGATACAGTGATGTCACTGACCATGTCATGAATGATGTAATATGTGACATCATCAGCAGTGGATTGCGGGTGCGCGAGTTATAGTTAGTACAACTAACTATAATGGGGGAATTTCAATGATTTTGTATGAGTGAAATGTCCAACTAACTATAACACCCCTAAAACCTATGTTTTTTTCAGTGAATTTCTAAGGTAGTTTTTAAATGCTAATTCCTAACCACAACATGTCTGAAACCAATGTTTTTTCAGTGAATTTCAAAGGTTTTGTCAATGACAATTTTTAAATGTATTAATTCTTATATTTACTTTTTTTATACTAATTTTCTAATTTTTTTAAACTATTTATTTTTAGATATTTTATCTTTTAAATTACATTATAATTACATTATACATTACATTACAAAATATACTTTCTCAGAATGAATTACTTTAGTTTAAATACTTTGCAAATAGGCAATAGACTTTTAAGTATAGTAGGTACAGTTGTTGTAATGTGCAACACAATTTCAGACACAATGAAACATTGAACTCAATGTGAATTTCTAGTTAAATGCAGTTAGTTACTTTTTGGATTACTTTTCTAACCACAAGACTAGATCCTAGATTCAGTCCTGGGATATCTCCTGTAAACAGTTGAGTAAAAACGTTTTGGTTACAGTAGTGATTTTTAAGGAATATTATTGTATTTTAAAAGTTGACACAAGGGAGGAGCCGTGCCAGCGACCAAGATGGGCGCTTGAGTCTAGGCTCCGACGGCCTCCACATCCTGACTAGCCATCCGGCATATTATCCTGACACCCGTCCCTGCCATCGGGTAGGGGACCAGCACCTGAGTCACTAGGTGAAATTCTGGTTCGATTGGACGTTCTGGTGTCTTACTATCGTTGTCTGAAATTTTGAGGCCTACTGACGTTGAAGCCGGGACCCCGAGTTAGGTGGGGTTCGTAGTGGAGTGCGACAACATTGGCCTCTGGGACCGGAAGTGGTCGGTCGGATCCTGGTTCATCGCGAGAGTGTCTTGGCTGGGGTGCCCTGAATCCACCTACATTGGCCTAGGGTCACACTACTGAGGAAGTAGCCAGGACCCTATCGGTGGTGGCAATGGCTTCGAAAGGAGACACTGAGAAGCCCCAGTCGAGGTTGTTGAAGAGTAACCAGCAGATCCAGACCAACAAAATCGACAAGAATGCCCTCTCTAAGGGGTCCCCGACCGATGTGAAGCATATCCCGACTGGTGGTCGAGATGTCGATTCGGTCGTCGAGGACCCTACAATGAAAGACTTAATGGCAGCGATCACCGGGGTGCGCTCATCCTTGGACAAGATGGACACTAAATTGGACTCAGTGTCGATCTAGGTGGGCCTCATAAGGGCCTGGAAATCAAGACGACGAGCCTCATCGAGGATGTATTGGAGCTCCAGAAGGAGGTGCGGGACCTCAAGGCGGCCCGGACCCAATTCGATTGGAAACTCGATGAATATGAAGGACGGGTGCACCGCAACAACGTCCGTATTTTGGGAGTACCGGAGAAGTCGGAAGGGTTGACTCCGGACCTCTTTGTCGAGGAACTCGTCCTGGAACTTCTCAAGCCTAAGGGCCTCAGCAAATTTTTTACGGTTGAGAGGGCCCATAGAGTTCCTGGTGGTCACCCCAAGACGGGGGCACCTCCCCATCCCATAATAGCCCGGGTCCTGAACTTTCGGGATCGAGACGCTATCCTGCAAACGGCAAGATCCACGGGCCGGTTGGCCTATGAGAACGCTTCACTATTGTTTTTCCCGGACTTTACTCAGTTGGTGCAGAGGCAACGGCAGAACTTTATGGCCATCAAGCGACGCTTGAGGGACCGAGAGATGAAGTACTCGAAGATGTTTCCGTCCCGTCTTCGGATTGAACATGATGGGAAAACCTAGTTTTTTGACAATCCTGAGATCGCCGTGGACTGGCTGGACCGGATTGTGGGCTCGGACCCCGGGGGTCAGGCCCGGACAGATGATGGAGAATAGTGACTAGTCGCTGTGACTGTACCGCATTATTATCACTAGTGACGTAATGGAACTGGTCAGGGTTGTTTCTATTCCCCCCCGGACTATTTTATGTGGTTTTCCTTTTTTGTGTATGTCTGAATGGGGTTATAATGGTTGGTTCGGGGTGGTGGGGGCGGGCGGCCTGTTGTAAGGTCCTCCTCTGTTTTCTACTTTTAGATGCCTGTAGTTAGTTGGGGGTGACAGGCACACTGCGAGTTGGGGATGTGCGTTTGCTACATGCAGGGGTGCAGGGAGGGGGGTTGGGGGATTGTTATTGGGGGGGATTTGATTGTTGAGTCGTATGTTTTGTGTGACCAGAGTTCGCTATGGGTGCCTATGGATATTCTTTTCTTTTTTGGGGGATAGGAATGGCCTCCGCTAGGTTGGGCTTGGGGCTTTCCGTCCTTAGTCGGAACGTGAATGGCCTGGGTGATAAGATCAAGCGCACTATGGTCAGTCAACTGATTAGAAGGCACTCGCCCAATGTGGCGCTACTACAGGAAACTCATCTTATGGGTAAGCGTTGTCTGGCGCTTCACAGAGGAGGCTATAAACTAGTGGCTCATGCTGGCTTTACTTCCGGCTCTAGAGGAGTGGGGATTTTGGTTAAAAATTCCTTTCCCCTTACCATCCAGTCAACCTGGTCGGACAACAGAGGCCGATATGTTGGTATTTCGGGGTTATGGGAGGGCAGGACTGTCACTTTTTTGTCTATCTACGTCCCCCCAGTGTTACAGGTGGACACTTTCCGCGACTTGGGCCGTGTGTTTCTGACTTTGCCCATTGGAACTATAGTGTTGGGCGGGGACTTCAATGCTGTACTGGATGGTGAACTAGACAGGCACCACTACCGTGCGCTTTTGCCTTCCTGTAGATGGCTGGCAGATTTCACTGCCGCATCGGGCTTGGTGGATGGATGGCGCCTTAGGCACCCTAGTGATGTCAGCTATACACACGCCTCTGCGGCGCATCACTCACTCTCTAGGATAGATTATGTTTTGTTACCAGCGTCTCAGGCAGCTCTTATTCAGGAAGTGACTCATTTGGCACGGGGGTGTCTGATCATTCACTGATATGGCTTCGATTGCAGATGGGACAGGGTGATGTGGGTAGGGTGGCACCGATTAACGCGTGGCGTCTGAAAGACCCTGCTGTTAGAAAGGAACTTGTGCGTGTCACGGATTGTTACTTTAAGGAGAATGAAGGCTCGGTTACATCGAAGTGTTCCCTGTGGGAGGCTTATAAAACTGTCGCAAGGGGGGAGGTTCTCCTGGGCAGAAGAAGAGGAGCAGGGCCGAAATTGATAGGGTGGAGGCGGAGCTATTGATCTTGGAAGCCACTGTCTCCTCGGGGAGTGACCCTGGGGCGAGGCAAAGCCTCGGGTTGCTTCAGGACGAGTACAAGACCCTAACACGTGACAGAGCAAAGACGCAACATGCTACCACGCAGAGTAGAATCTATGAACATGGTGACTAGGCCGGGAAGTTAATAGCCTGGTTGGAAAAGGGTGATTGGGGATCTCGGTTGGTGCCGGAGCTGCGCATCGCGGGTGCGGCGGTCTCATCGGACCCCCACTTAATTGTTGACGAATTTGCCCGTTATTTTGAGGAGGTTTATACCTCGGCAGGGGACTTTACGGAGGTAGAAAATGCGGATATGATTCGGGATATTCCAATGCCAATTCTGTCTGCCGAACACAGGGAATTTCTGGACTCCGCCCTTATGAACGATGAAGTGGCGATGGCTATCAGGGGAGTTCATTCCGGCAAGGCTTCGTGCCCAAACGGTCTCCCCATTGAACTGTTTAAGATTCACGCTAACCGTTTGGCCCCGCACCTGAAAGATATGTATCTTGAGAGCAGGGACCGCGGCGAGTTGCCTTACGATCAACGTATTGCCAATATTGTGCTTACATATAAGAATGGTAAGCCGCGTCTGGATTGTTCATCGTACCACCCGATCTCCCTGTTAAACGTAGAGCCTAAAGTGTTAGCCAAATTGCTCGCCGCCCGACTGGTGAAGGTCATCACGACGCTGGTGCATCCGGACCAGTCCGGTTTTATGCCGCTTCGGAACACCGCCCTCAATCTCAGACGGCTCCACGGGGTGGTGGCGGGTGCATCTCGCATCCATGAACCGGCGGTATTGTTGTCCCTGGATGCCACAATGGTCTTTGATCGGGTGGAGTGGCCCTACCTCTTTGCGGTTTTAGAGAAGTTGGGGTTTGGCCACGAATTTATTGGTTGGGTTCGCCTTCTCTACTCAGCACCCCTGTCTCGTGTGGTAGTTAACAACCATAGATCCCGCAACTTTTCACTTGGGAGGGGCACTCGTCAGGGTTGCCCTCTCTCGCCACTCTTGTTCGCCCTTGCACTTGAGCCGCTCGCGGCCTGGGTGCGGTGGGACCGCTCGATTAGGGGACTGCGTTGGACACCGGAGTGGGAGGATAAGATCTCGCTCTATGCTGATGACATCCTTTTGTATCTTACCTCCCCTCGCAGTTCCCCGGTGGTTTTCATGGATATTCTCGCTATTTTCGGGAGGTACTCCGGCTTCGCTATTAACTGGGCGAAGTCGGTCCTTTTTGTATTAATTGGTGATCCGCCTAGAGTGCCGGCGAACTGCCCGGTAAAATTGGAACTGATCAGTTTTCGTTACCTGGGAAACCAGATATCAAAGGACCCTAAAGTGCGTTTTAGCCTGAATCTATTACCCCCTTTGGCCAGACTGCGAGGTGATGTCGCTAGATGGAAGGGTTTGCCGATCTCTCTGCTGGGTCGTGCGGTCCTCTTCAAGATGATGGACTTCCTGCGCTTTTTGTATGCTCTGCAAATTTCCTTTGACCCGGTGCCTCCGTCGTATTTTAATGAGATTGAATCGTTGCAGCGCGGCCTGCTGTGGGAGGGGAGGACGCGTATTGCATTGTCAAAATTGATGTTACCTTGGTATGACGGGGGTATTGGTCTGCCTAATATCAAGAAGTACTATTGGGCGTCCCAACTGGCTCCTATAAATCATTCCATTTATGGTTCACCGGTTGACCCGGGCTTTGCGATGGATCGTGGCCAGGTGCCTGGGGGAGAGTACACCAGAGTGTTGTATGCGAGGTGCGGTTGTTTCCCTTTGGTGGGTCCTCCATCCAAGACTACGAGGGTATGGCACGAGGCCAACAGGGCCCTGAAATGGGGGGGCGAATAACACTAGCTAAGCCTTTGTGGAGTTCGGAGATGTTGAGCACTCTCTGGAAATCGAAAGGGTTTGACCGTTGGGATTTGATTGGAATTACTCAGGTGCGTGATGTGTGGGGTAAAGATAGGGTGTTGACGTTTGAGGAGTTACAGGCCAAGTACCAACTGCATGGTACGGAATGGTTTAGATACCTTCAGGTCAGTCACGCTTTACATGCTGTAATTCCCAGTGGAGTGACACCCCCAGTAGCCTCCCCGCTTGAAGACAGACTGTTGGATGGCTATCTGCCCACCAAAGCAATATCGCTGACTTACAGAAAACTTATTAACCACACTGAGGATCCCCTGGCCCGATTTAGGGAACAGTGGGTGGCAGATGGCTTGGTCCTGGATGAGGAAGATTGGAGGGAGGTGGTGTCATCCCTTATGGTAGTGGCGGTTCCGATGAGGCTCCGATTGGTCCAATTACAGATTCTTTACCGCTCCTATACTACGGGCCCTGGATTGTTGAAAATGGGGTTGGCCGTATCCGGGGATTGTCGGCGAGGGTGTGGGGTGCCCGGTACATTCCTTCATATCCTATGAGAGTGTGAGAAGGTCCGTGAATTTTGGAACAGGATACATCTGAAGATGAGTGGAGTTTGGGGAGTGCGGATTGAGTTGGAGGCGCGTCGCTGTCTGTTGAATGTTTGGGAGCCCACCGACCTCTCGATTCATGGCAAGGTTTGGGTCACGTTGGCTTGTGCGATAGCCAAACGTAATATTGCACAACTCTGGAGTGCTTCTCGTGCGCCTCCCCAAACTTCACTCATTTTCAGATGTATCCTGTTCCAAAATTCACTGCACTCCCATACCAGTAGCGTACCAAGCTCCATAACCACACAATTCCTATCCGCCATGTCGCTAAAATCGTAAATGATGCCCATTTTGTATCCGACGACTTCGTGGCACTGCATCCCATGTAACATCATATACGTATGAAGTCACGCCAGCTGCTACTTTGGTATCCAACAGGTACACAGTACCAAGCCCCATGTTACGTCATGTACGTATGGGGTCATGCCCGCTGCACCTTGCGTATGCGACAAGTACACGCTGCCAGGCCCTGTGTTACGTCATAGACATATAGTGTCTCGCCAGGTACGCAATTCCCTCGTTTTTTTTTACGCAAAAGTGTATCTAAATAACTTTAAACAGTATATGAGAACAAGCAATAATATAAAATATTTTAAACATTTATATATTTCTAACTGTAATAAACTTATATTATGATAAATATATTTGTCAAAATCACGTCAGGTGCAGCCTCCTTGCATGCTTGGTGCGCGATTGCCATGTGACAAAAAAAAACATTTCATTGCTTCATAACATTTCACATTGTAACAGTTGGATGACCCCACCCATTTTACTCATTCTCTCTACAGCGTTTGATGACAGACACCTTTTCTGCTTAGAGAGCTTTTTTTTAAAGTTTTTTTGCTGTGTACACATATCTTATACTACACACAACATGCAACGATCATCTTGATCAATATTCATGGTCTGTACATTGGCCTTCCACGTGTGATCGCCATGCATCTCAAACAATACATCAAAAAACAAATATGTTGTTACTCGATGCTCCTGGTGTGTGTGCGTGCACATTATTGTGCTCCCTTTCGGCCTAGGTGTTTGTGGCTCTAAGAAGTATCAGGAGCCACAAGCAGAGTGCACATCCTAGATCACATGTCACAAACAGTAAACAGCAATGTGTAGATTTATTTTGCTGTACTCTCTGTTGACAGGCTTTACCAATATACTAGTGTGTTATACATGAGACTTTCAGATTCACATTTGACATGTGTTAGACGGACCGGGAAGGTCGGCCGAGATTACGGGGAGAGGTCTCCGGGGAGAGCCGCCTCCAACGACTGTACAGACAAGTAACTTCCTCCCCACAGACGGACACCACACAAGACTGAAGGTTAACGAGACTTTATATGCAATTCTTAGGTTACGATGGTATGATACAAGGAGGTCTGGACTCAGGGGTCCCCTCGATTCAAGTCTTTGGCTGAGGAAAGGGGTAGCGGGACAGTCTTAATTACCAATGAGTACGAAGTAGCTCTCAATCCTCGAGCTCGGCGTTGAGATGATCGGGCCGTGGAGGAGCCAAGCAGGTCCCGAGATGGATGAAGGAAAGATGACGGTTACAACGGTCCGCGGCCACGCCAGCAGGTCCCGACGACGATGTAGACTGTAGGTTACGACGGCTGTGGCAGCGCCAACAGGCAGGATGATGGTAAACAGGACAGAGCTACGGCAGCGCCAGTAGTCCGTCCAGGATGAGTTCCTCTTTACGTCTCTCGACTCCAAGATACAACTGCCTTCCTGCTCTGGAGCTGCCCCAGTTATAGGGCTGGCGTGCTTTGATGTCCGGACCCTCGCACTTGGAGGTCGGGAGGTCCGGGATGAGGGAGTCCAGACACCCAGCAGGGGGGTGGAGCCAGCGCCCGGGGAGGTGATGGGCGAGCGGCACTTGGCGGGGGAGAGCCATCGGCACCTCTTTCTCCCATTGACTTGCCAAGTAGCCCGCTCACCTCCTGGGTGGAGGGTGGTGCCGGAATGTCTGAGGCCGGGCTAGGCCCAGGGTTGAGGTCGATCGGGGGCCAGGCGGCCTCGTGATGAAGTGTCCAAGATGGCGGCCCAGGCTGGGCGCGTGGGCCGGCAGTGGATCGGGCCCATGAGGTCGATATGTTTGAAGGCAGGGGTCCCTGAGGGGACGGAGGACGTGAGATGGTGGTGTGTGGTACTTGCGTGACCGGGCTCGGGCCTGGTCGAGCCGGGGGAGAGCGGCCCTTCACGTGGCCTGTCCAACATGCGTCCCCCCCAGCTGAAGGCGGGGAGAGCTACCCATCCTCTTGGGGACTCTCCTCGTCGAGGCGGAAAAACCGGGACAGGCCATCCGCGTTGGCGTGATCTGACCCGGGCCGGTGTTCGACTGTGAAGTCCATA
Organism: Lissotriton vulgaris; assembly: GCF_964263255.1. Taxonomy (NCBI): domain Eukaryota; kingdom Metazoa; phylum Chordata; class Amphibia; order Caudata; family Salamandridae; genus Lissotriton; species Lissotriton vulgaris. The sequence goes on along the minus strand of NC_141696.1, from coordinate 1,275,889,110 downwards.
CCTTGTAGGGAGATGGACCAGCGTAGCAACTTTGGGTTTTCCCCCCGCATATGCATCAGCCACTGCAGGGGTCGGTGGTCGGTCTGCACCCGAAAGTGGGTGCCAAAAAGGTAGGGCCGGAGCTTCTTGAGGGCCCATACCACCGCGAAGGCTTCCCTCTCTATGGTGCTCCAGCGTTGCTCCCGTGGTAGGAGTCTCCGGCTGATGAAGGCCACCGGTTGATCGAGGCCTTCGGTGTTCACTTGAGACAGGACCGCCCCAATGCCCTGGTCGGAAGCGTCCGTCTGGACGATGAACTCCCGGCTGTAGTCGGGGGCCTGGAGCACAGGGGCGGAACACATGGCGGCCTTCAACTGTTCGAATGCCGTTTGACACTCTGAGGTCCAGTTCACTTTCTTGGGCTGATTCTTTGACGTGAGTTCTGTGAGAGGCCCCACTATGGTACCATAGTCTTTCACGAACCTTCGGTAATAGCCCGTGAGGCCCAGGAAGGCTCGTACCTCGGTTTGGGTGATAGGGGGCTGCCAGTTCTGGATGGCGGCAATTTTCAGCTGTAGAGGGGCCACTAGGCCGCTTCCCACCTGGTGTCCGAGGTAGGTCACAGACCCTTGTCCAATTTGACACTTGCTGGCCTTGATCGTGAGGCCAGCTCGCTGAAGGGCTTGCAGCACTGCTCGGAGGTGGTGAAGGTGCTCGGTCCAATGGTGGCTGTACACAGCGATGTCGTCAAGGTAGGCGGCGCTGAACCCTTCGAGCCCCGCCAGGACCTGATTGACGAGCCGTTGGAAAGTCGCTGGGGCATTCTTCATGCCGAAGGGCATGACCGTAAAATGGTAGTGGCCATCGGGGGTGGAGAAGGCAGAACGTTCTTGTGCTCGGGGGGTGAGGCCGATCTGCCAATAACCTGCTGTCAGGTCGAAGATGCTGAGGAAGCGGGCAGCTCCCATTCGGTCGACCAGTTCATCTGCCCGGGGGATGGGGTGTGCGTCTGTTTTGGTGACTTCATTCAGGCCCCGGTAGTCGACGCAGAACCGGAGTTCTGGTGTGGCTCCGGGGGCGGCTGCTTTGGGGACCAGTACGACCGGGCTGGCCCATGGACTGTCGGAGGGCTCGATGACCCCGAGCGTGAGCATTTTGGCCACTTCCGCCTGGATGCAGGCCCGTACCCGATCAGGTACGCGGTAGGCCCGGTGGCGGATAGGAGGGCTGTCGCCGGTGTCCACATCGTGCACACACCAGGAAGTGACCCCTGGGGTGAGGGAGAACAGACTGGCGAACTGTGACAGGAGGGCTTGGCACTCTTGGCGTTGTTCTCTGGTGAGGGTCTCCGAGAGTCGGACCCCATTCACGGAGCCGTCCTGCTCCTGGGTCCGCAGGAGGTCGGGGAGAGGCTCGGAGTCGTCTTCAACCCCATTGTCTGTGGCCATCAGTAGGCTGAGTTCTGTTCGTGCAAAGTGGGGTTTCAGTCTGTTGGTGTGGAGAACTCGGAGTGGGTTCCGGGAGGACTCCATATCGATCAGATAGGTGGCAGGGCCCTTGCGCTCGATTACCTTGAAGGGCCCCGTCCATTTGTCTTGGAGAGCGCATGGCTCCGTGGGGGACATTACCCATACCTGTTGTCCCGGTTCGAATTCAATGGATGAGGCGTTCTGGTCATACCATTTTTTCATGTCCTCTTGACTGGCCTCTAGGTTGGCTTTTGCTAGGTCTCTGAACCACCGGGACTGGTTGCGGAGGGTGAGGAGGTACCGGAAGACATCTGGAGGGTTCTTGGCCGGAGGCATCTCCCAGCCTTCCTTGATCAGGCTGAGCGGCCCCCGTACTGGGTGCCCGTATAGCAGTTCAAATGGGCTGAAGCCTAGGGATTTCTGTGGGACCTCTCGGTAGGCGAAGAGGAGGCACGGTAGCAGCACATCCCACTGGCGACGGAGGGGCTCTTCCAATCCCCCGATCATCCCTTTTAGCGTGCGGTTGAACCGCTCAACAAGTCCGTTCCCTTGGGGGTGATAGGGGGTCGTGAATCGGTAGGTGACCCCACACTGTTGCCAGAGGGATTTCATGTATTTAGAGATAAAGTTCGTGCCTCTGTCGCTGACGACTTCTCGGGGGAACCCTACACGGGAGAAGATCCCCATCAGGGCCTGGCCGACCACTGGGGCTGTCACGGTCCGGAGAGGAACAGCCTCGGGGTAGCGGGTGGCGTGGTCCACTAGCACCAGGATGAAGCGATGGCCTTGTTTTGTACGCGGGTCCAGGGGTCCCACAATGTCTATTCCGACCCTCTCAAATGGGGTCGTGACTACTGGAAAAGGTTGCAAGGGGGCCTTTAGTTTGCGGCCGCTCTTCCCACTGGCTTGGCACGTGGGGCAAGATCGGCAATGCTGGTGCACATCGTTTCTCATTTTTGGCCAGAAGAAGTGGGTCACTAGGCGACTGTAGGTCTTATCTTGTCCCAGGTGCCCTGCCAGGGGGACATCGTGGGCCAGGTTTAGCAGAAAGTCTCTAAAGCGGAGGGGCACTACTAGTACTCGGTTGGCCCCCAGCTCGGCGATTCTTTGCTCGCTGTACAACAGATCACTGTCCCAGTAGACCCAATGAGTTCCGGAGGTATCCCCTGCGCCTTGGGCGAGCGCTTGTTGGCGAAGTCCCTCTAGGGAGGGACAGGTCTTCTGTTCCTGGCGGAATTGTTCTTGGGTGGGCCCCCCCTCTTGGGCCCACTGGTCAAGGTTAGCGAGGTCGGAGGGTTGAGCAGGTTCGAGGGGGGTGTCATGGTCGGAGGTCTCGGCTGGGGCGACCGGAGGCGGTGGCGCCGGCCATTCTGGTTCTTCCGGGTGATGGTTGGCACGGGCGGCCATGGACCGGGTGGTGACGCACGCCCAGTCCGGGACGCCTAACATCCCCAAGTGTTCTTTTCGCTCCACGGCTGCCCACGGGGAGCTCTCTAGGTCATTTCCGAGGAGGCAGTCCACGGGGGCGTCGTCTCGGACCGTCACCTTCAACATGCCGGAGACCCCTCCCCACTCAAAGGGGACGCAGGCCATCCGACACAGACTTTCCGAGTTGTCGGCTGATCGCACAGGGCAGAGAATGTTCGGTAGATATTGTTCTGGGGTCACCAGGTGACAGCGGACGGCTGTTACACTGGCCCCGGTGTCCCGAAGGGCTTCGGCCCGTTGTCCATTGATGCTCACCCATTGGCTGTACTTCCGGGTGTTAGCGGGTAGGGGGACCCGCGGGACCATGTCTCTTCCCCCTAAGCACGCGAGAGTCATGGCGGCTGGCTCCCACTCCTGATACTCTTGCTCGCCTGTTTCTTGTTCCTCGGAGATCTGTTCTTCCCCTAGTGCCGCGGCGGCCACTTGGCGGGGTTTTGGACTCTGATACTGTGGGCAGCTTGGGTCGTTTGCATAGTGGCCGACTCGTTGGCATCGGTGGCACGTGACATTGGCTCTGTACCCCGGTCGCGCCGGGGTGCTGCCCCGGTTGGCCGGGGGGGTGGTGCTGGTAGCGGGGGCGGCCGGAGTGTTGTCTCTTCCTCGTCCTTGGCCCCCTCCTCCTCCTCTGGGTCGGTAGTGACCATTGTTGTTCCTGCTCTGCTCGTAGGACCCATTCCGGCCCACTCTGGTGATCTCCCACCGGTCAGCTTCGGCTGCGAGCTGCCGGGGATCGGTTAACTTGCTGTCGAGGAGGTGTTGGCGTAGTTCAATGAAGCAATTGTTGGACAGATGCTCCCATACCATCAGATTGAACAGCTGCTCGTAGGTCGTGACGTTGTTTCCTTTGATCCAGCCTTCGAAAGCTCGGCTAAAGTACGTGACATAGTCTACCCAAGTTGTACCCGGGATGCGTGTGCAGTCTCGGAACCTCTGACGGTACATCTCGGGCGTGAGGCCATAGCGGGTGAGGAGGGCCGCTTTCATATGGTCGTAGGAGGTCATCTGGTGGTCTGGGAGTTGTAACAGGGTATCGCGGCCCTCATTGAGGAATCTGCCCCATAGGCCGGCTCCCCAATCGTTTCTATCGATCCGGTGTGCAGTCATAGCGATTTCATAGGCCTTAAACCATTGCTGGATGTCGTCTTCTCGAAAATATTCTCGGACCACATCCTTGGGGATGTGTACCTTTTTTTCCGTGGTCCCTGGGGTGTGCGGTCTCTCGGGCACCCCTAACTCTTTATTCTGTTTGCGCAGGTTGATCTCGGCTAGGTTCCGTTCGTGCTCGTACGCCAGTTTCTTTTCCTCGAGCTCTCTTTGTCTCTGTTTCTCCTCTCTTTCTTCTCGGAGACGTAGGTGCTCTAAGTTGATTTTTTGTTCGGCCAATTTGAGTTCTACGTCCATCTTGAGTCGGGCCATTTCTAGCTCGTGTAGTCGGGTTCTTTCTCTTTCTTGGATTTCGTCTTGCGAGAGACCGGTTCTTTGCCCTTCAGGGGCCGTGCTGGTTTTGTTCGCGGTGCTTTGCTCAGGGGCTTCGGCATCCCTGGTCTCTGCCCAAGATTCTAGGGCATGCTTAAAATCGTCCTTGGTGCTTAGTCCGGTGGTAGCGATACCTAGTTCGATGCAGAACTGCTTTAGTTCACGATGACTGTATTCCTCTAGTTTTTCCCTTTGGAACTTCTCAGTTGATCCGCTTTCTTTAGTTGTCATTGTGGTTCGTTGTGGGGTGAGCTACTCTCTGTACGTTATGCGGTGATTCGGATCCCGTCGCTGGCCACCAATGTTAGACGGACCGGGAAGGTCGGCCGAGATTACGGGGAGAGGTCTCCGGGGAGAGCCGCCTCCAACGACTGTACAGACAAGTAACTTCCTCCCCACAGACGGACACCACACAAGACTGAAGGTTAACGAGACTTTATATGCAATTCTTAGGTTACGATGGTATGATACAAGGAGGTCTGGACTCAGGGGTCCCCTCGATTCAAGTCTTTGGCTGAGGAAAGGGGTAGCGGGACAGTCTTAATTACCAATGAGTACGAAGTAGCTCTCAATCCTCGAGCTCGGCGTTGAGATGATCGGGCCGTGGAGGAGCCAAGCAGGTCCCGAGATGGATGAAGGAAAGATGACGGTTACAACGGTCCGCGGCCACGCCAGCAGGTCCCGACGACGATGTAGACTGTAGGTTACGACGGCTGTGGCAGCGCCAACAGGCAGGATGATGGTACACAGGACAGAGCTACGGCAGCGCCAGTAGTCCGTCCAGGATGAGTTCCTCTTTACGTCTCTCGACTCCAAGATACAACTGCCTTCCTGCTCTGGAGCTGCCCCAGTTATAGGGCTGGCGTGCTTTGATGTCCGGACCCTCGCACTTGGAGGTCGGGAGGTCCGGGATGAGGGAGTCCAGACACCCAGCAGGGGGGTGGAGCCAGCGCCCGGGGAGGTGATGGGCGAGCGGCACTTGGCGGGGGAGAGCCATCGGCACCTCTTTCTCCCATTGACTTGCCAAGTAGCCCGCTCACCTCCTGGGTGGAGGGTGGTGCCGGAATGTCTGAGGCCGGGCTAGGCCCAGGGTTGAGGTCGATCGGGGGCCAGGCGGCCTCGTGATGAAGTGTCCAAGATGGCGGCCCAGGCTGGGCGCGTGGGCCGGCAGTGGATCGGGCCCATGAGGTCGATATGTTTGAAGGCAGGGGTCCCTGAGGGGACGGAGGACGTGAGATGGTGGTGTGTGGTACTTGCGTGACCGGGCTCGGGCCTGGTCGAGCCGGGGGAGAGCGGCCCTTCACGTGGCCTGTCCAACAACATGCATTGCTTGACTGTAATAAGCGTTATCACTGTGTATGACGTAGCCCTACTGCTGATCCTCCGTCCATCCGAACACATTCACATGTGTATGCTTCGCGATAGCAACACTTTCAATAATACCGCACACCATTGACATACGTGTCTGTGCATATCCACAACCTTGACAACGACATGTAATGTTCACCAGTCAATCTTTTCAAACATAATCTCATTAGCGATAGTTGCGCCCTCCCGACACATGCTACACTAATGTAAATTGGTCCAAACTACAAAAGGAACACACATAAGTACACTTTCTGCCAGGCAGGAACTGAACAACACCCAGGTCCCCGGAATAGTTATTCACACCCCTACGCTAGCCTGGTGTACGCAAGCCCGGCCTCCTCCACGTACGTTTAAATAAAATAACCACAACACCACATGTCCCTCTTTTTCCACACTGCCTAAGATGATATGGCCGCATCCACCTCGCTTATCACAATGCGCAATAAAAGAAAATGGAAGAAAATGGATCCATGAGGGGTACACCAGCTCGCAAATTTACCGAAAATCCGCAAATTCACACGCAGCGGATTTTTTTTTCATGGTGATACAATTTTGCGGCGTGCGGCGTAAGTTTGCAATTGCGAACATGTAGGTGCGGAGGGCAGCAACAATCTCGCACTCGCGAAATTACAAAATTTGCAATTCTGCACAAGAAATCCACTAGCAAGCAGCATAGACCTTCTGAAAATGATGATTTTTATCAGAATAACTCCTCAGGTTGACATTTGCCTGCCCTTTTTTGGATTTGAGGCCTTTTGACTTTCTTTGGATCACTTTTGGATTAGAAATCAACTTTCACAAGTAAGTTTGTTTGGGGCATTACATTTGCTGTTCTGCAGAAAAACGAGTTTTGCTAAACTGAAAGCACTCAGCAGGTGCAAAAGTTCAAATTCATCATTAGTAACCATTCCCTGTAGTGCTTCCTGACTGGGGCCCCTCCAGAGTTCAGTTGCTAGTTGCAACAAATGTATGACCCTGCTCTGACCCTCACAGCTGGATCATAGAATAGCTACAAGTAGGCCACAAAGGTCCTGGAAAAAGAAATTGCACTGCAACAGAAAGCAAATTACAGATAAGGAAGCAGGTGCCAGACTGGAATTTTAAACCAGTGACACATTAACAAATCAACCCCAAATTAGTTCTTGTCAGTTGAAGCAGGGCAGGTGTGCTTGCTTTTTCCCTCCATAATCTACAGTGATGATGATGAACCAGAGGGTGGCATTGATGTACCAGAGGGTGGCATGGGTGAAACAGAGGGTGGCAGTGTTGAAACAGAGGGTGCTGTGAACCTGTGATGATGAACCAGACGTAGAAACAACATAGTCGCGACCGTTGCGTGCCTACAAGTAAGTTCGCAATTGCGAACTGGTACAAAATCCTCGCGAACTGGCAGAAACCCTTGCGAACACTATAAAATCAAAAAAATCCACAAATTCGGGAGAATTCGCGGATTTTGCGGATTGCGAGTTCGCAAATACGCAAATTCGCGAACGCCAGATTCGCAAAATTCGCCCATGCTTACTTATGTCTCATTTTTGTCTTGCAGGTTTTCTACACTGATTCCACTGGAGGACAACCCACTTTTTTATATTATATTGTTTGTTCTATTAAATTTATGTTTCTATTTATTTGTGTTTTAATAAAGTTTACCTTTATTTCAAATAAATACCTGAATGTATAGATCTTTTTCTGACTACACTTGTCTATAGTTTACTGTGAAAATCATCTGTTTATAGGATATTATGAGGACAAACCCTTCCAATATTACAGTGCACCTACCAAAGATAATCTAACTGACTATCACACAAATGAAGCCTGGGTAATTCTACAACTGCAAGACTTCTATGAGTGTAGCACTTTATAACATCATGAGTACTGCCCGTGTGATTACAGTACTAATAAGGCACTGCCTAGGACCACCAAGGCCTCCGGGACTGCCGAGGCCCACCCTGCATATTTAAATAAAGCCCCGGAGTGTGGCGATCCCTGGACTTCAGTTAGCCTCAAACCCCCTGAAAAATTAGTAAAGAATACCCAGGAAAGTGGCGGTCCCCTAGGCTTCAAAACGTCTCTGTGCCCTTCCGCACCCAATTTACATGTGACATTAAGCTCCCCAGCCCTACAGAGACCCCGCAATATAATAATTGGAATGGCCACGGCACATTACCCACCAGGAGCCTCATTTAAATGACTGGTGACACCCCGCTTTTTTTGTTTCTTTTTTTCTCTCAATTTTTTCCATCCACATCCCCTCTATTAAAATGATACGAGGTTTTCCTCCTCTCACTTCAAGTAGTCAAACAAGGATTTGCTATCACAGGGTGGAATCCATGCACCAGCCCTCTAATAGCAGACACAAATGTCCTGCGACTGCACACCTCGGGACATTGTATGAGCTGCACCTGAGAGGTCACCCTCCCTAGGACCATGATGCATTTGTTAGTATAAACGCATACTAACACTACTTACACACGTGCAGTACAGCGAACAGAATGCAGTGAATAGCCCAAAATCTAAAAATATAAATCTTACCTTAAGTCGGATGACATAGTTCAATGAGCCGACGACCCTGGCAGTGGTAGAAACAGCTACATGAAGAAAACGGGGTTTCAGCACAACGCAAGCAATTTTGAAATATTGGTTAATGGTGCATTATTTTTACCTTCTCCCGCTCCTCACCAAATTTATGTACTGAAGAGGCAGACAGCAGTGGATCCAAGAAGTAGATTTATTACAGGAAAACAAGACACCTGAAACAGCCACCAACAGGAGCAGACAGCAAAGCAACCATCTTCTCCAGCACCGTGTACAAACTCTGCAAGGTACCCCTCATGACAGCCCTACATTCTAATATTACATACTTAGATTCTAGTAGAATTACATACTAACATTCTACTATGACTTACATTGAAATACTACGCACAGCACATGACTTTAGAACAAAGAGCTCATGGTTTCATCCACGAGTCTTGAGACCAGTAGGGGTAAGTAGTTCGCTTCCCAATCCCTATATTGTATAAACACAAACTAACACTACTTCCACAGGTATGCTTCAGCGCCCAGAGCCCATCCCTTTACAGCAATCCCCTCGGTTTCTTCGGCAAGTCTTCACACCCATTGGCGTGAGTACTTCGCTTCCCACTCCCGGGATAGTTTAAATGCACAGTACCGGTCAGTAGTTTGCTTCCCTCTCCCTGAATGGTATAAACCCTACTGACACTACTTGCACACATATATTACAGCGCTCAGAGCCCATCCCTTTAAAGCAATCACCTTGATTTCAACTCCAAGTCTTCACACCGCTAGGCGTGAGTACTTCGCTTCCCGCATACTATGAACACACAATAGTAGATTGCTTCCCACTCCCTGTTTGGTATAAACGCCTACTAACACTAATTGCACACATATGCTACAAACACCAGACCACATCACTTTACAGCAATGACCTCACGGTTTAGGTTCTCGTTTCTTGCCAGAGTGAAGCACAATATCATATCAGCACCATGTCACTTTGAGCAACACCGCACTTTCAGATCAGTAACAGTGACTACTTCGCTTCACACTCCCCCACGAAGTTTACAGTGCTCCTACCCTCCTTTCCTACTTTTTTCGGCCTTTTTTCCCCCTTACTCGCATTAACAAAATCACAAAATGGCGGCCAACACTTCCTAGGTGCAACCACTCGCACCCAATAAGCAGCAAGCTCCTGCTCGTAACGCCTCAGCCAATCAGGCTGATGAGAGGTGTTACCTCGAAACCGGTCCGGTCCTCGGATGCTTGATTCCGTTCTGGGAAGGACATGGCTTTTGTAGTTCGGACTGGACTGTTCCCATGGGGCACAGGGTCAGAGCTGATTTGCATATCGCCATAGTTTAACCCAGGGTGGTGTGGAGTGCAAAAAAACGATGGATTTGGGCCCAGATCTTTGGACTGGGTTGAATGTGTGACATTGATCCACATTCGGTCCATCACCTGTTTTGTTTGCATCAGCCAATCAGATGGCAGAATTCCCAAATATTGATATCTGTAAATTTCAATATTTCTCAAAAACTACTGAATGGATTTACACCAAATAAACAAAAGCATGCTTTCTACACCACAACCCTTCTCCCTGCCAAATTTGGGGTAATTTTGTTCACCCGTTTGACCTGTAGCCTTGTCTAAAGTTTCCTATGGAAATTAACATGGAGAAAACACGTTTTGGGACCCCCTTTTATCTCGGCCCCCCTTGATGCATCACCCCCAAACTTTCAACATAGGAGCTGATATGAACAGCAAATTAGTTTTCAAAATGTCATGAAGATTCATCAAATGACACCAAAGTTATAAGCGAAACAAAAAATGCTCTTCCTAGGAAAACTCCCACCAGTAGGTAATAAAGAACAAATTAGAATAGTTCCTTGACTCTTTTAGTTTTTAAAACTTCTCCCTATTACTGTCTTTCTAATTTTCCATATAAACAGTTTTTTTAATATTCAAGTACGCATAGAACTCAGAAATGCAACGTATTCTATCAACACACTTCCTAGAAGATTCTACAACACATGGAGCTTAAAAGTTGATCAATTTTTTTAAACCTAACAATATTTTTTTGCAACATTTTCTCGAACATTTAACGGCACGTACAATTGTTTTAAGTTCGAACATTGCATTCCAAATGCAAGTAGAAGGTGTAGTTGTGTTGATCAAATGTTATCCTTTAATATATACTCCACGTTCAAACTGCTTTTTCTTAACCAATCACAAAGAAGCTTTTCCACAAAACAAATGTGCACTCTACTTTTAAGAAACAATGCTTTTCATCTCCCAATCAGGTATCATTTTGTATGTGAAAAGAAAATAATTCTCCATCTTTAAACATATCTCTTATTCTACGAAGGAACTTCATGAGCTGCAGACATCTTTCCATACCTTCCGGCCATACCGTCAAAATGCTAGTGTGGATTGTAGGACATAGCTATGTTTTCTGGTGCAAGAGGTATGCAGAACAGAGACGTATTGACTTAGACCTCGGTTTACAAAATGTGGACATTAAATGGTTTTTACAGAGAGGGTTGAAGTGGCACCAATTGTTGCCTTTGTTTAAAACCTGTTTGAATCTCCAACACCCTGACCTCATGATTATGCACTGTGGTGGAAATGACCTAGGCACATTGATTGGGGTAGGTTTGGAAATGCTTATGAAGGACACCTTTGAACAATTTATGTTACTTTTGCCTCAAACTGTCTTTGTATATACCAATATATGCCAAAGACAGAAGTGGAAATGGTCCAAACAATTTTGTCCACAGATTGAACAATCTCGGAAGTAAGTCAACAAAGCTGTGTCTGCATACCTCAGAGACAGTAGAATGGGTTCCATCTACAACAACATACGTTTTGATATGGCAGATATCTACAGAAGTGATGGAGGACACTTCACAGATCAGGGAAACCAAGTTTTCCTGAATAACTTGAAGCTGTTCATCTGCACTTATATGTAGCTCCAACTAATGAACAAAAGGGCTCTTTTTAGAGCCACCCTATAACTTACAACTAAGGCCTGCTATTTTAGGGCCAGATTACGGCACCCGGACCCTTGCCAAAATTTATTCTCCACAAGCTATGGCGCAGCGGCCAGACCGTCTCACTTTGCAGTACAAACCTCTCGCTTTGATCCCCGGCTCTACTCACCCATAGGGGTCAGTAGTTTGCACATTACAAATACCATATTGATTTACCTTTGCACTCCTTATACAACACCACCTAAGCACCATATACAAGTTGAACATGTGTGGCACAGCGCCCAGAGCACATGACTTCACAGCATAGCACACACACTTTTGGCTCACGCTTTCATCCCCGAGTCCAGCAGCAGCTCAATTTAACAGCATGACACTCTAGGCAATACCTCACTTAATTTCTGTACCCTGCACTTTCAGACCGGTAGGGGTCAGTTGGTCAATGACTTTACCCAAAGTCTCTCAGTAGCTCAGCTCTTGCCCCCAGCGCCAACAGACGCATAGGAGTGAGTAGTTTGCACTTTACAAATACTGAATCGATTCGATAAGAGCAAATTTACCTTTGCACTCCCTCTATAACACCCCCTAAGCACCATACACAAGATACAATGTTCAAAACAAAAGTTCAACAAGTAGCTATAACTTCATGCTCACACTACTTGGACAGGTATGGCACAGCAGCCAGAGCACATGACTTCACAGCATAGCACACACAGTTTAGGCTCACGCTTTCATCCCCGAGTTCGGCAGCAGCTAAGCTTAGCACTATGAGACTCTAGACAATACCTCACAAATATTTCGTACCCCAGGATTTTCGGACCAGTACGGGTCAGTAGTTCCTCCTAGTAGGTATAAACACATGCTGACACTACTTCCACACGTGTAGTGGATCGGCCATGGCACATGACTTCACAGCATAATACAAAATTTAAGCTCACGCTCTAATCCCCGAGTCCCGCACCAGCTAGCAGCAACAGACTCTAGGCAATATCTCACTTAATTTCCGTAACCCATCACTTTCACACCAATAGGAGTGAATACTTCACATCATACCCCCTCTATAGCACACCCTAAACACCCCACAGAAGTTACAGTGCTCCTACCCTCTTATTTCCCCCTTTTTTCCCCTTACTTGCTTCAAAACAATCACAAAATGGCGGCCAACACTTCCTAGTTGCAATCGCTCGCAGCCAATAAGCAGCAAGCTTGTGCTCGTAACGCCTCAGCCAATCAGATGGCAGAATTCCCAAATATCGATAGCTGTAAATCTCGATATTTCTCAAAAACTACTGAATGAATTTACACCAAGTAAACAAAAGCGTGGTTTATGGACCAAAACCCTTCTCCCTGCCAAATGTGGGGCAATTCCGTTCACCCGTTCGACCTGTAGCCTGATCTAAAGTTTCCTATGGAAATTAACATGGAAAAAACACGTTTCAGGACCCCCCTTTTTTCTCTGCCCCCCCTTGATGAATCACCCCCAAACTTTCAACATAGGAGCTGATATCAACAAAGAATTTGTTTAGAAAATTTCACGGAGATTTGTCAATCAGTGGTGACGGTATTGGGAATAGAATGTTGCGATTTTCCTATGGTAAGTAGGTCGTAACTATAGCTACCTACTGGCAACTGCAACTGAAAAGCAAAGGAAGTGTCCGTTTCTCCATTCTTGCCAGAAGCATTTGGGAGTTTTAACGCAATATATATATATTTATATATGCAATCCAATCCTTAATCTCTTTGTTGAAATAAGGCGCTGACACCGTGGGAATCAGTTATCAAAGAAGAGTTGGTTTATTCCAGAACAAAGTGGCTTGACGCTTTTCGGCGGGGAACCCGCCTTGTTCACAACATCTTAACACTCGGTGCGGCGTGCAATATATACAAAGTTTTGGGAGCTTGTTCATGTCATGGGTTGGTTGCCATGGTGAGTCCCCTCCCACTGACAGTCATAGAAAACGTATGTATTGTACAGCGTGTGATGTACTACGTTACATACAGTCTTTCTTTCAATTTGGAACTAATGTTCACCCGAAATGTAAAACATATGTATGCAGTACATAGCCAGAGTCATCACGAGACGACACTGGAACAAACTTAGATTAGAGGACCTATATCGCATTCTGTAGGAGGACCCACTGGGCCCACTTGATAACGTGGATATGGGCTACAACCTTCTTTGCGAGTGGATTACTCGTGCATTGGATTCTATAATACCGGTTACCCTGAGCAAGCGCAGCGTAAGGGACCCAAGTCCCTGGTACGATGACTCTCTACGTACACTGAAGAGGGAGTGCAGAGGCGCTGAACGTGATTGGCGGAAAGCGTATGACACTAGTAAAAAAGTGTCGTATCTTGCCACTATTAAAACGTACCATCGCGCGGTCTGCAGAGCGCGTGCGGCTTTTTATTCTCTTGAGTTTCGCAACAGCTCCAACCTCTCCAAAACTATCTTTAAGGCCCTTAAAGATCTAATGGCAAAGAAGGCCTCTACTAATGATGTTGGCTCGACCTCACATTGCGAGGCTTTGGCGAACTTCTTTGTGGAGAAGGTCCTAGCCATTCGTCGGTCATTTTCTAGCTCTACTCAGGACGTCGGACCGTATCTTAGGCCCGAGGAAAACTCGGTCCTGCATACTTTCCCCTGCTTATCGCCTGAGGGCTTTAATCAATTGGCCCAGCACATTATGTCCGGTTCTCCAGCAGATCGTCTGAGACCGGCCCTTTTCAGGGACCCGTTGTCCCTAGACTTTTTACCGGTGTGCACTCTGATTAACCTTTCGCTCTCCACCGGCATGGTTCCTGCTAGTTGGAAGTAGGCGGTGGTTACGCTGATCTTGAAAAAACCGGGTCTAGATTCTCTTAAACCTGAGAACCACCGGCCGATATCACTTCTTCCATGGCCGACGAAAGTAGCGGAGGCACATGTGAATAGAGTCCTATCCGATCACCTTTTGTGTGCAAATTTCCTAGATCCCACGCAGAATGGCTTCCGCGCTGATCACAGCACGGAGACAGCCCTTCTTTACATGGCGGAATATCTGCACCTGGGGCTAGATTCGGGTCAAACGGTGGGCGCTTGTTTTATTAGATCTTAGCGCCGCCTTTGACACCGTCTCTCATAAAATTCTGCTCCAGCGCTTGGAAGAAGCTGCCATTTCTGGGACCGCCCTCCAGTGGTTCCGTTCTTTTCTTGCCGACCGTTCTTTTTGCGTAGCCATTCCACCCTATCAGTCCAAAGTCCACCCACTGGACCAGGGAGTTCCCCAGGGATCCTCGCTGAGCCCCACTCTATTTAATCTGTACGTGAGGCCGCTGGCTGATGTCGTCAAGAGGTGGGGCATGACTATGGTCTCATACGCTGACGACACTCAGCTGGCGGTCACGCTCAGCGGGGACTCTGATTTGGACGCCCCTAGGTTCCAGAATGGGCTGAGAGCGCTCGCCAGCTGGATGAATTCCAACTATCTCCAGCTGAACGCAAAAAAAAATGAGATTATGATCATCGGCAAGAAACAGGAGCTCTGGGGTGATAAATGGTGGCCTCCGGAATTGGGGCCTACTCCGACTCCGGTAACGGAGACAAAAAATCTCGGTGTTTGGTTTGATCCTGCCCTTAGTTTTGTTTCCCATACCAAGAGAGTGGCCGCCAGTTGTTTTGGCATTCTGCGAGGACTAAGACCTGCACTGACATTTTTTGATGCCTCCACTAGGCAGCTGGTGTTGCAGGCAACAGTGATCTCTCGGCTTGACTACGCAAGCTCTCTTTTAGTAGGGGTGAACCAAGCGGAAATACACGTTTGCAACGTATCCAGAACGCAGCAGCCAGAGCTGTGGTTGGCTTGCCCAGGTTCTGTCCCGTTGCTAATACCCAGTCAAGCAGAGGATCCAATTTAAAGTGCTTTGCCTCTCCTACAAAATCCTCAAGGGCCTTGCTGCTCCGATTCTCTCGAATCTTTTGACACCCTATGTCCCTGCTCGCCCCTTGAGATCTTTAGGCCAGGACTTGGCAATAGTCCCTCGGTTTAAGCTTAGCCGAGTGGGAGGCCGCTCCTTCCGAGTTCGGGCCGCAGCTTTGTGGAACTCTCTACCTTTAGAGATACGGGCGTCAGGTAATCTTTTCCTATTTCGCAGGGCCATCAAGACTTTGTTATTTCCCTGAGACTGTTTGCTTTTAGTCTATTGTCTGGTTGTTGTGTTGTGTAGGATACCTTGTCAGGCGCCAGGACGCTCCTTCGCTGGAGCAGCTGTGCGCTGAATAAGTAATCCTAACATAACATAACATAACAGTTTATTGTATAATTATAAACATTGCAAGAAAGATCTTCAAACAATGACAACTGCAATAATGGTATTTCTGTGTCCGTGCAATTATGTTCATTGCAGGTCTAACTGTCCACATTGAGGGAGGCGTGGATCAGGGAAATAGTGGTTTGTTTACATGCAAAGTGAATACGCTCCTGTATAATTACAAACAGTAAAAAACAGTGAATGTGATTACTAGAGCAGTACTAGACTAAACTGTGCAACTTGTACGACAATGATGATTCACCCCCACAAGATGGAATTAAATAACAATGTGTTAAAGTAAAGAAAGATCCGTAGTCCATAAGTGTAATCCAGGATCATAGCTTTATTCTTCAGTTTAGATCCAAAGTATTAAGATATAATCAAGAGACCCCACCAGGAGCATTTAACCACTGCTCAGCCCCTCATACCAACTGACTCCTTCTTACAATCAACCCTCTCAACATTCCGATGACATCACATAGACTGAGCAGCAAGGCAAGGACATTAACAGAGAGTATGCATCAATCACTTACTAGATTATAACACATCCCCCCTTCATCAGAATTATAAAAATAGATGCATGAAAGATCAATGTACATACATGCAAATTGACAGAATTAAATAAAATGTGTGGTGATGGACATGCACACATACACAGAGTCAACAAGCTTCAAGAATACCACAAAGCTTAAAGACGTAACACTAAAGGATAATTTTGCAACCCCTTTCTCGTCAACAAGCTTCAAGAATAACACAAAGCTTAAAGACGTCAACAAGCTTCAAGAATAACACAAAGCTTAAAGACGTAACACTAAAGGGTAATTTTGCAACCCCTAACACATGTTGATATAAATACTTCAACCTACAAAAATAGGTCGGTATAAATACTTCAACCTACAAAAACAAGAATAAGTCCAGAGAAACAAAAAACCATCAAACCATCCTCCTCTTCCCCAAACAAGGGTAAATCCAGAGAACACAGGCCAACACCTCATAGAAGGTATAAACCAATTTCCAAAGGTAAACCAAAGAGGCAAATTAGAGAAGCTACTCCAAAAGCAGACTTCTCATGTGCGTACCCGTCACGCACACTCCAACACCTCATAGGAGGTAAAAACCAATTCCAAAGGGTAAAACCAAAGAGACAAATCAGAGAAACTACTCAAAAGGCAGACTTCTCATGTGCGTACCCGTCACACACAGTCCAACACCTCATAGGAGGTAAAAACCAATCAAAAAAACATACACAGTGACCAGGAAGATTACCTATGGGGTGACAAACTTAAGTCACCCAACAACCAAGAAAACAGCAGGACTGGGGACACAACATATTCCCCCTACTGCAACCAGACAATATTAATGAGGTGACAGACTTATGTCACCCACAACCAAGAACAGTGGCAGGACTAGGGATAAACCCTCTACTGCATACGCTTGCAGGACTGGGAACATTACTTACACACACTCCCCCTTCTGCATACACTAACATCACTAGGGACACCACACACTTCCCCTTCTGCATACACCACTGATACTCTTCTGCATACACCACTGATATTGACACACACACTTCCCCTTTTCCATACATTAGCAAGACAACAGTTAAAACATACTCGTATCAGTGTACAAAAACAGGACCCAAAGAGAGGCACGCTATAGGATTAAAAATAAAGTCGCCTTAGGAAACTACAGCCACAACAGCTCCCAATATCCTTTCCATAATGACCCCAAAGACATACAATAGGGCAAGCACTCCAGAAACCTTCAAGAAGATAAAACAACCAAAACAAAAGACAATGCCCACACAAACGTGCACACAAAACATGCATTGAGATGCTAAGCACTTTAAAACAAATAAACAAATAAATAAAAGACTTGAACTCCGGTGAGCGGTCTCTCACTCGGTTTCACCAATTGCAGCTCTCCGCTGTTGTCGCTGAATATTGCTACAAAAGTGAAATGTCAGAGTCAAGAGTTCCATTGTTCTGCTCTCTCTCCAGGCGATACTTGTCATGTTGAACCTGACACCCAAACTGTCCAAAACCAAAAGAAAATGCGGCACCATGCATGTAGGACAGACTCGTGTGGACGGGAAAACAAACAGCACCACGTTTCCTGTACATTCTTTGCTGCAATTGTGAAGCTTAAGAACGAACAGCGAACATGTGTGGAAATTTGAGGCATTGTCCAGAAAATAGCGTGAACCAGGGCCAAAAAACAAAATGGCGGCACTGCCTCTAGACGCCGCGCCGGGTGGCTCATGGCGAGCTGCTGCATGCAGGCATCACTGAATAGCTAAGAAACTACGAAGTGAGGAAACATCATCAGAAACGAAGAGACGTCACAAAGGATTCACCCTGCTTGCGCGCTGAATAACGGTGAGATGCGCGTGCATGGGGTTTAAATTTAAACATAGCCCACCCGTTTGCCAAGGTAAATATCCACTTTAGGAGATAAATCGCCAATTATTTAAAAACAAAAAATAAAGCACACCCAGTCACTCAAAGAGGTGCTCCTCATGACACAAATCACTCGGGTAATATAGCAAAGTTCCTCAAGTCCGTTTAACACTGTCACTGACTCTGCGCCACGGCAAATACACATAAGAAGGTGTTTGTTGTGAGGGAAAGTGACACTAAGACCTTCTTTTCTCTAAAATACCTAGAGGACAGCAGGCTGTAAAGTAGCTGACAAACGGTCTTGACAAACGCCAATCCACAAACAGACTGCCGAGTGCTGTTGTAAAAAGTTCCTCTTGCTCACTCAGGATAGCGCTGCCATAGTACCCAAGCACTTTGAAAGCGCTTTCTGCACAGAAAGTTGATCACAGCTGTAGGCAATCAGTCCAGAAGACTTACTGAAGTACTGCAACAATTCTCACGCAGGGTAACAACAGACATCAAATTAAAACTGCAACAATTCTACCGCAGGTTAACAACAGACATTAAATTAAAACATACGCCCGGGGTGCAGGCTGTCCAGGTGGAACAGGACACTGGTGGGGTCAACTGGGAGTTACCTTTTACTTTCAAAGTTCTTAATGTCTTAAGTTCCTTATCTTGTAGATGCTTAGTTCCTTTGTTGGTCTATCTCTTTAGTTCACATCCAGATTTACTTGAGGTTCCTTTAATTTCTTTGCCCGATTCCTTTAAATCCATGTTCCTTAGTTATAAAAGTCTATTTCCAGAGAAATAGCATGCAGGTTCTTTTAAAATCGTCACCAGTGTTAAAGTAAAGAAAGATCCGTAGTCCATAAGTGTAATCCAGGATCATAGCTTTATTCTTCAGTTTAGATCCATAGTATTAAGATATAATCAAGAGACCCCACCAGGAGCAGTTAACCACTGCTCAGCCCCTCATACCAATTGACTCCTTCTTACAATCAACCATCTCAACATTCCAATGACATCACATAGACTGAGCAGCAAGGCAAGGGCATTAACAGAGAGGATGCATCAATCACTTACTAGATTATAACACAATGGTTCATGTATGTAGCCCCAGTGGGCTTAGGTAATCCTACAAATGTCTCATAGGCAGACAGGGGACTGTTATTGCCCCATGGTCTATGCATCTGTGGGAACATTTGTGTTTGGAAAAACATTGTCTGGTCTTGTGCCGTGTGTGAATAATGCTGTATGTCTAAGTGCTGCTGAAAAATGCGGTCATTGTGTGTGAGTTACCCTAGTGCAAAACTACCTCCAAGCTCCATCGTGTGATGTTACTAAATGTGATAAGTTAAAAACTGTAGTGCTGTTAATGTTCATTAATCACCTTTGTTACAAAGTTCTCAGAGGAGCGGGCTAGGTGCGTCAGAGGAGCACTAATATACTTAGAGAGTATGGGTGTTGGGCCATTCATTGTGTTGTGTTATAAATGTACACTCCAGGCCTCATCTGCATTTAGGCCATTTGGAGTCTTGGTGTCGAGCATGATGATATATCTGGACTCTAGCCTCCTAAGTGCTAAGAGTCTGTTGCCCCCTCTTACATTTTTAGTTACACTGTCAATGACAAAAAATTGTAAGTCTTCTACTCTCCCACTGTGATAAGCATTGATGTGGCGAGCCACCGGGTAAGCCTGGTCGTCATTGGTGATTGCTCTTAAGTGTTGTAATATTCTTACATGCACTGGATGTAATGTACTGCCTACATAACGCTTTTTACATGTACACTGTAAAACATAAATGGCGTATTCGGTTTTACAACAGAAATTTTCCCTTATTTCTAGTGGTGTTTTCCTGAGTGGGAGCTGTACTTTGCTGGTGTTTATGCCATGTTTACAAGCTTTGCACTTAGTGCATTTGTGGAATCCCTTTGTGCTTTGTAGCCAGGTGATGTTTCTGCCTTGGCTCGGGATGTTAGATACCAATTCTTGTTTCATCGATTTGGCCCTTCTATAGGTTATCTGCGGCAGTTTGGCACATGATGTTCCTATTGTGGGGTCGCTGCGTACTATGGGCCAATGTCTGTATAGAATCTTGCTACTTGTGCATGGTAGACATTGTACCCTGTGATGATGCGTGGTGTCTCTATTTCTTTGGTTGGTGTTGGTTGTGTAGTGTCTTTGAAAAGAAGGCTTTCTCTACTTTTGTTACTGCTCTTTGCCTCTGCTGTTTTGAGGGTCTTCTCTGAGTATCCTCTAGTGCGTAATCTTTTAAATAATTGTTGTTTGGATGTTTCAAAGCAGTCCTGTGTGCTGCAATTACGCTTCATCCTGAGGCACTCAACATAGGGGATACTGGAAATGAGGCTAGGTGGATGGAAACTCCCGACATGCAGAATGGTATTGCCGGAAGTGGGTTTGCGATGCGTTCTTGTTTGGATCTTTTCATTAGAGATGAATAATTCCAAGTCTAAGAACACAATAGATGTTTTGCTGGTGGTGCATGTGAACTTTAAATTTAAAAGTGTTTTCATTAAGTTTTTCTGCAAATTCAGCTGCACTCGCTTCACTGGCCTTCCATATCAGAAAAATGTCGTCTATGTAGCGACTATAAAGCACCACATTTGCTGACATTTGTGTGCTGTATTCTGCCATGAGTACTTGCTCCTCCCACCAGCCCGTATGCAAATTAGCATAGCTGGGGGCAAAGCAAGTACC
Organism: Lissotriton vulgaris; assembly: GCF_964263255.1. Lineage (NCBI taxonomy): Eukaryota > Metazoa > Chordata > Amphibia > Caudata > Salamandridae > Lissotriton > Lissotriton vulgaris. The sequence goes on along the minus strand of NC_141696.1, from coordinate 1,275,868,436 downwards.
CATGGCAGTCCCCTGTGTTTGCTTGTAGAGAAGTTGGTTAAACATAAACGTGTTATTTTCGAGACACCATTCTATCATTTGCAGTGACATTAAGGTGTGCTGATGTAGTTCAATATCCCTGGTTCCTAGGTAATGTTTGATGGCATTCAAACCGTCCCTGTGTCGAATGCTGGTGTACAAACTTTGCACATCGAGCGTGACAAAGACAAAATCCTGTTGCCAATTCACATCATACATTTTTTTGCTAAAAAATCCCCATAGTCCTTGATATAAGAAGGCAATTTCTGTACATAGAGTTGCAAAAATAGTCAATGAACTTGCTGGTACTTTCAAATAAATAGCCCCCCAATTGCTGATATTATGGGCCTTCCTGGGTGGCAATGTTCGTTTTTATGGATCTTGGGGATCAGGTAGAGATGAGGTGTGACTGGGTAATTGTTTTTAGGATAATCAAACTCCTGTTTATTGATCAGTCCCGCAGTCCTCCAGTTGTACAAGCTCTGATGGTATCTCTCTTGTATGTTCACTACATTAGTTGCGCTGATCCTGACATAACAGTCCCTGTCAGATAGCTGCATTAGTGCCTCTTTGTTATACATGTCCTGCGGCCACAGTACCACATTACCTCCTTTGTCCGACATCCGTACCATGATGTCCTTTCTGTTTTTAATTTTCTCCATCACTTTGTCATATTCGATTCTCTCATTGTTTCTCATTTTCGTAAAGTTGTTACTACTCTCCAGGGACAGTTGTTTCAGATCCTTTATTACTTTGTCTGAAAAAATGTCCAGGGTGTCTTTTGGCATTAATGGACAAAAAGTGGATCTGGGTTTGAATGGAGTCTTTGAGGCCACATAGATATTGATGGCAGCATGTTTTGCTGCAACGTCTGCATTCAAATTGTGTCCTTCTTCTTCCATATCTAGTTCTGCCATTTCTTGGATAAAGTCCATATCAGCCACAGTCCAATTGCTTTGGGCATTATCTAAAGTTTGGTCTTTGTCTCGATTCGTATTTTTTTCTTGGGTGTTAATGAAATGTTTGCGCAGTTTAAGTTTTCTGATAAATTGGTGTAGGTCTATGCGGGTTTGTGTATAGTAAAAGTTTGTTCTTTTGCAGAACGATAGACCCAATGTGAGTGTCTTTTCTTCGCTGGGTGTGAGAGCCATATCGGAAAGATTGATTATTGTGTTTTTTTGTTCTGTGATATCATTCATCGTCTCCTGTTGGCTCTGTAGGTTTGTTTTTTTGTCTGCTGGTTTTTGTTTGCCCCATCTTCTGTTCTTGCACTTTCTGCTGCTTGATTTTTGCTTTTTTTGTTGTGTTCTTGGCGAGGTTGCCATGACCTGAGACTTTTCAGGCGGTCCTCCGGTAAAAAAGTAAATTCCTCTACTGGAGTTGGAACATTTTGCACTAGACCAGATTGTTGCTCGTACCAGGGTCTGATTCTGTCCCGGAGCTGACTTCTGATTCGCTGGGCGCCGATTCTTCTTGCGCGTTGCTAATTGGAATGGGTAGCTTTTGTCGTCTGATGCTGTCAAACTTTCGAGCGAAAGTGTAAATCCTTTCTTTCAGATAACCATTCCGGTCTCTTTGGAATTTGAGCGCTTTGCGCTCCTTTATGGTTTGTTCGTATTTCGCCACTCTATTCTTTATCTCCGCCATGGCTTTGTTAATTTCATCTTGATCTCGATGACTTTCTAGTTCCTTGCTTACTTTTTCCAGTTGTGCCAGAATTTTCTCACGATCTGTGGCAGCGTATTTTACTAGGATTTACAGCATATTCCTGGATGATTGAGCATTATTGTCTGTCTACTCCTGTAACATAGCTGGATCCGGGTTCTCATATGTCGGTACTACCAGCACTCTAAGTCCTCGTGGCACCCGACCTACTTCCAATTATCTGCGCAATGACGTACATTCCCACCATTTGGAAATTTCTTGTTTCCTGAATCTTTCGAATTCCTTTAGTAATTACTTGACATTTGTCCCTTGCATTGGTTGTTCCCCCATTTTCCCTGATGTTGTGGGGCTTTTATTACTGTTTGTGTCGCTGAAAATGTCCAGAGCCGCCTCCTCGCGCTCCCGGACCCACACCTCAGCCATCGTTATTGTTTGGAATAGAGTATAATCTTCTTTGATACCCCCTGCCGTTTATAACTGAAAGCTTAACGGACTACCTCTCCCATCAGCCACCTGCCTTGGACCCAATATGACACTTATGACGGCGCACGCAGGCTTACCTTGAAACTCGGATACCCTCCGGCACACTCAAGAATCAGGGAAGCCCTCGCCCATGCAATCGGTCAGTGTCAGTTTCATCCGTAGATCTTGGCTTGGGGGGCTCTCCGTTTTCCTCAGTCTCGAAGAACATCCTCTAGTGTTGCCAGGCAGCGGAGAGCACCAGAACGAGGAGGGTCAGCATGAGGGACTCCGGCACGTCCCTATGTATGCAATCCAATCCTTAATCCTATATATATATTTACTGAAAAAAACAAAAATAACATGAACGTTATAGTTAGGCTGACATTTCACTCGCACAATACCTGTGAAATTTAAGCAGTTATAGTTAGCTGAGCTAACTATAACTTGCTGCCCTACTATGCACTGCTTATGACTTCACATATTACATCACTCATGACATCTCAAAGGACATCATTGATGACATCATCCACATAATCTCTGATGCACTCACTCACACCCCAATATAAACTTTCATACACCCACTCTACTTCTACACTAGCATGCTCAAAACCATTGAAACCCCCATACCAGTACTTACACACCCACTCACTGATTCATAGGTCTACACACACATCCACTCAGTTTCCCATATAGCCACTCATAAACCAACTCACTCACTTAAACAGCCACTGAAAAGAGAACACTGGGATGCCATTTCCAGCTTACAAAAGAATGACAGCATTGTCATCAAAGCCTCTGACAAAGGGGGCAACATCGTAATAATGGATATGGAAAAATACATAGAAGAGGCACTCAGGCAACTCAATAACACTACCTGTTATGAGAGAGTCGACCAAAGCTACCTAACTAACATACAAACCAGATACCGCACACATCTTCAGGATTGGTCAGATAGAAAACTCATCAGTTGGGACAAAAGGACATTTCTACTTAACGAGACACCAACCACACCAACATTTTATTTACTTCCCAAAGTTCATAAAGATGCTGTTATCCCCCAGGGTGGCCAATTGTTTCCTTCAAGAACAGCTTACTGGAGACAACATCTGAGTACGTCGATCATTTTCTTTTCCCTTATGTCAGGGACCAGAACTCACACCTCAGGGACATAAAGGACTTTCTGCAAGAAATACACAACATACACTGGGAAAATGGATGGTCGCTTTAGATGTAGAAAGACTCTACACGAGCATAAGACACCCAGATGGCCTCAGAGCCTGCCAATACTTTCTCAGAGCTAGAAACATCAAACTACTTGATCACACACGAATGTTACTTCAAATGATTGAAATCTGTCTCACCGAAAATGTCTTTATGTTCAATGGGAGATGGTATAAACAGCTGCAGGGCACTTCAATGGGTACCTGCTTCGCTCCCGGCGGTCGGCAGGAGGGAGGAGCAGGTACTCTGGGGTGAAGAATTATAGCCATGGCCCAGTAACATCGGACTATGGCTCAGGTACATCGACAATATTTTCTTTGTGTGGGAGGGAGGTGAGAGTGAATTGCTTGACTTTGTCAAAAGACTAAACAGCAATTCGATGAACCCTAGGTTCACCATGCAACACAGCCAACACAGCATCGACTTCCTGGAAATTAGGCTCACTGCTTAGGAAGGGAAACTCACAACTGACCTATATAGGAAAAAAACAGCTGGCAACTCCATCTTACACTCAGCAAGCTGCCATCCACCTAATTTTAGATGGAGCGTCCCCTATAGTGAGTTCCTACGCGCTAAGAGAAATTGCAGCACAGAAATAACATACCAGAAAAACAGAAAAGACATGATGCAAAGATTCAAAAACAGGGGTTACCCAGTTCAACTGTTACAGAAAGGGGCAACCAAAGCTGATTCCATCAGCCACCACGATGCACTTTACTCACCAGCCAGGTGCAGCAACACAGTGAATAGCTCAGAAACTCTAGTTAGGTTCCTCACCACATACAATACACAAGCTAACCAGCTTAGGAACATCTTGAAGAAGAGATGGTACATCCTCACACAGGACCCCCTATTAAGAGACAAATTGGGCAAATCACCCTCTGTGAATTCAGAAAAACTACTTCACTGAAAGATATTCTAGTGAACAGTCACCTACAAACCAAATCCAAGAAAACATGGCTAGATAAGAAAGGAGGGTTCTACAAATGCAATAAATGCAAGGCCTGCAGCCAGTCACAATGTTAGTGAAGTCCCACTGAGAAGAGCTAGGAGAAAATGACGGATTGCCAAACACATAAACTGCAACATGTGACAAATGGTATGTAGGCTCATCAACCTTTCCAGTCAAAAAGAGGATCCTTGAGCACTGGAGAGCGGTGACCAACCGTGACTTCAGTTATAGCACTGCCAGACACTTCAGTGAAGCACATGAGGGAGACTGGGCTATAGGCAAATTCTTTGGCTTGGCCACCATACCTAAAAACCCAAGGGGTGGTAACAGAGTACAAGCCCTTCGCAGGCTAGAATCCAGACTGATACTGCTGGCTGGCAGTATGTTCCCCAACGGCATGAATAATGATGAAGAATTATATGTACAGCTATAATGTTTTAAGTTTGCTTCTAACCTCCCAATAACGAATTTCCATTCAAATGTTAACAGATTCTTCACTGTTAATTTTTAATTCACTTTGCCCAGGATTCATGCCAATACATATTTGTATCAGAATGCACTGTGCCAATATGGTTGATCTGTTTAGGAGAGGGATTGGAATTTGGTGGATGTGACAGTGAGAAGAAAATGCACTTATATCGCTCCTTACAACCATGGAGAAGCTCCTTAGGAAGTAATGTGAAATGGTGGGATCAATATACATGTATACATTTTGAAATGATGAAACATGACTGATGCTTGTTACTGACCTACATTGTTTGTATTTTAAGAGAACACGACCCTGTCCTGGATGGAAGCATAATCACCACGATAATCATAAGAGCACATGAGATCCAGCCTGACTCTTATGGCCATCTCTACTATAGACTCACTGCAGCTACGTGGTCTGCTGACTGGCTAAGTGTCAACCTAACACCATGCCATCACTCAATGACCCTTCACTCATTTCACCAGAGCTCCTCCATACGAGGGCCTTCAATAGGTCCTTTACAGGCACTATACCTTTAACTCACCCACTGTTATGCACTCCATATCGTGAACCCAACTGTATTTGAATACCCGGCAATGCACCAATAATAACGCTCCTGCTTGAACCTCTGAGCCCTCACCAGAACAATACATGTATATATGTACTATACATTCACGTAATCTTAAACACGTTACTGCATTCTGCACTGCAACCTTCCACTTGTATTTATATGTTATTTACTATTGTTGGAAAAGTATGAAATGAATACTCAACAATGCTAAATGTATGTGTTGGAAACAAACATGAACTGGAAAAATATTTCATTTATTTATTTTATTTCTATTTTTGCTGCAACGTGCATCTTACTGCGACTTTAAATATGTGGGAATTCTCAAATGTAAAGATCGAGAAAGGACTAGCTATGGTTATGAGGGGAAGGGGGGACTCAAAGAAGTACGCTGGCTGGCAAACCTGTTAGTTTGTTCATGAAGCCCTCACCCACCAACCTGGTTGGTGGCATGCTTCATCATCGGGCCCACCTCAGTGACACCGAATGTGTCCCGGGTGTGCTGCGACGCCAGATTACTGCGGAGCTGGTGTAATTGCTGAGAGTGCAGTGTCGTGAGTGAGAAAGTGAAGTTAAAAGCTATACAGTAGGTCCCAGTACCCGAGGGTAAGTAGGTAATTTTAATGACTGGGCCACTGTTAGCAATAAAAAGGCTGTTAGACTCGGTGGAGTACAGATTATGACCTCCTGCGTCTTGTGTGGTCTACATGTTTCAGCCAGACCTTATTGAATTTAAAACTGGCTTTCCTCGGGACCAAGTGAGTATGTGTATAAGGTGCAAAAAACTAAATTATAGTGTTTGTGTTTTTGTTTATGTGTCGCACTCGCATGTAAGAGGGGGATTCCCTCTAGTTTTGACTGGCTGTTTGCTGTCAAAGGCTTCTGTGGGTCACCTGGCAGAGATAGAGACCGGAATTCCCGGTCTAGATCCTCCTTGGACCTATCGTCCTTCTACGGTGACCAAGATCTCAGCCGAGATCGAAACGCATCGTAACTGTTTGCCTGAATAAACCTGTGGAACTTTTACCTGCAGACCTAGTGTGGCTCGTCTTTTATGCCTTGAATCGGCGAAAATCTCAGTGGAATATATATATATATATATATATATATATATATATATATATATATATATATATATATATATATATATATATATGTGCGTATATATATATATATATATATATATATATATATATATATATATATATATATATATATATATATATATATATATATATATATATATATATATATATATTTAAAAGAAGAAAGAGTTGCCCCTAGGTGGGATGCACTTACAGGTAGGAAATTATGCCAAAGCAAGGGCACGAGCCATGAACAAAGTCCTTTTTCGGTTTTCCTGCCAGACACGTTTCGGGTCAACGCCCTCTTCAGTGGCAGACCATGTGACATGACGGCATGCAGCAAACACCAGTAACTCCCCACAATAATTGTGAGCAGGTGTACCACCTGAAGCAATGCTTTATGGGAATGGTGGTTTAGTCAAACCCAAGTGGGTCGCCGCCGCCGCCACTCACATCCAAAAAACGTTTTTAAAAGGATTGCCTATGTTCTCGCAAGCACCCAGCAAATAAAGGGCACCTCCTGTTCCACAGTTAGCTGCCCAAATAAGGTAGCTGTGGACCCGCAAGTTTTTCGTGGTAGTGCAATCCCGCAACCGGGCTGGCCGCTATCAAAAAGAATACAGAGTTGCCCCTAGGTGGGATGCACTTACAGGTAGGAAATTATGCCAAAGCAAGGGCACGAACCGTGAACAAATTTCTTTTCGGTTTTCCTGCCAGATATGTTTCGGGTCAACGCGCTCTTCAGTGGCAGACCATGTGACATGACCCCAGAAAACTACAAAGGGATGGCTCTAATCAGTATGGCTGAGCCGGTATCCAGAACAACAAAATGAGGATGCCAGTACTGATATAAATGAATAATTAACAATTATTAAGACACTAAACCTGAAGTAAGATTCAAGGCTTGGAGCTGCTTAGTAGCTTTTATTATTTGCTCAATGTTATCAAAAAAACAGTTGGTTCAAAAATAAACAATATTACATGCTAGGTACAAAAATAAGGGGAGAAAAAATCTTTCATTATATCAGACATATCACAAGCATAAACCAATCAACCATTCAGGGACAATGGGGAGAATAAGAGGTAATATATTACAGTGAACAATATTTACAGTGAACAAACGAACACAAAGATGCTGGAACAGGCCACAGTCTGCAGTGTATTTCGAAAAGTTTGACTAAAAATTATTATTTACATAAACTGTACATTCCTAATGAAAATTCAAATAATCACAGTTTTTGGTGGGGTAAAGTGAAAAAATGAACACGGTAATGTACAACAACGGGTGATAAGCAGCGAAGCAATTCAAAAGAACTTATCACCCAAGCAGACTTAAGGGTGGTGATGGGCCTACGCGTTTCGAATCCTGCTGGTCTAAGAGGATTCTCATCAGGGCCTTTGATTCTAAAGAAAGAAAAGAAAAATTGTGAGAAAAAAGTATTGGAAAAGAAGTTTTACCAAATGTGCATTTAACGGATCTACATCAGAATCTATACTCAGTTGACACCCCCTCCTACACAGCTTACCAAGAAAAGGTGAAAGTACATCCAAATATAACTTTTCACAGCATCAAGGCTGGGGGATTTTTTTTGTACCTGAAAATGACCGAAGCAGACCTAAATTACATACAGAACTTTAATAAAGGTGGCTAAGAGATGGCGAAATGGGACAAGAGCTTTTAATATTACCTGCTGAGATACACACAGACGATGCTTTACCAAAGGCGGTGATCGCTTGGAGGGGCAATGGTGATACCTAAAGGGTTGTGGACATGCAAGACATTAGGGCAGGTTTCTTGCAGCTACTGCACGAGAAAGAAATGGAATGGCAGCAAATGGCCTTACCTAATATTCTAGAGCCTATATTTTAGGTCGCTGTCGCCATTAGAGTGGAAGTAAAATTAAGTCCGGGACCTACAAAACAGGAGTGAGCACGGTTTTCAGTTACATGCGGTTGCCTCAAACTTTTAGCATGATAGAAAACAACTGCTTGAATATCTTACCAAAGAGGGTAAACACGCAGTGCGGCAATATGATTTAACCGACGCTAGACTTTGAAGTACCTACGAAGAAGCCAACAAGGCGCTTGTCAGTATGATTCGAAATCTTGCTGGCCGTTAATTGCGTGCAGGTTAGAGAACACGCAGCGGCTTACCGTGATTTAGTAACGAAGGGCGTAGTCCGCCAAACGCGACTAGCAACGTTCAAACAGTTCGGCGGTCCTGCAGTGATATAACATGACAAATTGTCAGCGGACCGTTTGTAACAGGTTTAGAAAATGCAACTTTAAAAAAAGGAAGGGGATTTTACCGTCAACGCTGCAATGCACGCTGCGGGTGGGTAATTAGTTACTGCAACAAAAACAGGAAAATAGAAATTAGTTATACAACCATAGACTGTAGCGAGCTGCTAACGCGGGGCAAGCATTATAGGAATACTCACTTTAGAAGCTTCAATCAAGGGACTCGGGCGACAGCGAAACAAAGCGGTTACACTCAGGCAGGAGCGCCTTAGCAGACTGAGCTGCCATACAAACGCCTTTATATACAGGTCATTGATGAGTCCACGCCCACCAAGTATCCTGGCCGGTTTTGAAAAAGAGAAAAGGAAAACCCGGGCCGGAGTGGATGGTCCATGGTAACTTGCAGGGGTTTATAATATGCACGGATTCAGCAGGCATTGAGGGTCAGGAAGAGAATGCTTATAACTTGAATATCTCACTCAATTCATTCAAGCCTGACACCGCAGTGTCGAATTTCACTATTAAAAGAGCTTCTCGTTTTGACAAGGCTAGATTCTGATCGCCACCTCGTGGATTTTTTTCCACTTTGGAAATTACAGTCCATTTCAGGTCACTTACAGAGTGTTGCATCCGCGTCCAGTGGAGCACCAAAGGGGCATTTTCAACCCTCCTTTTGATTCTCGATTTATGCTGAGAGATCCGTTGCTGGATCTCTTGATTGGTTTTGCCTATGTACAATAGGCGACAAGGGCATATGATACCGTAGACAACAAACTTGCTCTTGCAGTTACTGAACGATTCATGTTTTCAAAAAATTCCGTTATGCTGAAACAGTGAGCCCTCAATCGAGGATTCACAACAGAGGCATGTGCCACATTTGTGATGTCCAAGGATGGGGGGCATCCCCATCATTTGGCGCAACGTAGCAGGTTTAGATGTTGGCATGGCAGCCCGAACTAAATAGTTCGCAATGTTATTTTCCTTTTTGAAGGCAAATAAGGGGATGTCTACTAGGCTATTATCCAAATCTTTCACTAGATGCCAGTTCTGTTTTATGACTTTCTTCAGATGGTTGGCATTGGGGCAATATGTCGTAACACAAACCTGTCTTTTCTCAGCCAAATTGACATCCAAATTGTGCGAGAGAGGTTATCCTAAGAAACTCGTGAAGAGCTGTATGAGGAGAGCACAATGGACACCACGTGAGACCACCCTAGAACGCAAGATTAAACCTGAATTAAAAAGACAGGTTTGTGTTACGACATATTGCCCCAATGCCAACCATCTGAAGAAAGTCATAAAACAGAACTGGCATCTAGTGAAAGATTTGGATAATAGCCTAGTAGACATCCCCTTATTTGCCTTCAAAAAGGAAAATAACATTGCGAACTATTTAGTTCGGGCTGCCATGCCAACATCTAAACCTGCTACGTTGCGCCAAATGATGGGGATGCCCCCCATCCTTGGACATCACAAATGTGGCACATGCCTCTGTTGTGAATCCTCGATTGAGGGCTCACTGTTTCAGCATAACGGAATTTTTGGGAAACATGAATCGTTCAGTAACTGCAAGAGCAAGTTTGTTGTCTACGGTATCATATGCCCTTGTCGCCTATTGTACATAGGCAAAACCAATCAAGAGATCCGGCAACGGATCTCTCAGCATAAATCGAGAATCAAAAGGAGGGTTGAAAATGCCCCTTTGGTGCTCCACTGGACGCGGATGCAACACTCTGTAAGTGACCTGAAATGGACTGTAATTTCCAAAGTGGAAAAAAATCCACGAGGTGGCGATCAGAATCTAGCCTTGTCAAAACGAGAAGCTCTTTTAATAGTGAAATTCGACACTGCGGTGTCAGGCTTGAATGAATTGAGTGAGATATTCAAGTTATAAGCATTCTCTTCCTGACCCTCAATGCCTGCTGAATCCGTGCATATTATAAACCCCTGCAAGTTACCATGGACCATCCACTCCGGCCCGGGTTTTCCTTTTCTCTTTTTCAAAACCGGCCAGGATACTTGGTGGGCGTGGACTCATCAATGACCTGTATATAAAGGCGTTTGTATGGCAGCTCAGTCTGCTAAGGCGCTCCTGCCTGAGTGTAACCGCTTTGTTTCGCTGTCGCCCGAGTCCCTTGATTGAAGCTTCTAAAGTGAGTATTCCTATAATGCTTGCCCCGCGTTAGCAGCTCGCTACAGTCTATGGTTGTATAACTAATTTCTATTTTCCTGTTTTTGTTGCAGTAACTAATTACCCACCCGCAGCGTGCATTGCAGCGTTGACGGTAAAATCCCCTTCCTTTTTTTAAAGTTGCATTTTCTAAACCTGTTACAAACGGTCCGCTGACAATTTGTCATGTTATATCACTGCAGGACCGCCGAACTGTTTGAACGTTGCTAGTCGCGTTTGGCGGACTACGCCCTTCGTTACTAAATCACGGTAAGCCGCTGCGTGTTCTCTAACCTGCACGCAATTAACGGCCAGCAAGATTTCGAATCATACTGACAAGCGCCTTGTTGGCTTCTTCGTAGGTACTTCAAAGTCTAGCGTCGGTTAAATCATATTGCCGCACTGCGTGTTTACCCTCTTTGGTAAGATATTCAAGCAGTTGTTTTCTATCATGCTAAAAGTTTGAGGCAACCGCATGTAACTGAAAACCGTGCTCACTCCTGTTTTGTAGGTCCCGGACTTAATTTTACTTCCACTCTAATGGCGACAGCGACCTAAAATATAGGCTCTAGAATATTAGGTAAGGCCATTTGCTGCCATTCCATTTCTTTCTCGTGCAGTAGCTGCAAGAAACCTGCCCTAATGTCTTGCATGTCCACAACCCTTTAGGTATCACCATTGCCCCTCCAAGCGATCACCGCCTTTGGTAAAGCATCGTCTGTGTGTATCTCAGCAGGTAATATTAAAAGCTCTTGTCCCATTTCGCCATCTCTTAGCCACCTTTATTAAAGTTCTGTATGTAATTTAGGTCTGCTTCGGTCATTTTCAGGTACAAAAAAAAATCCCCCAGCCTTGATGCTGTGAAAAGTTATATTTGGATGTACTTTCACCTTTTCTTGGTAAGCTGTGTAGGAGGGGGTGTCAACTGAGTATAGATTCTGATGTAGATCCGTTAAATGCACATTTGGTAAAACTTCTTTTCCAATACTTTTTTCTCACTATTTTTCTTTTCTTTCTTTAGAATCAAAGGCCCTGATGAGAATCCTCTTAGACCAGCAGGATTCGAAACGCGTAGGCCCATCACCACCCTTAAGTCTGCTTGGGTGATAAGTTCTTTTGAATTGCTTCGCTGCTTATCACCCGTTGTTGTACATTACCGTGTTCATTTTTTCACTTTACCCCACCAAAAACTGTGATTATTTGAATTTTCATTAGGAATGTACAGTTTATGTAAATAATAATTTTTAGTCAAACTTTTCGAAATACACTGCAGACTGTGGCCTGTTCCAGCATCTTTGTGTTCGTTTGTTCACTGTAAATATTGTTCACTGTAATATATTACCTCTTATTCTCCCCATTGTCCCTGAATGGTTGATTGTTGTATGCTTGTGATATGTCTGATATAATGAAAGATTTTTTCTCCCCTTATTTTTGTACCTAGCATGTAATATTGTTTATTTTTGAACCAACTGTTTTTTTGATAACATTGAGCAAATAATAAAAGCTACTAAGCAGCTCCAAGCCTTGAATCTTACTTCAGGTTTAGTGTCTTAATAATTGTTAATTATTCATTTATATCAGTACTGGCATCCTCATTTTGTTGTTCATGTGACATGACGGCATGCGGCAAACACCAGTAAATCGCCACAATAATTGTGCTCAGGTGTACCACCTGAAGCAATGCTTTCTGGGACTGGTGGTTTAGTCAAACCCAAGTGGGTCGCCGCCGCCACTCACAGTCAAAAAAAGTTTTTAAAAGGATTGCCTATGTTCCCGCAAGCACCCAACAAATAAAGGGCACCTCCTGTTCCACAGTTAGCTGTCCAAATAAGGTAACTGTGGACCCACAATTTTTTCGCTGTAGTTAATCCCGTGACTGGGCTGGCCGCTATCAAAAAGAAGAAAGAGATGCCCCTAGGTGGGAAGCACTTATAGGTAGGCACTGCTTATGACTTCACATATTACATCACTCATGACATGGTCAGTGACATCACTCATGACATCTCAAAGGACATTACTGATGACATCATCCACATAATCTCTGATGCGCTCACTCACACCCCATTATAAATGTCCGTACACCCACTCTACTTCTACACTAGCATGCTCAAAAATTGAAACACCCATCCCGGTACTTACACACCCACTCACTGATTCATAGGTCTGCACACACATCCACTTAGTTACGCATATAGCCACTCATAAACCAACTCACTCACTAATACAGCCACTGATATATCAACTTATACATCCACTCACACACAGTCAGTCACTCATAGAGGTACTCACACACCTACTCACTCATCTATAGAGTCAATCACACAGCCACTTACTCACCTATACATTCATACACACACCCACTCAGTTATTCATACATATACTAACACATACTCTCTCACCTATACAGTCACTGACACAAGCACACACTCGCTCATACGTCCACTCTTGTGATCACTCAGTCACACATACATTCACTCATATACTCCAACTCTCACCTATACTGCCTTTCACATATGCAAATACTCACCCATATCCCACTGACATTCATTAACTCACTGATTAACTCACTGATAAAGCCATACACACACTCCCCCACTCATACACCTACTTACACCCACACTCACTGACCCATAGAGCCACTAATTCACCCATGCATTCATCCATACAGGCAGTTACACGCCCCCTCACCAACCCACACAGACATTGAGTCACCCACACAAGTACTCAGACAAGCAGTCACTCACTCATACAGAAACTCACATACCCACTCACACAGCTACATAACCACTTATACACAGACTGCCAGACAGATACAGACATTCACACCACAAGTCACTCACCCATACATTCACTGAGACAGTTAATTATTCACTTATACAATTTCTCACGGATCCACTAAATCATCCAGTCAGGCACTCATACACCTACTGATTCACCAATACATCTGGGTATGTATATTTAACACTCATAAACTGTTTTAAAAACACTCACAGTGACTGGATAATGTCATCAGTCACGTCACTGACCTTGCCATGAGTGATTTAATATGTGAGGTCATAAGCAGTGCATTGCGGCAGCATGAGTAATAGTTAGCTCAGCTAACTACAAATGCTGAATTTCTTTAGTTTTGTATGGGTGAAATGTCAGCCTAACTATAACATTCCTGTAACCTTTGGTTTATTCCATGAATGCCAAAGTTTTTTTTAAAAGCCAATTCCTAAATATAACGTCCATATAACCTTTGTGTTTTTTCAGTGAATTTCTATGGTTTTTTAACTAGTAATCCCATTTACAGACTGGTGGAGAAAGGGGCTGGGCCTCTGACCAGCTCTCAGGAATCCCGCTGTGTAGGACTTACAGAAGGTAGCAAGAGGGCTCCTTGGCCCCTAAAGTCCCTCTGGAGTAATGTGGACTTCATCCCCCAACCAGTTGTGCACTATGAGCAGAGCCACGTTTACAGAATGGTGGAGACAGGGGGCATGTCCTATGACCTATTAGCAATCCTGCTATTTGGGACTTACTGGGGGTAACAGGAGGGGTAGTTGGCCCTTAAGGAGGCCCTTGGGGGCCGACTACCCCTTCTGTTACTTCGAGTAAGTCCCACACAGAAGAATTGCTCGTAGGTTGTTGGACGCCATGCCCCCTTTCTCCACCACTGTGCAAACGCATCTCCTGGCTAACTACTAGCAGGAGGAGAAAGTCCTCTTGGCTCCAGAGGATCCCAGGGGGCCGACTACTTATGCATGTAATATTTGCTTGGTTCTGCTCGATTTTGACATGTTGTATTAGTTTTTATGTTTAAAATCTACCCCTTCCAAGTAGAGTCTCAATATACCATCATATCCAAAATATAGTTTGAAGGGGCAGGGTGAAAAATGCTAAGTACGTTACGTCTAGATTTGAAAAAAGATACTAAATACATTCAGAATAAACATATAGGCCAAGTGAAATTTCATATCTAAATTGTTTGATCTGCCTGTAACACCTGTAGCTTTTTGATGACAAATGTGTGGCTTTGTCACCATTTTTCATATTCCATATTTCATTGGTATCCCTGCAGAGTCTCTAGATTTCTGTCCAAAGCATGTTAAATCTGCTTTAAAATGTACAGTTAGGTCCCATTTTTTTCCAAAAACATCTTTGGGGAGAACCCCCTTTCCAAACCCTCCAGGACAATATTGGTTTACTCGATTTCAAGAAATTTGTTTATACCCCACCACCTTCAAAGTTCTTTAACATCCATGAGGTGTTGGGTGAGGTATTGATCTGAAAATAGCTGTCTCGAAACATGCATGCTTTCAGGAGATCAGGTGGTGTTGTGCACTCTAATACAATTGTCGAAAGTACTTTAACAACAGCTTAGAGTCAGCCAGTCTGCCTGCAGATGGTCTGCTGAGAGATGAGTAAGGAATGAGAGTGGATCGGGCGAGTCATATGCAATTTAGGCCGTGCTGTAAACACTGGCATTGCATTTCGACTTAAGAATAGGTATGTGCCACTGTAATGACGTGTGAGGTCATTGAAAGAGCTATTTAAATGTGCGATTCTTGTACACACATAAGATTGCTCATTTAGAAATGCACAATTAAGATGCAAGTGCGTACACAATGTGAACGCACTTACTGTAGAGTTTAGAAAAATTAAAACACATAACAGCAAGCCAAGTGATTTTGTTTTTATGTAAGTCTGGGCAACATTTCCTTCACACTAGCATCATTTTGTGAATATCGTCTTTCACCTGTTAAATGAAATTTCCGAAATGTTGCCCTTGAGCCAAACGTTAGTGCAGGAGCATGGGGACAATGCTAGTTGCTAGAAGGTGAGCAGCTGTTGTTCGCGGAACTTGTGTTTTTAGCATATTTTAGTGCCAAAATGCTGTGCTAAGGTGGGCCCCCACCAACTTGGAACAGCTCTGTAATCATCCCCATCTATAAAAAAAGAAGGGATATGGCTCATCCCAAGAACTACAGACCGATTTCCCTGTTGGACTTACCTTCTAAAGTTATGGGTTATGACGCTGAACATCCTGTGATTCTGGGCAAATAATTTAATCTCCCGTGCCTAACAAAAATGAATGTGTGTTCTCATAACTGGTACTATGTAAAGCGCTTAGATACCTGATTCGGGTCAAGTTGGAGATATATACAACTCGGCAAAAAAAATAAAAAGTAATGGGTCATATTCTCCCACATCGATTGAAAGAATTGGCTGTTGAGAACAACATCTTATCCAATACCCAGTACGGCTTTAAGAAAGGCCTAGGCACTGTTGATCAGTAGTTTTTGATAAACATAACCTCGCTAAAAAGGGGCCACTGTACTTGTCCTTGATGGACCTGTCAGCGGCCTTTGATTGTGTCAGCCATTCGAAATTATGGCATATCACGTGTGAGATGGGAGTTGATTAGGGTACCATGGGGCATATTACCAAGCAATAGCGATAATTATCGCTATTGCTTGGTTAGAGACAAAATTTACCGCTGAGGTGCGGCGATTTTTATCGCAAATAAACCTTGGTATTACCAAGGTTTATCGCAAATGCGATAAAAAACGGCCGCAATGCATGAATATCGCTGAAAAGTCAGCGATATTCATGCATTACCGAGCTAATGCTCTTAGCCATGTTATCCACCTCCCATTGGATAACATGGCTAAGAACTGCTCAGGGCAGTTGTTAGCTTTTGGAGATATTCGCGCTTAGCGCGAATATCTACAAAAGTTGGTAATAGGAGATAGCGATGTTAGCGACTGTTTCCAGTCGCTAACATCTTGGCACGCCCACTTTGCATGTCATTAGTGATGGTCGCTTTCTCCTACTAGCTGTCGGTAACTGGTGTTAGCGACAGCTAGGTAATAGGGAGATAATATTATCTCCGCTTTCTTGGCTTTTAAAGCCAAAAAAGCGGAGATAAACCCCCTTGATAATATGCCCCCTTATCCTTTAGATGAGATGTTTATAAGGGGGCCTTGGCCCTTGTCCGTATGTTAAAGATTGAGTATGCACAGACACTTTTATGATCAACAGTGGCGTGAGACTAGGATGTGTCCTGGCCCCTTTCTTTATGTTACATCTATATAAATAGGGTAGAGCATTTATTTAAAGGTGAGAGCAAAGAACACCCCTTGATTGCCGGGTGAAGATGGCGACACGCTGGAGCAGTGAGAATGTGGTGGTGGAATTCAGGGACTCTCAGGTGAGTTAGGGGCAGGCATGGGACTTCAGGTTAGGGCGAACCTACTGCAGTGTGTCTTATGGAAGCCTTGCATATCCTCATACGTTTTCCATTTTAACTGCAATTAGTTCTCCCCTGTGCGCCCTTATGTCACTCCCAGTCATCATAAAGCTTGTGTTGTGCAGTCTGTAGATGTGTTTCTTTTAACCTGTTCGCGTTTGCTGTGAGACGTTCGAATATTTGCAGGCAAAGGGAACGGATCATATTCGACCTATTGTTGCTTCTCCATCTGTTGTGCTCTCAAGTGTAGAGTTTCATTTCCACCATTTGGTGATAATCAGGTATGATTCAACATACTAGTAAAAACATACCAGAGAAAGCATAACTTTAAAAAACAAAACATAAAGCATCAGGGCACCAAATCTCGAAATGGAAAACAGTGATTCAGGAATGATGCAAAATATAGTTATGGCTGTGTTATTCAAGTGTGGTGTTCAAGTACATTAAGGCCGTATTTTTAAGTATTTCTTGAAGAGGGCTTTTGATGGAGGTTTGTAGAGCATTCCATATTGCATTACACGCCCAGAGTAAGATTCTTTTAGGCAGAGACATAGAGAAGAGTGATGTAAGATTGTGTGGAAGGATGCATGCGTTAAAGTGTCGAGAGAGCAATAGACATCAATCTGCATGTGATTATTGTGTGACGAAGCTACAGTGTTCTGTTACATTTGGTGCAAGAACACACAAGGGAAGAATGGTGGGGAGCAGTTAAGAGAAGGCAGAGCGGTGCACAGGTGTGATTGCACTGGACTTTGGGTGGGTGGCAGGCAGGTGATTACAGATGAGATGAGGAAAGAATGTAGCGCTAAAAGCTGTCACTTTCTAGGATAACGCTATAAAGAGAGGAGGGAGCTCTCCAAGATCGTACAGGTAGCCTCTGAGGTACACAGTGACCATAAGGTTCTAAGTGGGGGATGTTTAGCTCCTGTTGGGGAGAAGGTGTGGGTGGATCCTGATGCATGTGGACTGGGGTGTGTTTCCAAATCCTCAGGGCACAGGAGAAGGTTGCTTAGCATCTGTTTGTGGCGGTCTTGCACATCTGGGATTCCAGCTTTGCTCTTCTGCTGCACATTTTGTGTGCCCAGAGGAGGACTTGGTCCTGTTTTACAGGCACCATGGGCTCTCAGATTGAGTTGCCTCGTAGATGATGCAGCTGAATGTGTAGCAGACAGTGCTGTTCTTTGAAGGTGAACATAAGGCCACCATAGAATTACACAAATTATGCTATATATATATCAGTCATCGAATTGCCCCCCACACCACAGCAAGTGACCTAGATAAGACTGGCAACGCGCTGCTTTGCAGTGATTGAAGTGCTCTAGGGATCGGGAGATCCGGTGTCCGCCATGACAGTTGGGATATACAGTGCGGAGTGACGTATTGTACCTCCAGCTGGGCGTAATGTGACTACATTGCTGCCCCCGCACATTGCTGTCCCTATTTGTCTGTCTACAGTCCGAGGGGTTCTGAGGAGGCGCTTTGGGACTTGGGTGCATGTACATGAGTAACGCCATCAGAGCCTGCAAAAGACATTGGAGCCGGTTCAGTCATCGAATTGCCCCCCACACCATCGGTCCGGCTGCATGAACAGGTTGCATGCTGGGAGATGGAGTTTGCTAAAGGTAACGTGAATTTCACCAGGTAAACGCATTCAACTTGGGGAGGAGCCTAGTGTCGCCAGCATTATTTCAGCGAAGCAGGATTGTCGGACTAAATGCAAGACTCATTGTTGGTGTAGGGCGCTGAGGAAGGCTACATAAACGCCGAAATGCATCCGCCGCAACTAACCTGTGCACTCCTGCAATAAAGAGCTTCTAAAGGAACCCTCTCTGGACTCCGCTGTTACTCCTTCGGGGAAGTAGGTGTGGGATATATACATATATATTCACTGAAAAAACCATAGGTTTCACACCAGTTATAGTTACCTGGAAATTTTACTGACATAAAACCATTGAAATTCCCACGTTATAGTTAGTTGAATGTCACTGACCATGTCATGAGGGATGTAATATGTGTCATCATCAGCAGTGCATTGCAGGCGCGCAAGTTATAGTGAGTCCAACTAACTATAACGTGGGAATTTCAATGGTTTTATGTCAGTAAAGTGTCCAGGTAACTATAACTGGTGTGGTTTTTTCAGTGAATTTAATAGGTTTTTTTAAATGCTAATTCCTAACTATAACTGGTGTGAAACCTATGGTTTTTTCAGTGAATTTCATAGGTTTTTTAAATGCTAATTCCTTTCTATATCGAGTTTGTAACCTACGATTTTTTTTAATTTGCTGATTTGTGTGAGTATTAATTAGTATTATTTTTTTTATAATAATTTTTTTTTAATTGTATTTTTTTTGTATCATTTTTTTTTAGGGCGCTACTTGCGTTCGTGTAAAAAAATATGAATAAAAAGTAAATAATAACGCAAGACATTTAGTACCATACGTATAAAAGCAGTTTTTTTGAATAAGGAAATGAAAATAATTTTGCATTTCCGTGAAACTATCAAAACGTCACTTCGGCGCGCCGCGTAAGCGCCCCCAGAAGCGCCTACATCCACGCCGCGTATGCGCCTCAGAAGCGCCTACGTTCGCGCTGCGTATGCGCCCCAGAAGCACCTACGTTCGCGCCGCGTCTGCGCCTACGTTCGCGCCGCGTATGCGCCCCGGAAGCGCCTACGTTCGCGCCACGTATGTGCCCCCGAAAGCACCTACGTTCGCGCCACGTATGCGCCCCCGGAAGCGTTCCGGTGCACGCAGCGTCAGCGCGGCAAGTAATGTGACCTTAAAATAACACTTTTCATTGGTTGCCAACAGTTTTTTTTTACAAAGAATGAAATCCCCACCCATTTCCTTCACTTCTTCTTTCACTTTTGTGACTGAAAGACCTGCCTTTTTGCTCTTGCATATTTCTTGGTTAATCATGGCTGCCAGACCATCCAGCAGTGAAGATGAGCCTGAATTCATCCATGAAGAGCCTCCTCAGACAAAGGTGAAAGAGCATTTCATCTGGAATTTTTTTTCCATACCAGAAGGACTGAAAAAGGTGAATGCTCCAAAAGTGGAGTGCAGGATCTGCAAAAATGTCCTGTCACGGGGTGACCCCAAAAATAAATATTCTTTTGGGAACTTCACAATGATACGCCATGTGGAGAGGAGGCACCCCCAGAATTTTGCCCGGGAAAGTGTCCGGGCTCTGGCACAAGAGGTTCCCAGTGATGGGGCCTCTACATCCACCGGAGGAGCAACTACTTCTGTGAGGGGGAGATCGCAGGAGCTGGTTCCAAATATTCAACCTGCATTCAACAAAGGTGTCCTGAAATGCAGATACTGCGATCAACTCCTTACCTTTGGGGAGCAAAGTGTCCTGCTCATGGTTCGAGCATTGGAGAACCATAGCTGCCGTTCCCAGCCCTAATTTTTTTTGTTTTTTTTGCTCCTGTTGAGTAGTTTCCATTCCCTGTTTTTGTTTCTGTTTTTTAAAAAGAAAAAAGAAGAAAAAAAAAGTTATTTTCAGAACTACCTCCAATTCTAATCAAAGAGCTATATTCTTAAAAAAATGAAAAAGAATAAGTGAAGTGGAGTGCATTGATAATAGAAAGGAAAATGAGTAAGAAAGAACAGGAAGGTATGAGAGGAGAAAGGAAGTGAAGTAGGGGGACTGAAAGAAGGTGAGTGTTGGGAAGGAAAGTAAGGAGAAGGAGAGTGAATATGGGGAATGTGGATATTCAAAGAAAATGTTGAAAAGGAACGGGGGTGTGGAAGGGTAACAAAAGATGCATTGCTGGAGTTGCATCATTTTTGTGACACACTCCAGCAATGCATCACTTTTGGCTTACAGATACGTCTGCAATACTGACGTATCTGTAAGTACTTCCGACATAATATGTCATATATTTAATATGACGCATGAGTAGAAGACTGAAGGCCTCATTTATGAGGCCATGCGTCACTTTAACGCCACCGGTGCGTCACTTTTTGTGACGCACCAGTGCTGTAAATAATGCACCTTATACAGTCATATTTACAAAGTGACACATCTAGGTAGATGTGTCACTTTGTTAGCCCCTGCGCCACATTATACCTATGTCAGGTGTAAAGTATGCAAAAGGGACGTATTAACGCAGGAAAGGGTCGTAGAGGTGACGCAGTGAAATCTATGAGATATCACTGCGTCACTTTTATGACGCTGTTGCATCCAAATCTTACGCCTGTATCACAGCAGGCATAAGACTGATGCAAGCCCTTTCACATGGGGCCTGGCCCCATGTGAAAGGATGCCTTGCTGGAGTTGCATCATTTTTGTGACACACTCCAGCAATGCATCACTTTTGCGCTTACAGATACGTCTGAAATACTGACGTATCTGTAAGTACTTCTGACATAATATGTCATATATTTAATATGACGCATGACTAGAAGACTGAAGGCCTCATTTATGAGGCCATGCGTCACTTTAACGCCACCGGAGCGTGACTTTTTGTGACGCATCCGTACAGTAAAAAATGCACCTTATTCAGTCATATTTAGAAAGTGACGCATCTAGGTAGATGCGTCACTTTGTAAGCCCTTGCGCCACATTATACCTACGTCAAGAGTAAAGTATGCAAAAGGGACGTATTGATGCAAGAAAGGGTCGTAGATGTGACGCAGTGAAATCTATGAGATATGATTGCGTCACTTTTATGACGCTGTTGCGTCCAAATCTTACGCCTGTATCACAGCAGGCGTGCAGGCCCTTTCACATGGGGCCTGGCCCCAAGTGAAAGGATGCATTGCTGGAGTTGCATCATTTTTGAGACACACTCCAGCAATGCATCACTTTTGGCTTACAGATACGTCTGCAATACTGACGTATCTGTAAGTACTTCCGACATAATATGTCATATATTTAATATGACGCATGAGTAGAAGACTGAAGGCCTCATTTATGAGGCCATGCGTCACTTTAACGCCACCGGTGCGTCACTTTTTGTGACGCACCAGTGCTGTAAATAATGCACCTTATACAGTCATATTTACAAAGTGACACATCTAGGTAGATGTGTCACTTTGTTAGCCCCTGCGCCACATTATACCTACGTCAGGTGTAAAGTATGCAAAAGGGACGTATTAACGCAGGAAAGGGTCGTAGAGGTGACGCAGTGAAATCTATGAGATATCACTGCGTCACTTTTATGACGCTGTTGCATCCAAATCTTACGCCTGTATCACAGCAGGCATAAGACTGATGCAAGCCCTTTCACATGGGGCCTGGCCCCATGTGAAAGGATGCCTTGCTGGAGTTGCATCATTTTTGTGACACACTCCAGCAATGCATCACTTTTGCGCTTACAGATACGTCTGAAATACTGACGTATCTGTAAGTACTTCTGACATAATATGTCATATATTTAATATGACGCATGACTAGAAGACTGAAGGCCTCATTTATGAGGCCATGCGTCACTTTAACGCCACCGGAGCGTGACTTTTTGTGACGCATCCGTACAGTAAAAAATGCACCTTATTCAGTCATATTTAGAAAGTGACGCATCTAGGTAGATGCGTCACTTTGTAAGCCCTTGCGCCACATTATACCTACGTCAAGAGTAAAGTATGCAAAAGGGACGTATTGACGCAAGAAAGGGTCGTAGATGTGACGCAGTGAAATCTATGAGATATGATTGCGTCACTTTTATGACGCTGTTGCGTCCAAATCTTACGCCTGTATCACAGCAGGCGTGCAGGCCCTTTCACATGGGGCCTGGCCCCAAGTGAAAGGATGCATTGCTGGAGTTGCATCATTTTTGAGACACACTCCAGCAATGCATCACTTTTGCGCTTACAGGTACGTCTGAAATACTGACGTATCTGTAAGAACTTCCGACATAATACGTCATATATTTAATATGACGCATGACTAGAAGACTGAAGGCCTCATTTATGAGGCCATGCGTCACTTTAACGCCACCGGTGCGTCACTTTTTGTGACGCACCAGTGCTGTAAATAATGCACCTTATTCAGTCATATTTACAAAGTGACGCATCTAGGTAGATGTGTCACTTTGTTAGCCCCTGCGCCACATTATACCTACGTCAGGTGTAATGTATGCAAAAGGGACGTATTGAAGCAAGAAAAGGTCGTAGAGGTGACGCAGTGAAATCTTTGGGATATCACTGCGTCACTTTTATGATGCTGTTGCGTCCTAATCTTACGCCTGTTTCACAGCAGGCGTGAAGGCCCTTTCACATGGGGCATGGCCCCATGTGAAAGGATGCATTGCTGGAGTTGCATCATTTTTGAGACACACTCCAGCAATGCATCACTTTTGCGCTTACAGATACGTCTGAAATACTGACGTATCTGTAAGAACTTCCAACATAATACGTCATATATTTAATATGACGCATGACTAGAAGACTGAAGGCCTCATTTATGAGGCCATGCGTCACTTTAACGCCACCGGTGCGTCACTTTTTGTGACGCACCAGTGCTGTAAATATTGCACCTTATTCAGTCATATTTACAAAGTGACGCATCTAGGTAGATGTGTCACTTTGTTAGACCCTGCGCCACATTATACCTACGTCAGGTGTAATGTATGCAAAAGGGACGTATTGAAGCAAGAAAGGGTCGTAGAGGTGACGCAGTGAAATCTATGGGATATCACTGCGTCACTTTTATGACACTGTTGCGTCCTAATCTTACGCCTGTTTCACAGCAGGCGTGAAGGCCCTTTCACATGGGGCCTGGCCCCATGTGAAAGGATGCATTGCTGGAGTTGCATCATTTTTGAGACACACTCCAGCAATGCATCACTTTTGCGCTTACAGATACGTCTGAAATACTGACGTATCTGTAAGAACTTCCGACATAATACGTCATATATTTAATATGACGCATGACTAGAAGACTGAAGGCCTCATTTATGAGGCCATGCGTCACTTTAACGCCACCGGTGCGTCACTTTTTGTGACGCACCAGTGCTGTAAATAATGCACCTTATTCAGTCATATTTACAAAGTGCCGCATCTAGGTAGATGCGTCACTTTGTAAGCCCCTGTGCCACATTATACCTACGTCAGGTGTAATGTATGCAAAAGGGACGTATTGATGCAAGAAAGGTTCGTAGAGGTGACGCAGTGAAATCTATGAGATATCACTGCGTCACTTTTATGACGCTGTTGCGTCCTAATCTTACGCCTTTTTCACAGCAGGCGTGCAGGCCCTTTCACATGGGGCCTGGCTCCATGTGAAAGGATGCATTGCTGGAGTTGCATCATTTTTGAGACACAATCCAGCAATGCATCACTTTTGCGCTTACAGATACGTCTGAAATACTGACGTATCTGTAGGAACTTCCGACATAATACGTCATATATTTAATATGACGCATGACTAGAAGACTTAAGGCCTCATTTATGAGGCCATGCGTCACTTTAACACCACCGGTGTGTCACTTTTTGTGACGCACCAGTGCTGTAAATAATGCACCTTATTCAGTCATATTTACAAAGTGCCACATCTAGGTAGATGCGTCACTTTGTAAGCCCCTGCGCCACATTATACCTACGTCAGGTGTAATGTATGCAAAAGGGACGTATTGACGCAAGAAAGGGTCGTAGAGGTGACACAGTGAATAAACTGGGTTTTCCCCATGCTACGCTCCCCGGAGCGCGTACCGGGCGCTCCGCACGTGCAAATCGAATTTTTTTTTGTTTGCCCCGCGGGACCCTATTTTAGCCCCCCCATCAAACCTAAGGGGTCAGGGGGGGTCTACCCTGCCCCCTTATGGTAATTTCCCCCTCTTTTTTTGGCCACCTCTTGTGTCTCGATCCTACCGAGACACAAGATGGCGGCCGCTCCTGACTGTTTCAAATGTTTACAGACACCCGTGAGCCAATCAGCTTTCCGCGCGCAAGTCGCGTGTCGCGCCCGGTGCGCTCCCCGGTGCGCGCACCGGGGCGCGCCTATAGATATATGTATTTTTTTGACCCTAAATTACTCAAAATCCACTGGAGCACATATCTTGAGACATAGCAAAGGCACATCGGGCTACCAGTCCCTACAATTTTGCCAAGTTTGGTGGGAAACCATTCAGCCATTCGGGCTAAAATTGAGTTTGACCGCCCTATGGAAATTAACATGGGGAAAACACGTTTTGGGACCCCCCTTTAATCTTGACCCCCGCTTGACGAATCCCCCAGAAACTTTCAAGGAAGGACCGGGGCTCCGCGAGGCAAATTTGAGGAAATTTTCAGGCAGATTCGTCAACCGGCGCCAAAGTTATTCCAAATAGAATTTTGAGATTTTGCATTAAAAAAAATCCTAACTATAACTACCTACTGGCGACCGCCAGTAGGTAATAAATATATATTTATATATATATATATGCGGTATGAATCGTCCTCAACTTTCTCAACCACAGAACATGCAGTCAAATCGACGTAGACGAGACGAGACCCAAATCTTGGTGTTAAAGTTTTATTGCGCCCAACACCAGTCTGCCATGACGCGTTTCGGCTACCAAAAGCCTTGATCACATGACGCAGTCATGGGGCCTGGCCACCATTTTTAAAGTGCAAAGTGCGTGTTGGATATAGTAAACATACTATGACAAATGCATTACGATATTGGAAAAATCATTAAAACCAACATGATATACTGACAGTAAAATACATTAAAGTGCCGTTTAGCTGTATAAATACACAGAATTGATTTTGTTGGCACCAAACTTACAATAACATCTTTTGGTTATGCACGTAGTGTGTCCAGCTCATATTATGGTAAAATTGGCTGAGGTTGTAAACATGTTAAAATTGTTAACCGTATGTTTTATAAATAAAAACAACAATAAAATCAATTAAAAACATGTTGATCAAATACAATGTTTTCTAAAATCAATTCATAATGATAAAAATACATGTTATTGATAATGCCCATGTGGGCAAATCATTCACTTGTGCAAAAATCGCTAGAGGTTCAGTGCATGTTGGTTGTATGTGCAACATCACGCATATATACTCATAAAGTGCTACCAGTGTGGAATAAAAAAAGTGTGCCCAATGAGATAAAAAAGTGATAAAATATTTCATAATTCAAAAGTAGTCTGTGTGGAGGAAAAGGAAGTTTACTTAAAACATTAGTTGCAAAGAAGAATAGTAGTTAGTTAATGCAGAGTTGGTTCAGAGTGGAATTACTAATAGTCAGACCGGGTTAAAGGTAAGTATGGAAATCTTCACTCTTATTGAGCCCGTTGGGCATCTTGCTGTCCAGCAAGATGATATAACGGGTCTAAAGTTTATGGAGGAGCCCTTCCCTGTCACCACCTCTTCGTTGGGGAGGGACCCTATCTATGACAAAGTATGTAAGGCCTTCTATATATATATATATATATATATATTACCTACTGTCGGTCGACAGTAGGTAGTTATAGTTAGGATTTTTTTCAATGTTAAATCTCAAAATTCTATTTGGAATAACTTTTGCGTCGGTTGACGAATCTGCCTGAAAATTTCCTCAAAATGGTCTCGCGGCACCCCGGTCCTTCCCTGAAAGTTTGGGGGGGATTTGTCAAGCGGGGGCCGATATAAAAGGGGGGTCCCAAAACGTGTTTTCCCCATGTTAATTTCCATAGGGCGGTCAACCTCACTTTTAGCTCGTACGGCTGAATGGATTTCCACCAAACGTGGCAAAATTGTAGGGACTGGTAGCCTGATGTGCCTTTGCTATGTCTCAAGATATGTGCTCAAGTGGATTTTGAGTAATTTAGGTTAAAAAAAATATATATATCTGTAAGCGCGCCCCGGTACGCGCACCGGTTAGCGCACCGGGCGCGACATGCGACTTGCGCGTGGAAAGCTGATTGGCTCACGGGTGTCGGTAAACATGCGAAACAGTCCAGAGCGGCCACCATCTTGTGTCTCGGTAGGATCGAGGCACAAGAGGTGGCAAAAACAAAGGGGGGAATGACCATAAGGGGGCAGAGTAGACCCCCCCTGACCCCCTAGGTTTGATGTGGGGGCAATACAAGGGCCCCGCGGGGCAAATAAAAAAAAAATCGGTTTTTGCGGGGGGAGCGCCCGGTACACGCACCGGGGAGCGTACCAGGGAGCGTACCATGGGGAAAAAAGAATGAGAGACTTTTCTAAAATTGTATGTTTATTAATTGCTCTTTTTGTTGTTTTTTTTAAATTTATGTAAGTACCAACATGTAGGTACCAATGCAGCGTCTAAAATTTAATATACACCGTCTCCTTTGTAGATATCTTGCATGTTGTTACCGAAGTTATTGTGGAATATGGAATTCATACCATAGTGTGTCAGGAAAGCAGAAACAACATGGAGGCAGGAGATGCTAAAGAGATGTTTAACTCCATGGCTGCTAAGGCAATTCCCCTCCTGTGCTGGGAAATTGCTATTTTCATTGTTTTATGACGAGCTGGGCTCGTCATCAGTGTATGAGGAGGCTACACCATGACGAGCCCAGCTCGTCATGAGTGTGGAAGGGGTTAAAACACATTGGAGATAATATAGTGGGAGAAAGGAAGTAATTATGAGCAAACTTACTATGTAACACAAAAAAGTTGAACAGTATACTATAAGTCTGACTTTACATTATAATCAATTTGGTACTAGTTTAAGAATTACATATAAAAATGAATAATGTCTGAAACAATTTTAGAATTATTAAATATAAATTTATTTTTCAGATTCTTTTTCCAAATTTAACAGAACTTCTAATATTTGATTGTCGGAAATGTCCTCATTTTGAAACAGGAAATCTACTGATTGTACACATTGAAGTAGTTCATAGTCCCGTGATTCATCCATGATTTCTAAGTTATCATTGGGTTCAATAACTTTTTCATTGTTGCTCTCCAGAACAATTTTGAAGGAAATGTTTTGCTCTCCCTCCATTTTCGTGCTGTAATTTGCATTAAAAAATATATCAGTAGAGATAGGGTACTGTTGGGTTTAAGTTTAGACAGGTAGTTTGGATTTTTTAACAGTAATTTTATCTTTGGGCAGTGTATGGTATCAGACTGGAAGTAGAAATATAAAAAAGTGTATGTGATAAAGTAACAACGTTGGGAATAGGTATAAGGGGGCATGGCAGACACTCCCTGACCCCCTTGGTTTCCTGAGGGGGTCTTAGGAGGCGGACGGTGCGCTTACCGGTGCGCGCACCGGGAAGCGCACGAAAGTGAAAAAAGTATGTAAGAGTTTAAAAAATGATAGCAAATTTTTATTATTGGAAGGTAGTTCGGAAAATAACTTTTTTTTATTTTTGTTGTTTTATATTTTATTTTATTTTTCTGAACATTTTTTGTTTTTTTTTGGTTTTTATGAACTATTTTATAATTCTTTTAGGGAAGAAACAAAAAACTGGGAATTAACAGGGGCTTAACAGGAGCAAAAAATAAAAATAAAACTACTGCTTTCTTTTCTTGCTGCAGTGGTGGTTGTCTACAGCATCATTAATGAGGGAAATACTTAGTTGCCCGTAGCAGATGGTCTTTCCACAATAAATGCAGACCATCTTTAATCCACCAAATTTAATTTGTATGTTTGGCATCATTTTGGGCCCTTCTGGTGCTGCAAACAAAATTTCACCTTTGGAGGTGCTGGCCTGAGGATCTCTGTTCTTCTGAAGCATGTCCCGTACCTCAGCCTGTGCCAAATTGTTAGGATGCCACCTCTCCATGTGGCGAATCATTGTATAATTCCCAAAGGAATACTTTTTCTTTGGGTTGCCCCTGGAGAGGACTTTGTTGCAAATCAAACAGGTGACATGTGGGGCATTCACTTTTTTTTTGCCCAGCAGGGATGGAGAAGTACTCCCATATAAAAGCACTTTCACATGCCTTTCCCTTGGTTCTTCCCGCAAGAATCTCCTAGGCTGTTCCTCCTCATCATCTTCTTCCTCCTCTTCTTCAACTCCTGGAAGGATCTGGGGTGGTGGACCTTCCTTCCTGGGTGGTGGTGGTGGTGGGGGTGCACCGGCTGCAGCTACTACTGAAGCCATTTCTCTGCTCACAAATAGCTCTTGCTCTCTCAAAGAAGAAAGTAAGAATGAGGAACAAAGGAGGGGGCTTTCCTCATTTGGAGAAAAAAAAAGTTGAGAACCAATGAAAAGTGTTATTTTCAGGTCACATGTCCTGACGCGCTTACGTTTCGCGCTCCGGGTCGCGCCACGGAGCGCTTCCGGGTGCGTTTATGCAGCGCGCCGAAAGAACGCATCACGCAGTTACGCGATACGTCACGCTTATGCGGCGCGTCACAATGTTGTTTTCGTTCGCGGCAATTGCGCTGACGGGGCGCTCACCGTTACGCGCACCAGGGCGCTAAACAGAGTTGCGCTTACCGGTGCACTGCCCGGTGCGCGTAACGGGAGCGCACCGGGGCAAAAATTTAAATAAATAAATAAATGTAAACATAAAAAATATTGTAATAAATAAATATAAAATACAATATTCATTTTAATGAAGTATCTATTTTACAGCTATTGATATTTGCTATTAAAAAAACCATAAAAATTCACAGAAAAAACCATAGGTTTGAGACCATATATAGTTAGGTGAATATTTGAATCATACAAAACCAATGAAATTCCCATATATAGTTAGTTGCACTAACTATATATTTCGCGCACCCGCAATCCACTGCTGATGATGTCACATATTACATCATTCATGACATGGTCAGTGACATTACTGATGACATCACTGATGACATCTCAAATGACATCACTGATGACATCACTGATGACATCTCAAATGACATCACTGATGACATCACTGATGACATCTCATTTGACATCATTGATCACATCACTGTTGACATCATTCTTGTGCTAATACGATGAACCTCTTCAGACTATAATATAACCTTAGATACACTCAGTGTATACAGACACTCACACACTGTCACTCATCCATGGAGTTACTCAAACACCTAGTAAGTCATGCAAAGAATCACTCACCTCCATTTCCTCAACTATACAGTTATACACACCTTACTTATTCAAACATATACTAACACATATTTACTCTCTTATACAATCCCTGATACAAGTTCACAATGATCCATACAGCCACTCACACATTTACTGGCTCTCATGCACAGTTACATAGGTTTGAGGCCCTATATATAGTTAGGAATTAGCATTTAAAAAACCAATGAAATTCACTGAAAAAACCATAGGTATTATCACCATCTATATACACATCCACTCATTCATCAATAGTTCTATATAGTCACTCATACATATACTCACTCATCATATGTAGTGATACACCTATACATCCTGTTACACACCGACAGTCATCAAAAAGTTACTCACACACATACTCACACATGCAAATAAACTAATGAACATCCATTTATTTACATATACAGCTATACACACACTACCACCTTACTTCTAAGGAAACTTACACATACTTACTCTCTTAAACAATCACTTATAGAAACACATACTTATTTAAACAAGAACTCTTTCAATCTCTCACTCTCACATATACTCACTTATATACATCAATACTCACATATAGTACATTAGAACAAATGTAGTTAATGATAAAGATACTAGTGTGACAGTCACTCACTCACTAACACACACATATAAAAACTCATCCACCCATACAGTCCTGCACATATGCTGTCTTCAAAACTCATACAAACAGTGAGTCAGTCACCAACCCATGCAGCCAATTATACACAAAATGAAACACTGATACAAACATTTAAATATTTAAACAATACTCGCTAATATATGTATTCACTAAGATACACTTGATAAGCCAGTTAACCAATCAATTTTCTTAAAAAAAAACATCCATTAAGACACTTATTTAAACATGTATTCTTCCATAGACCTTTACATATACATATATAAAACATATTTATTTTTCAGAAAGACACACATTCACTGGATGGTGTCATCAGTGATGTCATGAGTGATGTCACTGACCATGTCATGAGTGATGTAATATGTGATGTCATCAGCAGTGCATTACACGCGCAAGTTATAGTGAGTCCAACTAACTATAACGTGGGAATTTCAATGGTTTTATGTCAGTAAAATTTCCAGGTAACTATAACTGGTGTGAAACCTACGGTTTTTTCAGTGAATTTGATAGGTTTTTTAAATGCTAATTCCTAACTATAACTGGTGTGAAACCTATGTTTTTTTCAGTGAATATATATATATATATATATATATATATATATATATATATATATATATATATATATATATATATATATATATATATTCAAGCTTCAAAGTTTCTCCCATTTACCAGGAAAAAGAGACAGCATTCGCGGGATACTTGGCTCCCTGTCAGAGAGAGGGTGAGATTCAAGGCACTCTGTATGGCCCACAAAATTTTGCAGGGGAAAGGCCCTCCTATCCTACGGGATATGGTTCGACCCTATAAGGCCTCCCGCTCCCTCCGCTCTGACCATCAACATCTGCTGCAGGTTACGAGGGTAAGGAAGGCAAGAACTGGTGGCAGAAGATTCTCCATTAACGTGGCCACCCTGTGGAACTCCCTTCCCCTTTACCTGCGCCCGGAAACTAGCTTCTTACGTTTCCGCAAACTTTTAAAAACTCATCTGTTCCCTGCCTAATTCCTGTGTCTCGTGTTATGGCGTCTCTCTCTGGATGAGCGCGGGGATGCCCAAGGGTAACCAGGCGCGATATAAAACTCTTTAATAATAATAATAATAATAATAATAATAATAATAATATTAGAGACACAACAGATTTCATTGAGCACATAGAGAAACTGGATTGGCAATCTACCTACTGTTTGATTACCCTGGATATAACCAGCCTCTACACCTGTATTGACCATATACAAGGCTTGTCTGCAGTGGAATATTTCCTAAGAAAAAGACAGTTAAAATTTGCAACACATACTATAATGCTGCTGGAATTAATCCAATACTGTCTTTACAATAATATATTTCTTTTTCAGGGGGAATTATTCAGACAAATCTCTGGAACTGCCATGGGCTCCTGCTTCGCCCCAGCTACGCAAATTTAGTTGTGGGCTGGTGGGAGGAGCAGGTAGCCTGGGCGCCAGAAAATCAAATATGGACAGAGAAAATCATATTGTGGTATAGGCATATCGACAATTTATTTTTGGTGTGGAATGGTTCAGTACATGAGGAAGAAGAATATATTACATTTTTAAATCGAAATGAGAATAATCTGAGATTCACTGGTCAGGTTAGTTTGGTGGCAGCTAACTACCTAGATCTTCAAATTAAGATCCAAGAGAACAAGATAACCTGTTGTCTCTATAGAAAACCAACAGCGGGCAATAGCACATTACACGCGCTAAGCAGCCACCCCTCCAGATTGATCAACAGTATACCATACGGAGAGTTTCTCCGACTCAAACGTAATTGCTCAGTGGGTTCTGATTTTGATTCAGCAGCCGAGGACACCCTTAATAGATTTGTAGCAAGAGGCTATAATGCGAAATTGCTTACAACCACTCTCCAGAGAGTATCTGAGATACAGAGAGAGGATCTTTTTAAGAAGAAATACAAGAAGGTTGATGATGGAAGATTTCGCATGATAACTACATTCTCACAAGATGCTGACTGGCTCAGAGGGACTATAAGAAAACACTGGCATATCTTGAAATCAGATCATATTATTGGAAATGATGTGCCAGTGAATCCTCTGATCACATTCAGAAAAGCACGCTCCTTGAGGGACGGTTTGGTCCATAGTCACCTAGAACCAATTGTAAAGAAAAAAGGTACATTGAATGGTGCAAAAGGGTTCTTTCCCTGTGGAAAGTGCGAAGCGTTTTCGGCCAGCAAACACACTTTGTCCTATGAAGTCAAGGGCTTAAAAGATGGTAGAAAGATCAACAAATTCATGTCTTGCCAGACCACATTCGCAGTTTATTGTCTATAATGCCCATGTGGGATGAGATACGTGGGTAGCACCATCAACTTTGTAAAGCTGAGAATTTTAGAGCACATGCGTGCCATCACAAACAAGGATTTTACTTATCCGGTGGCTCGCCATTTTTTCATCAAGCACAAGAGTAACAGGAATTTTTGCCTTGACTATGTACCTGAAAATGCTAGGGGTGGGGACAGACTGCAAAGGCTGCGCAGATTAGAATCCAGATATATTGTGGATTTGCAAACAAAAAGCCTGGAGGGTCTCAACGGTGGGGAAGAATTGGCAGTACACTTAGGCGTATAGGAAAACAAGAACTTTAGAAACAATGATGGTTAAGATTTTCTTGTACTGTAAGACAAGTACTCCTCTAATTTGAAGAGTAATAGTATTTGATATTATTTGTGTTGATTTCCTAAGTGTTTAAATTTCCTTTTTTGTTTAAGATGGGACATATATATCATTGATTCAAACAACTGAGACACAGGTAGCCATAATGTTTGGTATAGTATATAAGAAATGTAACTTGTTTGCAAGTAGGTAACAATAGGACATGCAGGCAACCACGATGGTTGCCATTGCCGAACCACGGCAAGATTAGATCTGTCAAACTGACGGTTTTGAATACAATTGATAAATATAAATGGCATTTATATATATGTTGTTGAATGTAAGCCATATATCTGTGTAAACAATAATAATATACAAAGAATGAATTGGATAACGTTCCAAGATGGCGCTCACAATCTTGTGAGTCGCTTTAAATCCTATTTTTGTTTCCATAATCTGGGAGTAACAAATGGCGCCGCGCTGCTTGTTACGCGTAGACACAGAAGAAGGGAATTACCGAAACGCGCCTGTCAGCGAAATAAAGAGCACTGCTTTGCCAAGTATCCCGCGAGTGCTGTCTCTTTTTCCTGGTAAATGGGAGAAACTTTGAAGCTTTAATATTACGTGACGCACCAACGCGTGACGGCACCCGTCCATATAGTGACTCGCTACCTGATGTCCTTGGAGCAGCAATACATATATATATATATGTATATATATATATTTTTTTTTTTTATTTTTTTTTTTATTAAAAACAGACAACATCCTGAAAAAACACATCTCCGAGAGACCTATGATCACCTATCGGAGATGCCAGTCACTATCAGATCACCTGCTTCATAGGCATTTCGCCCCCCCCAAAGTAACCTCAGTTACTAATAAGATCACAGGCTTTTTCCCGTGCTTGCGCTGTGAAGCCTGCAAGTATAGTAAAATAGTAAAAGAATACCCAGGAAGAACAAGAGAAGATAAACCTAACAGAATGATCATGAAACATCTAAATTGTAATTCAGAATTTACAGTATATTGCCTGGAGTGCCCATGTAACAAACGCTACCTAGGTAGTACCATCAAACCTACTAAATTGAGAATCCTGGAGCATATGAGAGCTATCGCGAACAATGATAAGACCTATCTGGTAGCCCGTCATTTTGCTGAATTTCACAAAAGCAACAGGGATTTACTCAGGTATTACTGCATTGACCAAATCACAAAATCAGAACGTGGTGGGGACAGGGAAAAGGCACTCCGCATCACAGAGTCAAGGTACATTTTGGACCTCAAAACAATTACACCGTGGGGCCTTAACAATGATGCAGAAATGTGGGTTCACCTTTGAAATAGAACGAGGTATCACTCTTGGTGTATATACTGTAGAAGAAAAAGGTATTTCTCTATACCTGTATGCTTCCTGGACATTGTCTTGTAAATATGTAAATATTTAAGAAAAATGTATTTCCCTATACTTGCATGATCCCTGGATAATGCCTTGCGAATATGTAAATATCTGTATCATACACACTTTGGATTCAAGCCCATACAGGGCCTTACAAAGAGACAAAATAATCAATGCAACATTTTGAAATGGTTATATCCCTTTTGTGATTAGGGGATACACCCCTACATAACTAGCCTTGTGAATCCAAATGGATCCTATTTTGGAATGTACATACATGAACAGATAATCTGAAACATGATTACAGTGTGCATAAGAATAATGTAATGTTTGTTGTAGTCAACCATTTTAATTTGCACTAGAGCACTTTATCTGAGCCGTTTAAACTACGGTACAATACTTGTAATACTATACTACAAGATGGCCGCCGTTTCCATGGAATATACCATCTTCTATGTCGATGAAATGAAAAAGAGCGGAGGGTTTAAAATGGCGATTGTATGTTTGCACAAACTGACACTGACAAAGCTTACCTGCAAAACACGTCTGTCAGGGGTGAAGGGGGGTTTGGAAAATAAATAGAATTTGAAAAAACATCTTTACATCGGAGTGCTTGCCGTTTTTCTTCACCTAATTGGTTGGATCGAGTGGCTATATATATGTATATATATATATATTTTCTTAACCAACTGCCCAAGCATATCTGGAGGCACTCAGCTACCGCTGCAAACTCAGGGGTTTCATTAAAATCATGGCGACCAGCGATTTCATCCCGCCATCTTGCTTTCATGCCGACGCGTTTCGAGGATTTCCCTCTTCTTCATAGGCAGCTGCATTGGAGTAATTTGGAAAGACCAGCATGCCGTTTATTAATGTCCCGCCCGCAGTGGGTGTGGTATAGTACCCAGGTGCATGCTGGAACTGATAGTTTATCCACTAAGTGGGCTCCGTTTACTTCTATTGCAGCATTCACAGTTCAAAACCCTTAGTAGGGCTCTGGGTATGGCGCTGGTCATAATAAGCCGCAACAGTTTTGCCGCATTGGTGACGAAAAGTTCCCATTGCAGCCTCTTACATGTTTGAAGATGTTGCTCCCCAGCGCGGCAGAGCTGACTCGTAGTAGATTCTTAACCAACTGCCCAAGCATATCTGGAGGCACTCAGCTAGCGCTGAAAACCCAGGGGTTTCATTAAAATCATGACGACCAGCGATTTCATCCTGGCATCTTGCTTTCATGCTGACGCGTTTCGAGGATTTCCCTCTTCTTCATAGGCAGCTGCATTAGAGTAATTCGGATCCCCCAAAACATGCATTTCTAAAATCCTTTCCTTTGATTCTTCCGCCTCCATTTACTCATCCCAAACCTCATCCTACTACTATAAGCTCCAGAACGAAAACAAAAAAAGATTTCTAAATCCTTCCTTCTTCTAGCCCTCCACTATCCTTCTCAATCCAAATAACTGACTAACATACCCAGCACTCAAATTACTTTCGTATTTCACTATACTAATTCACTACTATTACTTAATGGGTTCTGGAGTAGTGTGCTACTCACCAAAAAAGTGTTCCAACATCCCATCAGGGGTAACAAGCGCTATATCAATGCAAACCTTTGTCCCTCTTCTATACCTCCTCTATCCTTATCAATTATAATAACTGACTAACATATCAGCCACTCAAATTACTTTCATAATTCATTATACTAATTCACCACTAATCCTATATGGGTTCCGGAGTAGTGTGCTACTTGCCAAAAAAGCACTTCAACACCTCGTCAGGGGTAGTAAGGGCTATTTAAATGCAATTACAATATTTTGGGGTGCGTCCTTAATTCATTTTACTATACGCAGATAATGCGTTTTTAATAGTTAGAATAGGGAGGGGGCTTCAAAATGTAATTGATGATTTTACTGTATTCATGAATGAGTTAGATCTGTGGGTAAACAAGAGTAAAACATTTACTATGATTTGTGCTCCCAGATTGACAAACAACCCCAAGATTATGTTGAACGCATCATTCTTGTACCTAGGAGTTTTATTTGACACAAAATATAATTGGAAACCAGGGCTCCTGAGTATGAAAGCCCTATTTGTGAAATCTATCAATGGTATACATACTTTCAGCAAAAAACTGGGTTCAAAACCACTAAAAGAGATTTTTACGTTCCACACTAGTAAATGTGTGGCAATTGCAAAATATGGATCCGCCAATATAAAACCTCAGCAACAAGTGGAAAATACCTTTTTGAAAAATGTTTTGGTGGAGCCTCGCAGTTGCGCTAATGCCATCTTTCATGCTAAATTGGCCATCCCCTATATTGAGAATAGAAATAAATTATCCCCCCTCATACAGTGGCACTCTGTTTGGGTAAGGGAGGAGACCTCTTTATAAAAAAATAATCTTAAATGATTGTCTTAGCCTACAATCTTCTCTTGATATTCTGTGGCTAGCTTATGTGAAGCAAGCTTGTGTTGAGATTGGCCACCAGTGACTATTTGCCACACCAGTTTATTGCACTTCTTTTAGTAGAGGTAAATTAAAAAAGTTATTTTATGAAAAGGCGAGGTTGGCTAGAGATGTGGTTGATTGCCTAAAGCCGACTGTGTGTTCCCATAATTTCGTTTACATGCAGGACGGCTTTCAACCATACCTGTCCCATATCCGAAATAGACAGCAACAATTTGTGCTCACCAGGTTCCATTTTAATCTACTTCTGCTGCTGGTCAACTTTCCTCCTAACTGTTTCACTCCTTCCAACCTGAGCCTTTACCCCGTGACGGGAGATCAGTTCAGTCGATGCTCCATATTATACTTTTCCGTTCCTTTTATCAAAATTCTAGGAGGTAGTTTTTATTGCCTATTCCTAAAAACTGCAACTTTCACCAATGCAGATCTGCTGTTTTATTCCTACATCATCTTCACACGACTTCCATATGTTGCATGGTCACCTCTTTTATTTAGCATATTCTAAGAACCAGGAAAAACCTAACCTTGTGGTATTTCATGTACTCAGTATTAAGTACACAGTATTTATTTATTTATTTATTGCCATTTATAAAGCGCGACAAATACCCGCTGGCGTCTCGGCGCTAGACCATTTGCATAAATTCAGCTCGATGTAATATGCTCCAACAGATTGCCTTTCTTTTAGTGGAAACTATTGGTTAAACAGCCAAGTCTTTAGTCTCTTTCGAAAATGAATGAGTGAAGAGCTTAGTCTGATGTCTTGCGGCAAGGTGTTCCATAATTTAGGGGCTGCTATCAAAAAGCGGCGATCGCCCCTGGACACTGTTTTGGAACGAGGAATCACTAGCTGGTTACGATTGGAGGACCGAAGCTGTCTGGAAGGATGATATGGAATTTATTTATTTATTTTATTTATAACAACATTTGTAAAGCGCGAACGAAGGCCCTAGGGCATCTCGGCGCTAATAACTGCAATGTTTAACCCACAAGGGGTGCTGAAGTAAAGATTAAAAAAGATCATAGGTTAAAAAGCCAGGTTTTAAGGTTTTTTCGGAAAGACCAGAGGGAGGTGCTGGCCTTGATTGAGAGAGGGAGTGTGTTCCACAGCTTTGGTGCAGCTACAAGAAATCGTCTGTCACCCCAGTGGACAGTTTTGGTTAGGGGAACCACCAGATCAGAGGAGCTGGAGGAACGCAGTGTTCTGGAAGGGCAGTAGGGGGTTAGATTCTGAGTGAAGAACACTGGTCTGGCATTATGTAAGGCCTTGTATATCAAACACAATGACTTGAACTTGATCCTCTTCTTCACCGGAAGCCAGTGAAGTTGTCTTATGATGGGAGACACCGGTTGGTATTTAGAGGTTCGCCCTAGTAGCCTAGCGGCCGCGTTCTGGATGGCCTGCATTTTCGATAGCACTCTCTCCTGGGCACCTAGAAACAAAGCGTTGCAGTAATCTAGGGTGGAGAGAACCAGGGCACGCACCAAAGTTTTGGCGGAATTTTCGGGTAAATAGGGCAGAATTTTCTTAATAAGCCGTAGCTTGTAAAAGGCTGAGGAGGAAATCTGGTTGGCATGTGGTAGGAAGTTCAGACAGTTGTCGAACAAAACACCCAGGTTCCTCACCTTGTTAACCGGGTCTGGGGGCTGGCCCATGGGTGAGGGCCACCATAAGGGGGACCACTCCGGGGAAAGATTGCCAAAAATAACGACTTCTGATTTATCAGAGTATAATTTCAGGCAATTGTGGGCCATCCAGCTCCCAATTGCCTGCATACACTGATTGAACATGTTGGCTTTTTGAAGCCCGTCATTCTTGACAGAGAGGACCAATTGGGTGTCATCTGCGTAGGATGTTAGGCTCATCCCGTGTGCTCTGATGACATTGGCAAGGTCCGACACATAAATGTTGAAAAGTGTCGGACTAAGGGATGAGCCTTGGGGAACTCCACATGGCAGTGACAGGGGGGAGGATTCAAAAGGTCCCACAGTGACAACCTGGGTCCTGTTAGCCAGGAAGATTTTTAGCGTTGCCTCGGATGCCTATACTCTCGACACGGTCGACCAAGGTGGTATGGTCGACCGTGTCGAAGGCAGCCGATAGATCCAGTAGGATCAGGACAGCTGTGCCTCCCGCATCCCGAATGGATCTAATGTCATCCGCCGCCTTGACCAAGGCGGTCTCAGTTCCATGGAATCGGCGGAAGCCGAACTGCGATTCGTCCAAACATTTGTTTTCCTCTATAAAGAGAGAAAGTTGGGCGTTCATGATTTTCTCCACTATTTTCGCTAGTAGTGGAAGACTAGCAATGGGTCGGTAACTTTTAAGTTCTTCTTTATCAAGGGTGGGTTTTTTGAGGAGCGGTTTTATGAGTGTTTTCTTTAGGGTATCCGGGTAAGTGCCTGTAGAAAACATGGAATTGCAAATATCTGTTATGGCTGGAAGAACTACTTCC
Source organism: Lissotriton vulgaris (assembly GCF_964263255.1). Classification (NCBI taxonomy): domain Eukaryota; kingdom Metazoa; phylum Chordata; class Amphibia; order Caudata; family Salamandridae; genus Lissotriton; species Lissotriton vulgaris. The sequence goes on along the minus strand of NC_141696.1, from coordinate 1,275,828,797 downwards.
ATGATAGGCCGCAGAACCTTCATGGGACATGGGTCCAGGGCCGACCCCGATTTGATGGCGGATACGATATTTAATACCTGAGAACAAGTCACCTCTCTGAACTGGTGAAAAATTGGTCCGTCAAGGTGGGTGAGGGACCTATGGGAAAGGGTTGAGGAATTGGCAAAGATCCGATAGATGTCGTCAACTTTGCTGAAGAAGAATTTGGACAAAGCATCGCAAAGAGCTTGGGACGGGGGAGGTGTGAGATCAACAGAAGAACCTGCTAATTGTTTAGTGGTCTCATAAAGACATTTTTTCGAGTTTTGAGCGTCTTCGATTTTGTTACAATAGTGCCTTTTCTTAGCGTCAAAAATGAGATTTTTGTATTTAGCTACCGACTCTTTGTACAAGGATTTGGCTTCCTGAGTGTTATCTTTCCGCCAGTGTCTCTCTCTGTTTCGACACTGTTGCTTTTGTGTACGTAGTTCATCCGTATACCACGGGGCCGAAGGGGTAGATCTGTTACGTGACCGTTGTTTAACTTGAACCAGGTCTTTGGCTGCTGAACTAACCCAGTTGTGATATTGGGAAGTAGCAGTATTGGGGTCTGGGGATAACGTGGGGAAGGTGTCGTTGAGCGTGGTTTTCAGCCTGCATTCATCTATGTCATCCCATGCCAGATAGGGTTGGCGAGGGTTGGGGTTGGGTTTGTTGACCTGGGAATCGTGTATTTGTAGCGATGCCAGGATAAGATGGTGGTCAGACCAAGTTAAGGGGAGTATTTGTGTAACTTGGAGGCCCGTGGCATTGGAAAAAATGCCATCTAACGTGTGACCTCCTTCGTGCGTGGGGGAATATACCAGGGGAAAAAGGCCGAAAGTAGACAAGTCGGCTGATAGCGTAGCTGTATCGGGGTTGTCGGGAGCGTCAAAGTGAAAATTAAAATCACCTAGAATGGTGAAGGAATTATCAAGTGCAGATGCTTCCAAAAAGGACCTAAAAGCACCAATGAAGTCGTTTCTGGGCCCTGGAGGGCCATAAAGGAGGATCCCTTTAAAGGTGTATGATGGGGACAGTTTGATTGCAAATTCTATGGCTTCGCAGGAATTCTGTGGAATAGTAGTGAACCTTACAGTGTAGGTGTCACGAGCGATAATGGCAATACCACCTCCTTTTTTCTTGGTTTGCCTGTCTAATCTATGGGTGGTATACCCAGCCGGAACAGCTATGACTAGGTCCGGATCGGATGCTTGGCCCATCCATGTTTCTGTCATGAACAGAAGATCTATTTTATAATCATGGATCAACTCGTGAATGTCTAAGCTGTGTTTGCCAAGCGAGCGGACATTCGTGAGTGCCATGATGTGGGTTTTGATGGAGTGGTGCTTACCACCCTGGGGTTTACGTATAGAAGGTATCATGGTGTGACAGCCAGGGCAATAAGTAACTGGGTTGGTGAACAAGGAATTAGGGTGGGATATGATGCATATTTGACTGGTCGTGGGGCGGAGACGCTGGAGCTGGGCGGCCGAGTAGTGAATACGTGGAGGCAAGGGGGGCGAACCAGGGGGGGTGGCCCTAGGCCCGGGCCAGGCGCGGACGGGCACAGATGGGCTCACCTTTGGCGCGCCGCCAGCGCGCCCGCTGCACCCGCCCGCTGCGCGGTCGGGCAAATCTGTTGTTCATATGCATGGAATGGGCGGGAACGGGAGGAGGGTGGGAGGGGCGCAGAGCAAACCGGGCAGCCTTCCCAATGAAAGATGGCGCCCAAAGTGATCGTGAAAGCTTCCCAGCGCCTGAGTACAGCGGCGCTGTGGGAAGAAATGTACAAAAGCCTCAGCGAATTAATCTCGCATTGAGGTAGGGGGGCAGAGGTGTAAAATAGCACCTGGTTAAAATATAATATAATTTTAAAATTAAGCAGATTCGTAATCAATCGTTTTTATATTGTAAAAGTGACACAGAGTGCGAGTAAGCAAGCATGACCTCTGGCTTCCGCCTCAGAGGGAAAAACATCAATAGCTACTGGGTTTGTAGATAACGCCCTTTAAATACCCTGGGAGGGCGGGAGGGGCGCAGAGCAAACCGGGCAGTCTTCCCAATGAAAGATGGCGCCCAAAGTGATCGTGAAAGCTTCCCAGCGCCTGAGTACAGCGGCGCTGTGGGAAGAAATGTACAAAAGCCTCAGCTAATTAATCTCGCATGGAGGTGGGGGGGCGGAGGTGTAAAATAGCACCTGGTTAAAATATAATACAATTTTAAAAATAAGCAGATTCGTAATCAATCGTTTTTATATTGTAAAAGTGACACAGAGTGCGAGTAAGCAAGCATGACCTCCGGCTTCCGCCTCAGAGGGAAAAACATCAACCAGCTGGTCCATTAGAAAGTGCGGACCTAGATTGTTTAGAGATTTATACACTATACATAGTGATTTGAACTTGATCCTATTCTGGATCGTCAGCCAGTGGAGTCGTTTAATAGTTTCTGATATGGCCGCAAATTTAGGGGTTCCGGAAAGCAGACGTGCTGCAGCATTTTGTATCGACTGCAACTTCCTTGTGACCTTGACCTGGGTGTTTAAAAATAAGCTGTTGCAGTAGTCAAGGGACGATAAGACCAAGGAACTAACCAGAGTTTTGGTGGCTGCTGCTGGCAAAAACGGCCTGATTTTTCTAACCATGCGTAATTTATAGTGGGCTGTGGTAGAAACTTTGTTCGCAAGATCCATGAAATTAAGGCCCTCGTCGAAGGTGACTCCCAGGTTCCTAACCTTAGCTGCTGGAGTCGGGGGTGCTCCAAATGTGGGTGGCCACCAAGATGATGACCAAACTGGTGAGAGAGGTCCGAAAATAACTACCTCAGTTTTTTCAAAAATGAGCTTCAGGCAATTTTTTGCCATCCACTCTCCTATTTCCAGCATTCCATTTTGGAAGCGTTGGGCCACCTCCCCTCCGTCACCTTTAATGGCCAGTACCAATTGCGTGTCGTCCGCGTAAGAGGTTAGGCTCATCCCATAAGCTTTGATGACATTAGCAAGGTCCGACACATAGATATTAAATAGTGTCGGACTGAGGGATGAGCCTTGAGGTACCCCACATGGCAACGAAAGCTTAGCAGATTGGTAAGGCCCCAAAGTGACGGCCTGGGTTCTGTCTGTGAGAAACGAGGCAAGCAGATCTCTTGCAGTTTGGCAAACGCCGATCTTTCCGACACGGTCGACCAAGATCTTGTGGTTGACTGTGTCGAAGGCCGCTGATAAATCTAGCAATACCAAAACTGCTGTCCCACCCTGGTCTCGAATTGCTCTCACTTCATCTGCAGCTTTAATTAAGGCAGTTTCGGTACCATGATATTTTCGGAATCCGAATTGTGTATCGTCCAGCAATCAGTGTTTCTCGATGTGCTCCGACAGTTGTGAATTCATGGCTTTTTCAGCCACTTTAGATATGAAAGGGAGGCTGGCTATTGGCCTGTAGTTTTTTTGTTCGGTTTTGTCGAGGCTTGATTTCTTTAGAAGAGGTTTCAATAGTGTATTTTTTAGAGAGTTGGGATATAGCCCTGAGCTCAGAATGGAATTACATACTTGTGTAATGACCGGAATAATGGAGTCCATCACTGGAGGAAGGACAGAGAAAGGACAAGGGTCCAGTGCCGATCCTGTTTTAATTATGTAGACAATAGTTCTTATATGGTCATTCATTAGAGGTTTAAAGCTAGCGAAGGCAGTTGCTGGATGAGTATTGGAAGGAGTGGGGTTCATTATAGTAGAATTAGAGGTAAAGGCTTGGTATATGTCATCCACTTTAGCAAAGAAGAAATTAGCCAGCGCATCACACATTACTTGGGAAGGGGGTGGAATCAAGTCGGGAACGTTGTCTGACAAAGTTTTGGTGATCTCATATAGTTATTTGCTAGAGTGCTTGGCTTGCTCGATTTGATCTGAGTAGAATGACTTTTTGGCCTTTACAATCATTGCTTTATAAACAGCCAGTGATTCTTTGTAGCGGGTTCTACTTGCTATATCATACGTTTTCCTCCAATGCCTTTCGCAGTTCCTGTTATGTTGTTTTTGCATTTTTAGTTCATCCGTATACCACAGGGCAGTTGGAATAGATCTGTTCTTGGATATAGACTTGATAGGAACCAGAAGATTGGTAGCATGGCCTAGCCAGTCCTGGAATTGTTATGTTGCCATATTCGGTTCGGAGGAAACCAGCGGTCGCGTACTATCCAACTGTATTTTGAGATCTAGCTGGTTTGTGTTCTTCCAGGCTTTGAAAGAGCCAAGACCGGGGGGGATGACTTTCTTGTTCAAGGGGGCCTTAATTGTCATGGTACTGAAAACGGCATAATGATCGGTCCAAGGCATCGGTAGAATGTCTAATACTTGTAGACCCTCAACATTAGAAAATATGCCGTCTAAGGTGTGCCCCGCCAAATGGGTGGCTGAGGCAACCAATTGTCTAAGCCCCAATGTTTCCATATCCGAGAGAAGAGCGGAAGTGTCTTTCTGGTTCTTGTCTTCTAAGTGGAAATTCATGTCGCCCAGGACCGTGAAGGAGTTCTCGGTGGCAGTAGAACTTTGTCTTTTTTTTTCTAATGTATGTACTGTATTTGTCTTATTCCTTTTAATCTTTGATTCCTTAGAAACAGGATACTCCATGTATTTAGCATTTACTACACAGCATCACTTGAATGTATTTTATCTAAATGTATGTGCTATATTCATTTTGCTGCTTTCAACCTTGTATGCCTCAGAAATGTGGCGAATAAGCACAGTTTTTACTCATACAACTATGAACAAGAAGGCCTTTAGATTCTAAAAAACTCTGTATCTGAAGATACTTGAAAAAAATCATTTTTTTGATAAACCATATCTAATTTGAAGATCCGAGAATGAGGCAAGTTGAGTATCTTCGTATAGTAAATGAATTCCAGAAAGATACCATCTTTTTATAGTTTGGTCATGAAAGACTTCTGGTAACATATGATTATTTAACACAGGAGAATAATAATTGATTTCACCCAAACGTACAATTTGTTTCCTTATTTGCCGCCAAACGGCAAATGCCGCTATGACAATTTTAAATTTAGTTTTTTTATAATAACTTGGTTCTATGATTTTTACTAAACATTGAGATACTTCTTCACCTAGCAGTAATTCGTAAATTGACGGGTATACTGATTCTTCAGAGATTGTATCCATAAAAAGTAATATACCCGTATGTCTTAAAAATATGAGCCAATAATATAACCGGAAATTAGGGACCCCCCAACCACCCTTTATTCTCGGGAAAACACACCATTTTAGGGCGCGCCTGGATCGATGATAGTCCCAGAGGAACCTGGATACCATTCTACCAATTTTAGTAAAATAAAGTGACGAAAATAAAAGAGGTATTGTTCGAAATAAATATAAAAACTTTGGAAAATTTAGCATTTTAATAATATTGACACTACCATAAAGAGAGAAGTGTAAGGTGTTTAGCCTTTCTAGAACCTTATTAGAAGATTTTAAGACGGGCTCAATATTCAGGCGTAGGATATCGTCAATCCTAGAAGATATAGTTATCCCAAGATATTGGGCTTCTGGAACAAAAACTATTTCATTAGGTTGTCCCCTTTCAGAATGAATAAATTGAGTTTTGGTTATATTTAATTTGTAGCCTGAAAGTGCTCCAAATTCTTCAGCTTAGCAGATTATTTTTGGAAGTGCCCGTTTTATATCTGTGGTCGTAATAGCGACATCGTCCGCATAGGCGAATACTTTGAATTGATTCTTACCAATTGTCACGGGGGTAATGACAGCTTCAACAGATAGTTTACGAAGATAAGGTTCTAGATATAAGGCAAACAATAGGGGGGAGCAAGGACAGCCTTGCCTTGTCCCCCTCGTTATCGAAAATCCTTCAGAGTGAGAATCTGTTATCCTAATAACAGCTTTCGGATGAAAATAAAGAGTTTTGACTGCGTTAATATATGCCTGTGGAAATCCCATACAAACCAGTACCGACCATAGGAACTCCGAGGTGGCCCTGTCGAACACTTTTTTTGCGTCCAACAGGGCCACCGCAACAGGAGATTCCGAGGCCTGTGCCCAGTCCAGCAAAGCTATTATTTTTTTGACATGGTCAGTAGTATCTCTTTTAAAAATGAAACCCTGTTGTCTGATAGATACAAGAGACAGCATTAATGTATTTAATCTGTTAGCTAAAATTTTTGAGAACATTTTGCTATCAGCTGTAATGAGGGAGATAGGTCTATATGAACCTAACTCTTCACTGTTTTTGCCTTTCTTTTTAAAGATAACTATTGTGGCGAGTGACCATGAATCTGGTGAATGGCCCGCAAAGGCAGACTGAAAAATCTTAATCAGCTCTGGCTTCAGGACTTTTCTAAAGACTCGATAAAATTCTAAAGGATAGTGGTCCGGTCCCATTGCTTTACCGGCAGCTAATCCAGTAATAGCAGTTTAAATTTCTTCCCAAGTAACTGGGGCACTAAGTAGCTCTTTCTGTTTTATCGGCAATTCGATTTTATGAATATCTTCAAAGTATTGTTTAATATCTGAATCTAGTGGTTGATCAGGTTGATGATATAAAGCTTTGTAGAATTTATTAAATGCTGCCAGTATATCTCCTTTAGAGGTTTTCACCTCTCCACCAGGATCTTGAATTTTAAAAATCCCATTAGTCATTGCCCGCTGGCGTTGTCTTTGGGCCAAGACTTTCCCTGTTTGTTCATTCAGCTCATAGCTTTCTGTCTGATGTTGAATAAAACGTAAAGCTACCTGGTCAGCAATATGAGAATAGACTAAGCTACGTTTAATAGATAAATCAAGTTGAGATTCTTCTATGAATTTATTCATTTTAATGTTTTCAGCTAACCGTATTTCTGCCTGTAAGACCATGTCACAGTCTTTTTTAAATTTATTACGATTATTCTTCTGTTGAAAATTCGAATACTTTAAAGTTTCACCTCTTATGATAGATTTAAATGTATCCCAGACTATTGGAACTGATGCCGTCTCATTATTATTCTGAAAGAATTCTTGGATGATACTGGTCATAAAATGTATATAGTCCTGTTGTAATAACATGTTCCTTTGAAACGACCAAGTTGATTGCGGACCTAACCCACTAAATGATAGGCTGAGATTTAGACAAACAGGATTGTGATCTGATAACAGTTTAGGAAGAACTTCTATCTTTATTTTATCAGAAAAGAACTGGGATAGTAATCAAGGCGGACAAATTTCCTGCGTGGGGCAGAGAAAAAACTAAAACCAGGAGCCTCAGAATGCAAAATATGCCAAGCATCCAAAAGGCTGTTATCTAATACCAAGGTTCTCAAGGCCTTAAACGTCCGTGGTTTAAGACCAATGTATCTTTCGTTTTGTCTAATATTGAAGCTGGCTTCTATATGGATATTTAAGTCACCACTGAAAATAATAGGAATATTACATAATGCAAGCTCCTGATTTAAAGAATTAAACAGCTCAGAGTCGTCTAGGTTAGGACCATAGACAGAGTAGATCATAATCTTATTCTGAGATAATAGAATTTTGGCCCACTTGCCCCACTTATCATCAGCTGATGTCTTAAGGGGGGTACCTAGATTCCACCGCATAAGTATAGCTACCCCTCGTTTGATGCCTGTCTGTTTAGAGCAAATGAACAAATCTAATCCTAGATTCTTTAACAGGTCTCTTTTTTCCCAAGAATTATGCGTTTCTTGAAAACAAAGAATGTCAATTTGCAACAAATATATCATTTTAGCCGAGATTCCTCTTTTTTTGCCATCATTAAGACCATTAACATTAGACGTACATATTCTGATTTCCCTACCCATTGAGAAAGATAAAGGTTAAGCAACGGAAATATATCACAGAAGTCCAGGCGTTCCTTATTCCACTATATATTGGTTTATTCCATAAAGACCTCCTTGCTTTACTATAATTGAAGCCTTTAGTAGAACTATCTAGGCTATCTAAAGAAAAATGCACATACCAATTAAATTTCATCATATTCAAATCTTGCTCAGTTCCGACTGTTGTTGATTTACACCCCCACCACCACCCCCACACACCATCAGCACCCACCCTTCTTCCCCCCCCAACCCTCCTTATGAGGCACAGGGACGTGCAGTCCCTAGGAACACCGAGTGCCTTCCCCCCCACCTCCCGTACGACTTGAAGAAAGAAAAAAAAAACAATATTCAGCTTAACCCGGTCTACTAACAGTTTAAATAGCAGAATACTGAAATTGCACTTCAAATAAAACTATACATTTCTTGCATCTAATCATAAAGAGGCTAGATATTCTTTGGCAACAATTTCAGATAGGATAAATCTCGTTTGACCTTTTACTGTGACTTTAAGTTTGGCTGGGTTCTGTAGGCATACTATGGCACCCTTTTCTTGAAATCCAGCGATCAATTGCCTAGGATGCCAGCGTTATTCTAGAAATTAGTAGGAAAGTAAAAAAAATAGGCTTAGTTTATTTTACTGCTATTAATCAATCTGAAGATGATCTCTTGTTAGTAGAGAGCAAATGGCAAAGAAAACTTGAACTTGAGAATGTTGATATGGGAAGATCTATTGAATTATCAATTAAGATACTTTTTAACGGTTCACTCCAAAGTCAACATTATATGTCAATCTTTGATCTTTACTATTCCCCTACTAAAATAGCGAAGTGGAAAGTTGGCAATGGAGATAGATGTAACCGATGTGATGAGATTGGTGCCGACTCTATTCACATGTTTTTCAAATGTATGAAACTTTCCCGCTTTATTGCAGATATCGAATTTTTCATAAATAATAGTCTAGGGATTGGTGTTAATTTAACTCCTGAATAAGTTATTTTAGGTATTCAAACGGATCACATTGGGATTAGATCTACTGCCGCAGAAACCTTTTTGTTTATTTGCATGACAGTCTTTCGTTCCTGTATCACTTCTCGTTGGATTGATATTGAGCCCCCAGTTTTTCATCAATGGCAACTTAAACTGCTCTCTATATATCAATTAGAAATGGCTATGTATAAATCCAAAGGGACTAAAAAAAAGAAACAAGGACAAAAAATATGGGATCCGATATCCAAATGGATTTAATTTGACTTGTTTATTATGCCATTTGCTCTCTAGGAAGTATTATATATTTTGTGATGTTTTTTTCCTTTCATCTTTTTGTAATCTTGTTATGTATCTTGCTCATTGTTGTTGAAATAAAAGCTAAATCAATAAAAAAAGGACAGTTTTTTACTGCCACAATAATATACAGCGGTAAATTCTGGTTTTGCATTTTGCATAACATTTAATAATTTTTGCTTAATTACATAAAAGTAAATTTTTTGACTTTTGCACAACACTAGTTTTATGGCAGATTAGTATGCCCAGGGTGTCTTGCGAGTTTTTGAAAAAGCTCTAATGGTATTGTGAAATGTGAAAGGAAGTATGACTATAAACAGCGAAAATGATTACTTGTGCTTCACTCTTTTAACCTCAGCTCCACTTGCCGGAAATTAAACAAAATACATTTAGAGAAATGTGATGGATTTCATAGTGGGATGGAAAATGTGGTGTTTGCACTACCCAAACTTGGTCAAATTTGAAACTCTGATATTTCTACTTGGATAGATCTTAATCCCAAACTGAGGCTTAAAGTATCAATTTGGATAATAACTAATGAAAGGAAGCACATTATTGACACAGAGCAGTATATTTGCAAACCGTGAAGGTTTAAAAACACATTAGTAAAGTTACAGTTTCCAATCAAACCAATTTAGTCATCAATCAGTAATCACCTGAATACATCTTATGTGAATATCAACAGGCAGAGCATTAAAGACAGAGTAGGCAACTTTTAGGGGATTCTTCTCCCTTGAAGGGAACTGCGAAATACTAAGCTAAGGTTGTGGGCAAAGACTGGGATTTTCTAAGCAGCAGGTGGTAGCAAACACAATATTGCAAATATAACCAAATGAAGGTTCCCGTCAAGAAAAGAAGACATGTGCTTGCTCTAGAAGATATCTCTTTGAGCAAAAATAAAAGGAGCATTGCGTTTCGAAATAGGGAAATGTCTGCCTGTGAAGGTGGACAGAAGCAAGTCTCAGTCACACAATTAAAACATGAAATTACATCTAAGAGATGCATTGCATGAGTTCTCACAGAGTCGTCCCCTTTCACATGAGTATGGCAAGAAGTTCCAGGACCTTCGCGCAATGGGAGGACTTTTTCTCCTCTGGCTCCTTTCTTTAACAGGTGCAGAAAGCAAACATACAAATCATTAAGTTTAAAGAAACGACATTCACACAACATTTTAGCAATAACATTTCAGACTAACAGTATCACAGGATCTCTTAATGTGTGGAATGAGAAAAAGAGTATTCACAGTAGGCAAGAATAGAAAATGTCATCAAAATGTGTCAGTCATCTGAGGCATACCCTGATTACTGCTAAATTAATCTAAACATATTCTGTCTATAGTTCACCAAATATATAAAGATCTTTCACTATAGTCAATCTAAATATGAAATATCATATGCATGTATGCAAGCAGTTATTATTTGTATTAGGTATTAGGATGTCATTAAGTGCAAACAAAAATAATAACACTATGTTACCAATGTTTATTACATTCATGAGGCAACATCCAGTGAGGGATCAGATAAGTTTAGGCACTCTGCAGGGCCAGGCCACCATATAAGGAGAAATAGGTGCAACATACCTGTTTAGGGGCATAGTTATCAATAGTGCAGCAGAGGCAGGAGGAATCTGGGGCACATAGATGTCGAGGACCCACTGAGCCACATTAATAGCTTAATTTTACCACCAACCACCAGGATGGATCCCATTTTCCTTGCTTGTATTCAGACACATGCCAATTTTAGTAGCCACTGGTCAAGATATAGCTTACAGAAACAATAAGATGTTGCCATACATAGTGCCAGAATGGGAAGCATATGTAGATATGACATGGAATGACCAAGACTAAGAAATCACAGAGTTGCAATGAAGAGACAAAAGTGTACACATCAAAGGACTTACATGATAGGCCCTAAAACGTTGAAACCATATACAGCACTAGTGGACATTATTAAATGCTACAGCTTGAATTCTATCCGTATCTTCAGACAGAAGTGATATTTTGTTAAACCTGCTAACCTGCTTGTGAATGGTTTTCTGATATGGCATTTCCTCACCTTGAATGGGTTGGTTTATGTTAAACTCAAAATGTTTTTGGGGAAACAATCATGAAACGAGTCTCGCCTACCAAAAAGCGCATTAACGACCAGTATAGGTGCTGAAAAACTTTGCGCATTAAATTAGGCTACTGGTCCCAATAAACACCAGCACACACATACATCGATATATTGTTCAGAGGAATCAGAGAAATGAAGATTACAATTAAGTAATCCAGGCATCACTACCTTTCCTCGTGACACTAACAGCATTAAACATCCTCTGACTAGGCCATCATTGCTGTTAACTGCTGTCCCAAAATTCTGATCAGACATTGAAAGAGCTCAACGTTTTCTTTCCTTAGGAGGCTGTCGTCAAAAGTACAGAATGCTGGGTAGTTAAAGCAGAAGGTTGCTTAGGCTTGATTCTACCTCAAGCATTCTCTTCCACTATTCTACCCTTAGGCACTAATTATGAGTGTTTGGGTCCGAGGAATGCCAGACTCGCACTGGCATGTCAGTGGCGGTCCAGCCACCTCTACACCAGCGGTCGGACCTCCCCATTATGAGTTGGGTGGTCAGAATGCCCTGGGACTGCAGACTCCACCAGAGAAGTGCTGTTCCCTGGATGTGGCGTGTTGTCAGGAGGACGCAAAATGCTTGGCGTGACTGCTGCGGTCCCGCCAAGCATATCATGAATTTCCTCTCTGCCAGCAGTGTCATGGAGGTTTGTCCTCCATGTACACCATGGATGAGAGAAATCAAAGAGAGCCCCACAGGGCCTCCTATGCCTCCTACCCTTGTGGATGCATACAGGGGATAATAACATGTGGCCCCTGTGTGTCTGCACAGCAGCTCCCACACAACATGGACTTTTTAATCCATGCTGTGCAGGAACCTTATGAGGCATTCCCATTCCGGTGCCTTTTTCAAAGGGACCTCCATCTTTGATAGAGGCACTGCCCTGGGACCACCACGCCACCAGCCCACCAGACCACTTTAAAGTCGCTCTCAGGTGGGTGGGCAGGGGTGAATCTCGGCAGTGTAGGGAACCAGAGGGCGTACTCCCCACCCCCGCACCGCTGAAACTTGTAATCAGCCCTTAGTGTCTTGTTATGTCAGTCACATAGCTTCTTTTCATCTGGTACCTACCATATATATGGGTGGGAGTAACTTTGAGGTTGGTGGGCAGGGACTCAATTATTTTTGGTAAATGACCCACATCCTCCAACTGGTAAAAAGTTTCCTTGATTCCAATGTCTATGGCATATATATATCAAATTGAAATCAGCCCCCCAAGTTAATCTTTCCCACCAAGTTGTATGCTGAAAACATTATTTGGCAGAAAAAAACAAAGAGCATGATACAGAAATTATGGTGAGTGAAAACCTTCAAAATTTTTCAGAAAAAGCTAAACAGAACAGAGTATCTACGGGCTGAATTTCATATACAATTCAACTCAATTCTTAATTTGTGTTTCAGAACTCAAAAAAGGTCCACATTAAAACAAATTATGACAGTAAGCCTGAAGCCCATTAATACAAAACATTTAAAAAAAATCAAAATCATTTATTCATGTCGCCTCATTTTTCAGATAAAGAATAAAGAAACATTCCCCAGCCACCAAAACAGAATAGGCATTATTCTTTAAAAACATTGTGCTTACAATAAGACAGCGCCAAAGAGACAACACAGAGCAATGATAGAAGAATCCATAATGCCTATATTACAGAAATAAAATGCCACCAAGTTGCACAGATCTGAGTCCAATTAGTATAATTCATAAAACTTTAAAAAAAAAATGAAATTTTGTGAAAATTACTTTATATTTTGGGTGATAGGAATTCTCAGGTTGGCACAACAGACTTGATATTTTCTTTAAGAGCATTGGCACTAAAAAGTAGTGGTGCTGAAGAGTCAGTGCAGGACAAACAAAAAGAACACAAGTAAGATCCCGGCTATCTGTATGACAGAAATTGCACTCTTTCCCTCTTTCTCCCAAAGAGGACCAGTTAGCTGTTAACACATTTTGCAGAAGCAAGTTCATTTGAAATAAGAAATTCAGATGGGATGCTGTTTTAAATCTCGCTGGGTAACACGTAAAATCAGTAGCGCCTGGATGATCTACCCACCATGGGTCCAATAAGGCAAAATCCTTTTTTAATAATTTTAAGAGTCTGTCTGTCCTAGGTTTTAATTGCTTTTTTTCACTTGTTGTGGGTATCAAAACGTAGATCTTGTATTAAAGTAAAAACTCCCCCCATAATAATAAACACATGCACATTCACCAGCAGGTCATATACCTGTTCCAGGGCTGCAGAGTTGTCGCCAATTGGTCCATAATAATTAAGCAGACGACAGCTGTTCTACTACCTAAGACTTCGAGCCACAACCATCTAGCTCCTTCTACCGGAATCACCTTACGCACCTCCCAATCCAACTTCGAAGATGAAAGAATACCCACCTCTCGCACTGCTGCCTGGGCCGAGGCAAAGTATGCTTTGGCATATTTCTTGGGGAGAGGAAAGTTGGGGGAGTTAGATTTAAGATTTGTCTCCTGCAAAAAAATCACCTGAGGGGAGAAAGATTCTAGCCATTTTAACATTGCTCCTCTTTATTGTGCGTTCAAAAAGCCATTCACATTACATCAAATTACCTTCAACAATTGTATCATTCCTTAGACCAAATATGGCACTTTACAAAAAAGCCTATTATATTCTCTCCTCCAACTATCTTCCATTTGTGCCAGCTCTCTTAATAAAGTCAAGTAAAGCCCCTTGGTGACAGAGACCCCTCCATTTTCAACTTGGCCTCCAAATTTAACCATGTTGCCAAATTACTCAATATTCCAAGTCTGCCTGTTATCTATCACTCATTTTTTTAATGCTACACCCCTCTTCCCCCTCGCTTCTGCCCACCCCAAACTGTCTGTGGAGTGAGGTTGCCCTTCCCTCACCACCGCAGTCTCCCTCCAACAAAAGGTACCTTGACTTGGCACCCAGGAGCACGTCCTTCCCCTTCCACTTCTATAAAAAAAACCATCAATTATAATTAGGGCACTCTGTTTTCCATTTTTACAGATAAATACAGACATAAAGCAATGTGTGTTAATGGTAATATTTGCCAGTGGATGTACTGTTATGTAATATTTGTCAGCTTAAATAGTAAAAACACAACAGACATCAAAGCATGAGTCTGCGTCTTTCATTTAAATAAATATGAAAAAGTACAGTTTTACAACTACATTTATACGCAAAACACAAAATAAATATGGATAAATACAGATAAAATGGCCAACAATTAAATATGGATAAATACAGACGGAAATGTTAAAAAAATAAATACCATAAAACCAGGAGCCCTAATTATAATAACACCGGGATATTTATAGTATTTAAATTGATTCAGGAAGCCCGTAGCTTACTTGCATAGTAGCTGATATCAGCTTCGAAGGAACACAATACAAAACTATAGAAGTACAGAAGCACTGCAATATTTCAATAAGTGGAAATTCCTAAGGCAAATATTCCAAATCAAAGTATAGTTTGTGCAATGGTGCAAGATTTTAGCCTAAAAAAAAACAACAGCAAGTGCTTAATGGCACGAAGAAGAAGTAGAGTGCAATGTGAAAAAATACAAAACTAAAGATTCCATCTATAAGCATACACATTTTTTTCCAGCCTGAACATACATTGCAAGATAGAAGTATGACTTATCCAGTGAGCCATGCAGAGCACATTAGCTCAAAAAATTAAATATAAGAAGGAGGGGGAAAGGTACAATGCAGTGTGCAAAGTGCCATACAAAATCATCAGCTGTAAGCTTACAGCAGCATATGCAATGATCGTTAGTGCAAAAAATGCAAATTTCTACCTCAAAACACATTGTAGAAAAGGGGTACGCCATATAAAGTACATTGGAACTCATCTCCCCCCTTAAAGGAGAGTACAGTACAAAATGGCAATAGGTTCCTGCAAACAAAGTGACCTTCATATTAAAATAATTTAATACACCTAAAATGCCAAAATGCAAAGCACTAAGGGAAAGAAATATCATACAATTCTCTCAGTAAGCCAATTGTTATATACAAGAAAACTCTACTTGAGTCTAATTGAGTCTCTTATTTTCCATTTACTTGAACAATGTTCTGTAATAGATCTTGGGCTTCTTCGAGAGTAGGACAAAGATGGATCCTTCCTTTCCATAGAAATCTCAATTTGGACTGTTGCGCTATAGAGGCCTGGGCTCCCACACTCCTAAATTGGCTCAACATTCCAACAAAGTCCTTCCGTCTCCGTGCTGCTACTGCCAACATATCGGAGAATACACGTACTCGCCCCCCTCTGGGTAGAACAATCACTCTCTTCTGGATTGCCTTAGTTTGTACTGTCTCTCTAATACGATAATCTGAAAAATTCACAATCATTGTCCTGGGATACTTAGCCCCTGGAATTTTTTGCAAGGGAACTTTATAGACCTGCAGTACTGTAAGGTCTTCAGGTGCCTTCACGAGCAAATGGTTACTGGATTAGACTGGCTTTCCATGCGTTCACTGTCTTCTGGAATCCCGGTGAAACGTAGATTCGAGCGTCTCGTATAGTTCTCCATCTCATCCTTCTTATTTTGGGAGGCCTGAAACTTCTTCTGGAGAGAGACAATATCAGAGCCACATAATGCAGATCGGTCCTCAATATCAAATAGCTGTTGCTCCAGCTCTTTAAATCTTTCAGATATTTGCTGTACCATGGTTTCAATTTTATCTAGACGTCGGTGCAATAAAGAGAGCTCCTGACCTGGCAAGGTCTTGCAGTCCCGGATTTCCCCCAGAATGGTCTCAAAGAGCTGTTGCATCTGGTCCATCGGGACAACTAAAGACTGAGCCATAGCAGTAGCAGTACCAGTGGTACCCCCTAACACTAGCAACGCTATTTTCCGCTCCCTGCTGAGAGGTCATGGCCCTCACTTCTGTCCCCGTTTCCATTGACAGGTCATGGTGTAGTGAAGGGGATAGAGACCCCAGTTCCTCACGTATCCTGGAAATGCGCCTCACCATCACCTGCGTTACCCCTTGTATAGACCCTATCAGCTGCATCAATTGAGCTTGTCTCTCCTTCCTTTCCTAAAGGGACCATAGTACGTACGGTGGCGGAAGCCCATTTTTCCTGATTAACAGGGAAAGCTTCTTCAGGAAGTATCTTTTCCGCTGCGGGAACCGTGTTAGCCATATTAGCCATCTGATTAAATTTACGATTTATAGAGAATACAGGGTATTCCTTAGGAGGATTAAGAGGATTAGCCCGTTCTAGGCTCCTATTACCTGTTGCAACAGATCCTAGCGCACTCAACTCCACTACCACTGCCCCTACAACTCGATCCTTTGCCCTCAGATCTCAAATCTGGCGAGAGCTCCAGTGAGCCCGAAGATGTTTCTTCTTGATAAGTAATCTGTTCAAAAGGGGGAATCCTTGATTCTCTCTAACCCATTCTCGGAACACTCTTTAGTATCCTTGATATTACACAAAAAAGTAACAGGTGTCATTTTGATCAAGCACTGTTATCAGATCAACGATGGATTGATGAAACCTGTAATTTTATAGGGTGGTTTTTAAAGGAAAACGTGAATAGGGCGCCAGGTTTTATGGTGTGGGAGACTTTTAAGGCCACGTTTAGGGGACGGGTGGTGGCATACAGGTCTAATCTTCACAAGTTAAGGAAACTTAACTTGCTGGATTCCAGGAGGCCGCGGAGCAGGCTAGGAGAGAACTTTCCAAGAGGTTAACTGGGGAACTGAAGGAAGAGGTACTTCAGCAGGAACTATTACGTGCAAAGGATGAGATGAAAAGTTTTTTTATGCTCAAGGAAAATTGCTGGAAGTACAGCTGCTCGTCAAAAGGCGTACAAGGAAAGCCAGCATATCGGGAAATGTTTAGCCTGGTCCACAAAAACGCAACAGAGCAAACAGTCTATTCCACAAATGAGAAATCCAAGTACTAGGTGCCTGACGAATGATAAAGATGGAATTGGCAAAATTTAATTATCAAATTTTCGCAAGATATATGCGGAAGTCCAGACAGTTGACCCTTGAGCTCTTGCAGATTATTTTACGACAGGCCACCTGCCTAAGGTCAGCAAGGAGGACTGTATACTTTTGAGTGAACTGTTTACAATCCCAGAACTAATTGAAATCATAAAGAAAATGGCAAATGGGAAGGCGATTTGCAATGATGGTAGCTCAATTGAAGTATATAAAATGTTTATAAATGAACTCGCCCTGTTCTTGGTTTTACTATCTAACCAAATGATGGCCAGAATGGTGGTTTCAGACAGATTTAAGGAATCAGTCATGATCTCAATTTTAAAGAAGGATAAGGACCCTAAAGATCCAAGTTCTATAAGTCTACTAAATGTAGACTATAATCTTCTCATGAAAATCTTGACAAACAGAATTGCGGGCTGCGCACATTGCTTGGTACATTCAGATCAAACAGGACTTTTGCCTGGGAGATCTATGGCTTCGAATACTTTCTATATGATTCAAAACCATCGACTATGTTTCTGCTAGTAAGGAGGCTGCAGCCATTTTAATGATGCACACAGAAAAAGCTTTCGACCTGGTGGATTAACAGGTCCTCTTCTTTATTTTGGGAGAGTTTGGTTTTCCACGCCATCTGATCGAGATGCTAGAGGGAATTTATAGGGGAGCCATCGCAAAAATAATTATAAATTCTGAGGAGGCGGGAGAGGTAGTAATAAGGCAGGGTACTAGGCAGGGATGCCCCCTCTCCCCATCCTGTTTTCACTCTTTATTGAGCCACTAGCGATAAAAATCCATTTCAACATACTCATCCAAGCCCCCCTATTAGAAATGGGCAAAATAAAGTTGTCTGGTGATGATATGATCTTGTACCTGAACCCAGAGAAACCAAACACTAAGAGAGCATTAGGAGAAATCCAGGTGTTTACAGAATTGGGGGGTTATAGGGTCAATCAATCTAAAACGGAGCTTCTTTTATTTAATGCACCAGGAAGAGCTGCCAGAAGGGTTGACATTATTGCCTCTCAAACCTATTAGATATCTGGGCCTGTATGTGACAGTGGACTTCCTTCAGCTCTTTCCCCTGAATTATGGCAGAACACTTAACAAAATGAAAAGTCTGTTAGAAATATGGGCATTATTACCCCTGTCAATAATAGATTGAGTCTCTCTGATAAAAATGTCGATTCTCCCCTTGTTGTTATTTTTATTCTTAAATCTTCAATTAAAGTTTCCAATCTCATACTTTAATGAAGTTGATAAGGTGTTTCGGGAGTTTATCTGGGCTAAGAACAAATCTCAAATTAAACTATCTATTTTACAATTGGATATAGAACAGGGAGGCCTTGCGGTACCTCATTTAGCTACTTATTACCTAGCTGCGTTACTTAGCTTAACAACTCAGCTTCTGGCCCCTATTTGGAAGTTTGATTTTTTTTATTTAATCTTATGTTAAGGGAGAGTGCTATTAAGTTAACATCATGCTTGCTCACTGCAAAGCTACCAAAAAGAACAAGATGCAAGGTTGTGAATATAATATTAAGCCGTATCCAAGTGATTCAATAAAAATTATAATATTCCATCATGCCATGCATATTCCTCTCTTTACGACTGTGATGTATGTGCCTTAAACTTCCACAAAAGGGGGTGCAGCCCTATATTCTGTTGGGTTTATGTAAATTGAGCTACTTTTCTAATCGTACTAATCAGATGACGTGGGAGGCTTTTGTAACACAATTTGGTTTCCTATGTTACTGAATGATTGTTTTAGATGTAATCTGCCTGAGGCTGGGGATTGGACACATATATTTTTCACTTGTCCGAGATTACAATACTTTTGGGAAGAGTACGTTTATTAGTAAATGTGTTTCAATAGATATCCTTCCATGTGCATCGTTGGCGCTATTTGGTTTCACTTATTTAGTTGATCCTCTCTGATTATATTTGCAATTTTTTGTTTTCCTAGTCATATCAGTAGCCAGATCTTTAATTTTACAGAATTGGAGATCTCAGAAAATACCTACAATGGCCCAGTGGCTACACAAGATGGAGAGGACTTACAATATTGAGGAGGCCTATGCAAAGAGGAAAGGGGTGATGCAGAGATTTGGGATGCCATGGGAGGGCTATGTCGCAACCCCGCACATAAATGATACTATGTGACTTATCTACGGGGAATCTCCAGGCGAAGACTGTAATCATACAGGTCATCAAGCTAAGGGTGATATGTTATCATAGATTTGATGTTTTGAATGCTGGTATTGTATATCATGTAAAATGGGAAATACATTTGCGCTTTCTTTTATTGTACTATTTAAATGTGAGACTCAATATGCAATAGGTTTTTATCTTCTTTGCCTTTCCGTATATTTTATGTATCATATTTATCATGTACTAATGGATTATGAAATTTGTTATACTTATTGTCTATTTATTAAATGTGATTGAAGAATCTGCAAATTTGTCTGCTTAATGTATGTTTTCTACGCTCAATAAAAAAAAAGTTCATTTGAAATAATGTCCAGAAACAGCAAAGACCATGGTCCAAATTCCAGGTCAGGTACTGCTGAGCTACCTTGGGGCGAAAGAAAGAAATCCCCACCACCAGTTTTTTTCTTTGATGTACTGTACATAGGGGGTCATTAGGATCGCGGATGGACTTGCGTCCGTCCGCGACCCCAGAGCAGGAGGGAACCTCCGCATGGCATGCGGAGTTCCCTCCTGTGCAATTTGGATGTGACCGCAAGGGTTGCATTTCATTTGCATGCAGTAAGAGGCAGGCACCGCGCGGTGCCTGCCGCTTTCTGCATGCAAATGCAGGGGGGTACCATAGGTACCCCCCATGTGCACCCCCCACCCCCCCTTCACCTAGGGGGCCCGCAACGGGCCCCCGCAGTGAAGTTCCGTATGCTTTTCCACGGCGGAAAACCCGCCGCAGAAAAGCATACTTTACAGGCCATCCTAATATGGTGGACGATGTCTGGAAGACACCGTCACCATATTAGAGCTTTTCCGCCGCGGTTGTAAGCCGACTGCGACGGAAAAGCTGCGGACGGAAACCAGGACCCACCAGCCATCCTAATGTGGCGGTGGGTCTTTGGTCAGTCCGCTGCGGTTTTTCCGCATCCTCTGGGCCGGCGGTGCCTTCCGCCGACCCCGAGGATGCGGAAAAACCGCAATCATAATGACCCCCTTAATGTCTAAACGTTGACTAGTAGAACTAGAAGCATTCTTTAACAAGCTTTTTCAATGCAATAGGTCTCGCAATTGCGAGATATTGAGCTATTGGCATTATAAATGACAATACCTTTTATTTATTTGTGTAAAAAACCTGCAATATTAAAAGGCATTGTCATTTACAGTGCAACTAGGTCAAAGTTTCTAAAATGCGAGACCGATTGCATTGCAAATGCTTGTTTAGGATTATGAATGTGATGGATGGTCCGCCCTGTGGGTGGAGCTGATCGGTGTAAAAAAAAAATATATATGTATATTTCCAAAGAACAAGAAATCTACGAAAAAAGATTACTCGAGCTCACAAGATCAAGGTTGCAGGTGATTTATTTCAGAAGCTGCAGACAAGGATATTTATATATATATACGTGCTAGACCGAGTTCATCTATCTATCTATCTATCTATCTATCTATCTATCTATCTATCTATCTATCTATCTATCTATCTATCTATCTATCTATCTATCTATCTATCTATCTATCTATCTATCTATCTTTTGTAGAGCGCACTTCTACCTTGAGGCCTCAGAGCGCTTAGGACGGGTGAACGGAGACAACAATCAGGCTGTGCAAATTAATGTAAGAGGAAGGTTTTCAAAAGTTTGCGAAACTTTAGTAGGTCTGGTTCGCTACGCAAGGTGAAGGGTAGGGAGTTCCATCAAGAGGCAGCATTCCAGGAGAAAGAGCGACACCCCCTCTATCTGTCTGTCTGTCTGTCTGTCTATCTGTCTATCTATCTATTTGTCTGTCTTTCTAGCTATCGAACGTTCTGTAAAATTAGTTTTGACTAACCGCACAAGTCAGGCAGCTGTATGGATGTGAGATCATTTGATATATCTGTATGTGACCTCCTACGAGCTCAAATGCCTGAGCTAAAAACATAGTCACCCCACAGCCAGACCTCAACATCGCTAGTCACCAGTCATTAAACAAACATGGCCTGTATTGCCTGGGTGAAAGTCATGGCCTTCAGTGGTCCTGAGTCACACTCGCTGGCCCGGGACATAGCAAGCCTAGCAAGTCACATGCCGTTTTATTGTGGCATTTCATAATCTTAGGATCTGTGGTCCCAGTAACCCATGGCAGGTGTCATTCAGCATTGGGTTGATGTCACTCTGTTCTACCCCTGGACAGCCAACCGTGGAATATCTGGAAAAAATTCCCTTTTTAGGCATTGGGAATGTATTTCCAGGGAAACTTAAGCAACCTGCCTAAGATCACAATGCATGCAGTAGATGCTGGGACTCAAACATTATTATACAGTTTCAGAGAAGGCTGTTATACCACTTGCGCCCTGAAACTGAAGGAGGTGCCCTCTGCCACATCAACCATCAGCAATTATATAGCTCATGGTTTGGATAATCATTGGAATGCACGGTTATCCATTATATGGAACTGTGTAGTAATTGCACTGGTAAATCTAAACGTGCTCTTTATTATCAATGAAATAATTTTACATTTCTCATAGCACAGGAAACTGCTTTTAATTGACATGAAATTGGAGCAGCCAACATGCATCTCCTCCCGCTCCAAACAAGCCCAGCCTCACCACTCACAAACCTCACCAGTCGCCACTGCAGCTCCGCCCCCAAGTGTCACCTTATCGTCCCCAGTCTTTCTTCTGATCCATCCCCTTATGCCACCCTGTGTTACAGTGAACCCGGGAGGACGTTTACCAAAACATTGAAATCAGGAATTAGAACTGTAGGGGGGTGTGGCTAGAGCCCAGGGACAATGGCAGCAGTTCTGTGACTCTCCTGCAGCGGCGGAGACTCGGACGGGACGAAAACAGAAATTCTTCACATGTGTCCTTTTGGGAGCAGAGGATATGCGATGTGAACATCTGCGGCTCTAGGAAATCCCTTATTTCCAGCCTTTCTTCACCGGCGGACAGAGTTGTGGCACCAGCAATTTGCGGCGCAGCTTTGATGTGTCTGCGCCCGCCATTTTGTCGTTCCTGAAGTCGCTGACGGAGTTTTCTCCAACGCGACGTTTCACTGCCACGGCTCATTCCTTCTTGCTGATGCTTTCGCCGGTTCATATGAAATACGGCAGGTACATTCAGGCTGCTCCGGTACGTGTAGGTGGTTTTCTTTCATGATTGCAACGCAGCACGGCCCCTTTTGAGAATGTGTCTGCCATTTTATGGATTTCCTGCATGATGCCTTCTTTCCTGGTGACACCTTTTCATCAAATATTGTGGTAGATGACCACTGCTTGTCAACACTCTATAGGCATACTCTTTCAGATGTACTTTTGCTTCCTTTTTAATGCCCTTCTATAATCTTGAAGTTTGCCACTTCAATACTAAACGCTAATGACACTCTTATCCCAGGAATATGACTGAACTTTTCCTATACCATATTACATTGCTGTTGTGATAATATCGTACTACATGTCTTTCCCATGCTAACTATGACATGTTCTTTATCCAACTAGAGCATATTATATTGTTTATGTTTATTAAATGTTTATTCAATTTAAACAGATGCATGTAGTGGTCATAGCACACTCATGAGGGCACCTATTATTAACACAAAGTTAATCCTATAGGTCTCTTTATCAACCTTCTTTAGCATCCTTCTTGTTGCTTATATTTTCTACAGTGATGCGCTTTTGTTAACAGAATACGCTATTTTACTGTATAAAGCCTTGATCACTGATTTATTTGCCTATGCTACAGAGTTTTCTGGTTACTGCAATTTGACATATGATCACTACTGTTATATGTTGTTAATGGGACTCTCTCTTCAGGTTTATGGGAAGATTATCTAAAAACTTACCTCTTTCTAAACCTACACCTTGTAGATTTTTGATTCATACCAGTTCACGCTATAAGTGCCTCTCCATGGACGACTCAACCATCTCCTCGCCTAAAGGTGCCTCAACATCTCATACTACTTTAGGTTCTCACGTCACTAAAGCTTCAACGAAAAGGTAGAAGAAAAATCCTCCTTCTCCACCTAAACAATCCACTTCTGTGACAATGGACTTGTTGCTAGAAGGAATCAGAGCCTTGCGCCCATTTATGGAGGAAACTACTTCTACGCTTCAGATGCTCTCCGATAAATGGTCACATATGGATCAACGAGTCACTACTTTAGGGCAGAATTTTTACTCTTTATCTTCCTCTACTTCCAAAGTAGATTCTAGATGTTCTCAGGTTTCCATGCTCCACAAGCAAATTGAGAATTTGGAAAACAGAAATAGAAGGAATAATCTTCATATTTATGGTCTCCCTGAAGGAAAAAAGGGTTCGGATCCACCCACTTTCTTCAAATTCTTTCTTCCAAAACTTCTTAAGTTACCTGAGAGCACCACTATGAATAATCAGAGAGCTCATCGATCTTCTTCACCAGCACAAAAGTCAAGAGGAGTGATCTTGTATTTTCTTGAATACACTGATTTACTGAAGATTCTGTCAGCAGCCAGGGCACTCAATCGCATAACCTGGTTAGGAAATTCCTTATTTTTTTCTCAAGATTATGCTAAACCGACTGCTGATCGGCGCAAGGAATTTCTAGCACTACGACCTAAACTTTGTTCAATAGGCGCAAGATATGGCCTTTTTCACCCCTGCTTATTTAAAGTGACCATTAATAATAAAACCACTACCTACGAAGATCCAGTAAAGCTGAAGAGTTTTTTTATATTCTTATCACACTGATACAATGGACACTAATCCTTCATTTAGCTCTACTTAGACATTTTGTGGACTGTTATGGTTACAATTTTTTCATGAACTTTGAATTGATTTTTAATTCAATTATTATTTATTAATATGTAAATAACAGTTGACTAGTGTTATTTCTTGTTTTCATTATTTCTAATTCTTGTTTTTATCCTAACAGGTAGCACCTGCATGTTATTTCTTCCTTATGTTAAGAAGTCTGTTCGTTTTGCCTTCCTTCCTGCCTTCCCATGTGGGTCCTGGACTATTCATTGTTACGTGTGGCCTTCCATCCCTCCACCTCTCGTATGTCCTGTATTATGTGTACGTTTTTCCTTTCAATTATTCTCTGCCTTCTTTCTCATACTCTTCTTTTTCTTGCTTTCTTTCTTTCTTTGAATGCTTTATTTTATCCCTCACCTTCTTCTTCCTTTCTATCTATTTTGCAATGCTCCTTCTCCCTTCAGAGGGTGTTATTATGCTCTATTCCCTTTTCTTCTTGCTTTCCTCTCCTAGTTCAATTGTTTCATTCTTTTTACAGTTGGTTTGATGTCAACCATACCCTGATTAATTCAAGATGTTATTGTTCTTTTTCGTAAATCCCTCTCTATCAAAATTTTATCCCATTGTACAGACCAAGTGGGTTGATGGGTAGCTGTTAAATTTGTGGTGGATAATGTTCCGGTCTCTTTATTAAATATTTATGCACCCACAATTGGCGAACCCTCTTTTTGGACTTCTTTGGCCCAACAAATCACACAATGTTACGACAACAATTTTATTCTTGCAGGCTACTGCAATGAAATTTTGGACCCATTTTTGGATCGGAACTCATCAGTTTCCTTTGAACCTCATAAATCTCACAAACTATTTACACAAATCATGAAACAACATAAACTCATAGACGCTTGGAGACTTTGCAATCCTACCTTGAGAGAATATTCCTCCTTTAACTCACCAGCACATCATACTCAGTTGCGCCTAGATTATATCTTTGTATCTCACAACATTTCTCAATCATTAATGAAGGCGGATATTTGTTCTGTTCTGATATCTGATCATGCCCCGGTTGCCATACACCTTGATGTTTTACATAATCCCAAATTGCATCACAAATGGCGTTTTAATAATGGCCTTCTTTTAGATCCATTCTTTACATCATCTTTCACTTCTCTTTTTAACAAATATTTCATTGTTAATCAAACGGATGACATGCCTTTTCATATTAGTTGGTTTGAGGTCAACCATACCCTGATTAATTCAAGATGTTATTCTCATTGGAGTTTTCTGTATCTTCGCAGTTTTAATTTATGCCTTTTAAAACTTGTTTCCTGGAACATCAGAGGTTTGCATTCGTCCATTAAAAGACAGAGGGTTTTGACTCATTTGGCTAAATTTGAGGCAGACATTACATGTACACAAGAGTCTCACTTAACAACTGAAGAATCTGCAAATTTAAAAAGAGGTTGGGTGGGTGAAGTATTCTTCTCCCGGGGTGATGGCAAACGCAATGGAGTTATTGTTCTTTTTCGTAAATCCCTCTCTATCAAAATTTTATCCCATTGTACAGACCAAGTGGGTTGATGGGTAGCTGTTAAATTTGTGGTGGGTAATGTTCCGGTCTCTTTATTGAATATTTATGCACCCACAATTGGTGAACCCTCTTTTTGGACTTCTTTGGCCCAACAAATCACACAATGTTACGATGACAATTTTATTCTTGCAGGGTACTGCAATTAAATTGTGGACCCATTTTTGGATCGAAACTCATCAGTTTCCTTTGTACCTCATAAATCTCACAAACTATTTACACAAACAATGAAACAACATAAACTCATAGACGCTTGGAGACTTTGCAATCCTACCTTGAGAGAATATTCCTTTTACTCACCAGCACATCATACTCAGTCACGCCTAGATTATATCTTTGTATCTCACAACATTTCTCAATCATTAATGAAGGCGAATATTGGTTCTATTCTGATATCTGATCATGCCCTGGTTGCCATTCACCTGGATGTTTTATATAAGCCCAAATTGCATCACAAATGGCGTTTTAATAATGGCCTTCTTTTAGATCCAGTCTTTACATCATCTTTCACTTCTCTTTTTAAAAAATATTTCATTGTTAATCAAATGGATTACATGCCTTTTCATATAATTTGGGATGCCTTTAAGGCTCCAGCCAGAGACTTTATAATTCGCTTTGTTTATAACAAAAGTAAAAAAGCACAGCAAATTACCCTTCTTCTACTAGCCAAAATTAAGAAATTGGAGCGCTCTTATTATTCCTCTAAGTGAAAGACCTGCTGATCTGATTTTCTAAAAGTCAAATTTCAATTTTATCAAGATACTACTAACAATGCCTCAAATTATTTATTGCAATCCAGCGCTAAATTTTATTGTGGTCCGAATAAAGCCGGGAAATTTTTGGCAAATTATTTAAAATTAAACAAAATAAACTTAATATAGAATCTCTTTTTGGTAATAAAAACTCATTAACATTTAAGGATGAAGAGATTTTGAATGAATTCCTTCAATTTTATAAAACATTATATATGTAAGTAAGTAAAAAATTTATTGTTTTTGATTAGTTAAAATCATTACAAAAATACATTCTGATAAAACATTTTGGTTAAATTCCTATTCGATCAATGGACTGTTGAATAGGCTTTATGTGGCAGGGCATGCATGAATGTTAAAAAAGTGCAGTCTGTCCATGGTTCATTTTCCTTGAAGCCTCAGGGGTCTGTGTGCAAGTTACAGTACTGCTGATCCTTTGCTTAGCAGCAACTTGAGATAGGAACTTGACTAGCTTCCCATTTAGTTGTGGGTCCCTTGGGTTAAAACATGCAAGTACTGCTTGTCTCCGAGTGCGTATGCCACGTTCATTAAAGTGACTTTTAAGGAGACATACCCTTTCTTCTTTTAGTTTGATGCAGGAGCATATTATGTGTTCAATGTCCACTTTCCCAACTCCACATAGCCGTCACAAATTCCCATAGTTTTATCTCAGCCATGGTGGAAGATGAGGTATGGCTGGCAGGATCCCTAACCTGTATTTTAGAAAGGCCTCTTTAGATTTCCTAGAGTAGCCTAATTCAAAGTATGCTTGTGGAACAAAAAATTTGTAGCTGCACAGAGTCATCCATGCGTGGCTCCTGTGGGCAAATGTGGCTTTATCTTCTGTGAGTGAAATTTTCTTAATAACCTTGTTACGACACGCTTAAAGTGCATGTGTGTTGTCAGAATTTCCCGAGGTATATGGCGGGAGATTTAACATTACTCTATATGCCTTTCCCATGGTGGTATCAAGCAGTGAAGCGTCCCTGCCTCTCAATACCTCTCTGCCGTATTTTACTGTTGATGGGATTTTTGATTGCGTAACGCGAAGAAGTGGGGCAAATGTTGGTAAAGTCAATTTTGTTTTGAAGATCCTTAGAGTTGTCGCAATCGCCATTCCTTTCCTCTTGATGGTTTTAAGCTGGGTCACAAATTGGCCCCCTTTATCAAACATAACACCTAAATACTTGTACGCATTCCAGTTCGCGATTGCGGTTTCTCCAAGCGACCAAGCATGGGACCGCTTTTTTCCGTTAATAGTCAAAGTTTTAGTTTTATCTATGTTGACTTCTAGTTGGTTTTCATCAGCGTACCCATGCAGTGTGTTAAGTAACTGTTGTAAACCTACTTGAGTGTGGCTACTTAAGTCAACATCGTCCGCGTATGACATGCTGGGAATCGGTTTTCCTCCTATTCGAGGGGCGTGTGCATTACAGGCGGTAAGGACTGTTGTTAAGTCTGCTGTGTATAGATTAAATAGAAGGGCTGCGAGGACGCACCTGTGCTTGATGAAGTAATGATGAAGTAGCATTTATATAGCGCATGGCAACCCATGGGCATCCCAGCGCTGTGAGTAAGAAGAGGCAAAATAAACTTATCTGGGGAAGAGCCATGTTTTCAGCAGCCTCAGAAAGGTCAAATGATTGGTTTCTCTCCGTAACTGGAGAGGGAGGGAATTCCAAAGCTTGGCGGCATTATAGGAAAAAAGCCAACCTCCGCTTCAAGTTCTTCTAATCCTGGGTACAAAAGCCAGATGCAATTTGTCCGATCTAAGGGGCCTATTGGCTTGATAGGGTTTAACTAATGGGGAGATAATCTGTGGTCCGTTCCCTCCAAGCTGTTTGTGAATAATACACAGAGCTTTGAAACGGATTCTCTCCCGAATGGGAAGCACGTGTAAGGCTTTTAGAGCAGGTTTAGCAGATTGTCGTTAGGGAGTAACCTTAAGGGTCCTTGCAGCATAATTCTGTGTCATTTGAAGCCTGGAAAGTACCATCTCTGGGATGCCCAAGTAAAGTGCATTGTTAAAGTCCAATCGTGACAGAATGAGTGCTTGAACCACCGTTTTCCTAGCCTGGAAGGTAAGTAGGGGCAGCACTTTACAAGGCATTTAGAGCAAGTTGAAACAGAAAGCAACCACCTTTCTAACTTGAACTTTAAGGGTGAGGTCTGAGTCCAACCAAAACCCTAAACTCTTTATATTTGCTTTAGGGACAGGCGCTGCTCCAAATGTCATCGGCCACATCTCCATTGGTTTAAACAAGGAAGGATTGCCAAGGAGCATAAGCTACATCTTGTCTCCATTCAGCTTCAAATGGGAATGATGCATCCATTTGGCCACTTCTTCAGGACAAGTGCAGAGATAGGAGGTTGAAGAATCAGACTGGTTCAGAGAGACCACAAGCTGAGTATCATCAGCTTATGTTACAATGTATACTCCAAAAGGCTGTGTGTTCTCTGCCAGTGGGGCCATATAAGCATTAAAAAGTGTAGGACTCAAGGAGGCCTTCAGTTGTTTGTATGCACCTCAATAGATGGGAGCCATTTCCAACCTTTACCTGTATCCACATGTTGGAATGTAGTTCTATTAGGAGGTTCAGGAGGGGTGAGGGAACCCCCCAAAGTGCCAATTTCCTCCAGAGGTTAGCTCAGTTGACGTTGTCAAATGCCGCCTTAAAATCCACAAAACAGAAGTGGAGAGATTGTTTAGTTAAAATTGCCTTGTTGGTGACATTGCTAAAAGGTTGGGTGTTGTGCCTGTCTCTCTACAGAACCCCGTTTGACTTTGAGGAATTACTTTTTGCTCTGTTGCCCATTCTTGCAGCTCTGTAAGTAGGTTCCCCGCAAAATATTTTGCCTCTACGTCCAGCAGTGCGATTAGGCGGTAGTTATTTGATAGGGTTTTGTCCCCCTCTTTATAAATTGGTGAGATGACTGAGCCCTTCCATGATAAGGGCAGGCACCCAGACTGTCTAACAGAGCTGAAGATTGGAGATAGGGTTTCCGACCAGTATTTGCTTAAAAAGGGCGGGTGGAATCCCGTTTGGCCCGGGTGCTCCTTCTTTCCTCCCTTTGCGTATTTGTTCCCTGATCATGACTGCATCAATTTCGGTAATCTCAGCCTCAACGATCATCACAGTTTGTAGTTGGAGAGCTGGTTGGTCATCCTTGCTACTATTGAGTTCTGGTACGTGTTGATTAAAGTGAAATTCTAAAAAGGATGTCCCGTTTTTTTTCTGTTATGTATGTTGTTAATCCGCCATGTGTCCGTTGTAGTAGTTTGTTTATCGTTGCCCAGAAATGTGCACTGTTTTTTCTTTTAGAGTCATAGTGGAGTTTGGCCCAGAATTAGTTTTCTTGTTTTTTCCTTATGTCCCATTTAAGTTTCCTAAGTTCGGCCTTGCTGTTTCGAAGATGCAGAAGTAGATCAGTCTCCCCCGGGCGTAACCTCAAAAGCCACAATGATTTATTTATTACTTTTTTTTAGACTTTTCAAACTTGACCTTTGACCACTCGTAGCCTTTCCTGCAATTGTTGGATCGTAAGCAGGAAGTGTCGGGCTACGGATGAGTAAGAGTTTGAAAACATAGATGTAAATGTTTCCCACATGTAAGTATGGTTTCCCGTGTGGTGGATAAGCTCACTTAGCTGTTGTTTTGCTGCCAAGAGCACCTCCCTGGAATTGGCTATCGATGATTTAATTCTTTTTAGGCTTATTGTGTGGCATGCATGCTTTCCGACTGGGTTGAGGATTGATTTGTCTGGTAGTGCATACATTGAAATTTCCTGCGGCCGATGGTCACTATCCCCTTTATCCCCTAGAAAGTAGCCTTTTATGTATTGGAAGAATGGGAGGGACACTAAAGTATAGTCAATTGTAGAGGGTACCTGGCCTAGGAGGAATGAGGCAGCCGGTGGGGAATCGTCAACAAATCTGCCATTTAGCACCCTTAGTCCAAAGTTCTCCAGATCTAGCAGCTCAGTAGCGCCCTTGGATGTTCTTCCATGAATTCTGTGTGATTGTATTGGAATGTTCCAATGCAAAGACTGCACTTGGGTATCTTCATTTGAGGTGGTACCTAATATGTGCTGATTGAAGTCTCCTGACAGAATGAAATTTGGAGTAGTATGCATACTCATCAATTGGTAAAGATGTTCAATCAATTTGTTTGAATCCTGTTTTTTCTGTTTCGGCTTTATGTAGGTGTTTATTATCAATACCTTCTCCTTTTTCCCATTGAGGCTTAGTTGAATTTTGGTGCTGTTTACAGCTGGGAATGCAGGCAGTAATTCCACTGCACTATGGATTTGTGTTATTTTTATGTAAGTGGCCAGGCCGCCTGATAGATGGCCATAGTTGCTATTCCTTAGAGCGGGAGTGTGGAAACAGGTGTAACCCTCTATTTGCAGAGGCACCTCTTACCATGTTTCCTGCAGTAGAATGATTTCGAACGTTTTTAAATAGTCGAAAAATTCAGCGTCAGTGGTCTTATTTTTTTGGCCTTTAATATTCCATGAGAATATCCTCAGCGGTAATAAACCTTGATTTCCACAGTGTCTCGTTGAGTGTCTCTGTCACTGTGGGTGGCCGAATGTATTGATAGTTCTGGTGATGTGAGGGAGCAGGAACAACTGCGATGTTAACTGCTGTGCTCATTTGTATGTTTGATGTGTGTTCTTTTTGTGGTGACCGCCCTCGCGCCCCCATAAGTACAGACAGAATGTTATTACTTTTGCGGGTTGGTCCTTCTCTTACTATGTCAAGAAAAGGGAATGGGAATCCTGTGTTGTGGAACTCGGGATTTGTATCCCTCAGACTTTAAAGATTTCCTGTTCTTCCAAGACTATGTTTGGAATTTGGTCACTAGTCCAGGTGGCTTTGGTGGATTCTGTTCAAAAGAAGGTCAGTAGAGTGTATGCCTATTAGACTAGGTATGGTGCCCAGCATTTGGAGAATATTCCCTCTGTTCAAGATGTCGAAGAATCCTTTCGATTTGTATTCTGGGGTAAAAATAGTAATGGCTGAATTCCTGATTTGGTTAACTGGAGGGTTTTTTCTGAAGATTGACCCCGAGTATTTTTTTGTGGTGATGTTAGTGAGTTGCTGATTCGGTCCGATCGAAGTTTCAGGAAGTAAGGACTCTTGGGGCTTAGGCCCTGTTGATCTGTCTGGGCCATGGTCCGTGTTTAGGTCTATTATTGGAGTGGGACCCATGTGCCCAAATGTAATGATCCTTGGCTCGAAGAGGGGACCCAGTACTTTATTACAGGTACTACTTGTGCTGTCATTTTTTTGGTTTGTTTGCCCTGGTGTCTTAGTTAGGTCCAGAGTGATCCTATTTGCTAGCGGCTTAATTGATAAGATTGGTGTGTGAACGTTGGCACCCAGTAGAGCTGAGACATGTAAAGTTTAGGTTGAGGCCGGCTCCTGGTTTGGGCCTTCAGTAGTAAGGGACTCCCTCAACTTGGTTGATTGTGACATTCGACTGATAGAAGTGGTTCTATCGTCCTGCTTGGACTTAGCTTTCATTGTTCCGTTGCCTTTGATGTTGGTTTTGCCGCTCTTTAATTTCCAGGCTGCCCCCAAAGATGGAGTTTCAGCTTGTGTTACGTCTGTTTTTTCCATAAAGCCGGTGTCCTTTGGCTGATTCGGTCCTCCCTCAGCTTCGGGAATGTGTGTGATGACAGGATGAACTTGTGCTTGCAGCTGTGATATTTTTGTTGTAAACAGAGGATACAGCTTTGTGATGCTCGGAGATAATATTTTATTCCGTCCTTTCCTCCTAAGTTGGCGGCATCACTTTGAGTTCTGCTTTGGTGTTCGCTCCTTGGGTGGCAGAGAGGTCCTAGCGGGCAGGCTGCCCTCAGGAAGGTTTGTAGGGTTGTTACCAGAGTTTTTTGGGCAATAGAGTCCCTGCTTGATACCTCTTTGGCTTCTGCTTTATTTGAGTTTGCCCTTAGTTTTTCTTGATGTGGGCCCATTGGCAGACCTTCTATAAGGGTGGAAACAATAGAGGGGAGTGACGATAGTCAATTATAGGGCCACAGCTGGAGTTCAGTTTTGCTTCCTGCTGGGCTCTACTGATTAAAAGATTTAGTTGGCCTAGTTTGTCGTCTATGCCCCCCACGAAGAGGGCCAGAGTATCTAAAAGTGTCAACTGCAGATCCATTTTGTCTGACTGGTAATGTAAGGCATCAACCGTCCGTTGCATTGTATTTAATAGCATGTCCCATGTTTTCGTTTCCTGGTTCCCAGTTTGATTTGGTGAGCCTGGGGTCAAAGAAGGAGTAGGAGTTGGAGGACTTTTTCGTGAAACTAGAAGTGCAGTTTCTTGGCCATTGCCTTGGTTTGTATTAATGCAGGCTGTAGGCGAAAGCTGTTTCCCAGAAGTGTCCGGTGCGTAGGATACTATTAGGTCGACCCACCCCTGCCATCCAAGGTAGGAAATCGGATCCTGCCCACTTCCCCTGGAGGTCGGAGAGTCCAAATATATTTCAGAAGTTTAATAGGGCTCTTTGGGGGGATCTTGGTCACCCCCGTTTTCCACCCCCGGTGAATATTGAGCCACTCCTGGTGAAGATTGAGCCGGTTTGGTGCCCTCTCGATGATGTTGTGCAAAAACAACAGTTGATGGACAGAATGCAGAACAATGTCATACATTCACCCCAGTACAGAGATCTGGGCCTAAATCCATCGTTTTTTTGCACTCCACACCACCCCAGTTCTCGATGATGTTGTGGCATGAGTGGGAATTTGTGAAGTTCATTTTGGGGCAAGCACTTAAAGAGGTGTTCGGGTGAAAAGTTCAAATTGTGACCTGTCGAGTCCACATGCCCTAATTTTGTGACCTTGTCATTCATTGATTTGGGCTCTTGAAGGTTTTGTGCGGTCTTCCGCTTTTTAAAGTCATTTGAGACTGTTGTTATGGCGTTGCAAATTGTGGCGCTGCAAGTTGGGGTGGGGGTAGACAAGACTTGATGAGTAACAAACTCCTCAGTACAGGGTTTGACTTTCTCCCCCCCCTCTTGAGAAATAGGTGGGCTATTTGTTTTCTGTTCCCAGATTTTTCTGATGTTAGCAGAGTGACCACTGGTTTGTCTGCTGGAATTTCCACTATAGTTTGTTCCGTGTCTATTGGAGCTGGTGGTTGTGAGGGGAGGAGAGGGAGGAGTGGGTCTTGAAGGCCCGGAATTTTACAGCTGAAAGAGAATATAGACGACGCTGGGTCCTTTAGAAATTGGAATTTTGATGACATTTTTGGTTGATGCAAGCGAGGTTGATGGCTTCCAGGGTTTTGTTCTGGACTGTTGGAGACATCCACTTCCTTCCCTACTTTAGTGGCCATCACCAGAGTTACTGTACTTGTTTTTGAATTTCCATTTTGTTTGGTTTAATGCACAGTAACAGCGGGCTGCCCCCTTTTCCTTCCTGATCTCATGGTTTTGGTGGTCTTTGTCCTCTGGAAGCCTCCCCTAATGTTGTTTTTGCCAAAGGCCCTCCTGGAGTGGATCAGAACGGATCTGTCAGGTCTGTCTGCTGCCGGGGTGGTGCGGGTGAAGGGGCGAGGGCGTGAAGACGTGGAGAGGTGATCGGTTAATGCTATTTGTTCCAACCTGACCTAGTTTCGTGGATTGTCTAGTTTTTTGGGGGTAGATATTTGTCCTGTCACCGGTGGTCCTAACAGCCCTAGCTGCTACTAGTTGGGCTGTTGCAAGGACAATGCAAGGATAATGCGGAAATGCGAGGGTGCAGGGATTCAGGCAGTACGACGTGGGCAGCTGTTATAACTCAGCGACGTGAGCAGCTGCTGCGATTCTGCGGAGTCCTCCCGGCTGACGCTATGGTGATAGTACTTTAGTTTCGTACTGAAGGTCCCGGGATCGGGACTATTCAATCCTATTCAATCCTATTCGGTCCTCCCTTCCACGGTGTTTCACATAAGGGGCAAGGAGCACTAGAGCAGGAGCGGAGGGCAGAACGCCGCTGGCCCACACTCGCTCCCACCAGTTCTTCTCACCACTCAAGTTCACCGCGGCTCCTTGCTGCTTACTGCAGCCCTCCACAACGCAGGGGCCGAGGGCAGAGGGCAGAGGCTGGACAGAGGCAGAGGCACGCCGGAGCAAGAGCCAGCCTGGAGTGATGCAGGGCAGGGCATAGAGGCCGGGTGCGCGCAGAAGCGGGATGTGTGTGGCAGGAATGGGGCACCCTGGAACTACGTGGGCTGCACGGGCTGCACCACACAGGTGCCGCCCACTCCCCCGCGACTCTGCTCACTCCACTCACCACACTAGCTGTTCTGCTTGGCTCCCGCAGCTCCCCCGTGGCTCTGTGTGGCTCCAGTAAAATCCCTGCAGCAGTTCGAACCTTTTGGACAGTTCGCAGGTCTCTTTCTGTTCGCGGGCTGCAGTTCCAATCTCCCGTGGTCCGCCGCTGCCTGTCTCTGCTACTCCCTTCGCGCGCACCGCAGATCCTCCACAAGACCTGGACCGAAGTTATCACAGGAGCCCAAGTGATTGTCTGAACCTGTCCAATCTCATTCTGAGCAGCTATGTGCGGCTGTATTATATATGTCTGAAACACTGTCTTCCGACCATTCTATCTCTCAATTCCTTTCCAAAATTAATTGTTCCCCTGATACAAGCCCGGATCTCTCCCTTTTAGAATTTGACATCACACAGGAAGAACTCCATGCCGCTTTAAAAATCCTCAAAAAAGATAAAGCCCCTGGACCAGACAGCCTCCCTGTAGAATTTTTTATTTATTTTGCTTTTTATTGATCCCCAAATTACATACCCTGATACTCACCTTTCTACAATCTGTAGAATCTACTGGATCTTTTTCCAACGCTCTTATCTGCCTCATCCCTAAGGATGGTAAGGATCCTGAACATTGTAAAAATTACCAGCCTATTTCCCTGGTTAACATAGATAATAAAATATTTTCAAAAGCTTTAGCATTACGATTGGAATCTCAGATGCTGGATTTGTTGGGGACTGAGCAATCCGGCTTTGTTAAGGGGAGACTTATTACGGACAACACTTGTTTATTTTTTGACATCCTCTCCAAGGTTTCACATGTCTCTCATTCTTTGGCAGGGATGTACGTTGTCACAACGCATGCTTTTACCACGCATGCTTTAACAACGCAAGTTTTAAAACGCATTCCATTACAACGCATTACACTGGGGGGTGCTGGATAGAGAATATTTGAATTTACTATTCCAAAACCAGTCCCCGTGGACCTTTAGGGAAGGTGTTGGATAGTAAATTAAAACTATTCCCTATCCTAGAGCGCCCCCCAGTGTAATGCGTTGTAATGGTTTTCGTTTTAAAGTCTGCGTTGTAATAGCACTGCGTGCTAAAAGTTGCGTTATAAAGGTTGTTCCCCCTTTGGCAGCCATAGCTTTGGATGCAGAAAAAGCATTCAATAGAGTTGGATGGCCTTATCTTTTTCCCACACTTAAGTGGTTTGGTTTTGGTCCAAAAATTCTTGCTTTAATTTCTATTTTATATTCCAATCCCAGAGCAGCTGTTACAGCGAACAATGACATCTCTTCCTACTTTAACCTTGCTTGGGGAGTTAGACAAGGATGTCCTCTCTCCCCGTTTCTTTTCAATATTGCCCTAGAACATTTTTTACTCAGGGTTTTTCAAAACACTAACACCCACGGCTTTACATATAAAGAAACTGGTGTTAAAATGGCAGCTTATGCTGACGATGTGCTTTTATTTCTCTCGCAACCTCAGGGTTCTCTCCATGCCTTTCTGGAAGAGGTGGAATCTTTTGCGTCTGTGTCTGGATACAAATTAAAGAGAAGTGTGAAATTGTACCCTTGACAAAATATACTTTTAGTGCTGACTTTGCTATTTCAGGTTCCTCATGGAGCCCCCAATTTATTAAATATTTAGGTTTACACTTTACTCCATCCATAGTAGGGACGGTATCGCGCTGCATAGAAAATTGCATACACAGAATATCTTCTTTAACATCAAAATGGCATCCCTTATACTTGTCTTGGTGGGGTCGTTTAGGTACCATAAAAATTATGCTCTCCCCCATAATCCAATATACAATTTCTAATATCCCGTAGTCGATCCCTCTTAAATATTTTAAAAAAACTAACTCCATTGTATCTTCTTTTTTATGGGGAAACAACAAATCACTTATGTCCATTCACAAATTGAATCGTCCAAAATCGGAAGGGGTAACACATTTTCCTGACTTTTCCCTTTATCATAAATCCTTCATTTTAATTCAGTCATCACGTTGGCTCTCCGATCCTTCCATAAATTGTCCTCTTTGGACTACATTAGAACGGTCTTTCATTTCCCCTTTCTCTTTTCAAGAATATTTATCCTTCACGCGCAAACCACAATCTGTTTCCACTCCCATTCTTAAGCATACTTCTAAAATGATTCCAGCGGCTCCTTCGACATCCTTTCTTAATTTTCCTATATGGCATAACATACACATTTAATAAATAATACACCTTTATTTTGGAAATCTTGGAGACAACGAGGGTTGATTTGGGTACACCAACTATACAGCCAGGATATGATTATATCCTTTACACAAGCTTGTAATGTTTTTAGCTTCCCCTCCCCCCATCTTTTTCTTCTAAATATTCTCTCTCGACTCATGCTATCCAGTCTGCTTACCTTCAGTACATTTCCAACATCCCTCCTGAATCCACTATATATAAACGTGTACATACTTTACCTATTCCAAGAGACAAAGCTAAGGTAGAATTATTGTGGGAAAAGGAATTTGACACCTCCTGGTCCTAAGATTTCTGGAATCAAATATGGCTTAAACTGAGTAAATCATCTAGAGCCGCCAACACGGCTCAAACACTCTTTTTCATATATAACAGACTATTACTATCTCCCCTTGTCCTTAATACGTATCATTCCGACATCTCACATAAATGCTGGTTTTGTTCGTTACCACATGCTGAGCTATTCCATCTACTCTTTACATGCAAGTTTGTTCGAGTTTTTTGAGAAAAGGTGTGGTCCCAACTCAACCTAATTTTTCATTCTAACCATTCCTTTTCTGTTTTACACATCTTTTTGGCTAGCTTATCTTCTCTCCGGGAACATTCTGACACAAATGTAAGAGTGATTGACCGATTATTAGCAGTAGCCTTCCAACAAATAACCAAGAATTGAAAGGATGGTGGTATGCTGCCTGTTACAATCATAGGCTAGATACCACATTTGTATACCCAACACATTTGGCATCCAAACGTTTAGATTTGTGGTCATCGGTTATACTATTCATTGATACTAGTGCTAAATCCTCTGTTACTCCTCCACCTCTGCAGCAAGAAGTCGCTAAACCTCCATTACTTCATTTATGATATTAAAAAGTTCTATTTATACTTCACTATATATTATAATATTTTATGGACCATGTAACTTTCTCCTTTTTCATATTAATGTAGGGTATGATATAATTATATTGATTGTATATGACATTTGATTGACTGTTCTATACCTTGGGTACTCCTCCAATCCAACTGGTACATTACAAGTAACCTTATTACATTCATTGATCTTCATTCTGTACATTATTATATTCTTTTATCCTAATAAACTCCTTTTTGAACTGAATTTTTTTTAAATTTTTAATTAGAACTGTAATAAGTCAGCAGCAGGCGTGATGCTGTGCAATACACGCCGTGCCAGGACCAAATGGACCAAATGGCACCGTCTCAGAGGAAGACAACAAAAAAATAAGGACCAGTGTCCCCCTGAATAGAACTATTTATATAATACTATGTTTACAATAAAAATGCTAAACAACAGAATTCATGTTCTCAAATCTCCGACAAGCACCAGGCAGAAAGGTGGGACCTTAGCAGATTTCGACTGTTTCCCTTGACAAGAGCAATAAATAAACGATACAGAAAAGTAAATTGTGAGAGTGTTTCTCTGGAAAGACGAGACCTCTGGGAACCTGCCTCCTTTTGCTAGCGTTGTAACTTTTACCCCAATCTTTCCATTTACAGTTTACAGTGTAGCTGCTTGAAAACGTACCCTGCCGTAAAATAAATTAATAAGCACTGTCACTATAGTTGAAGTGGACTGTGCTATTATTATATTAAAGGTGCTGTGATGTCATGGGTGCAAAAGGGAAGCGCATGCAAGTAAATAGTGCTCACCGACTACAAGAACGCTGACTGTTTAACGCCGCAAGTAAATTGTCGAGTTTCGGATGGGCAGGGTGGTAACAAAGAACCTCCTTTTCAATCGGAGGACTGTGTTTACCATAAACGATGATGCCAGCCAATAAGACTGATGGGCGGGGCTTATACTAAACTTCTGAAATCTCCTCGATTCCAAGATGCTTCGCATAGCGAGCAGCACATGCGCGTTGCAACGGTAGGTGAGACCTAAAAAGCTTTTAAATTGAGTAGGTGAAATAGATGCCAATACTGCTTCCTGCAGTTCGAAGTGGTGGTTGAGTGCCATGGCAAAGTTCTGTGAAAAAGTATATTTTCCTAGGTCTGAGCCAAAAATGTCAAGTTTCATAAAGCCCCTAGTAGACTACTTTTTTACTATTCTTAAACTGAAAGCCCCACCGTATTACCCTGGCCTGCCCTTGCACATAGCAGCGTGTTCAGCCAAATTCCGAATTTCGTATACCACATGGATAGTATAGTGAGAAAATATAGCTGATTTAAATTTTTACATTTATACTAGAGATTGTTAGGCATATTTCTGTCTGTCAATCTGGCTAAATGTATATACCCCTCAAAACAGCAGCCTAAAATCGGCCTCATTGACTGCCTCACCTTGGTTGCTTGCAAGATTTCTTGCTGCAAAACTACTGAATTAACTCTAGCCACTTTGCGGAGAAATCATCAAATTGACATTTCAATCATTAAATGTGGGCACCGGAAATATGTCCTTTTAATATTGCATAGAGCAATTGACCTCAGGCTGTGCTGACTTGCTGACTTTCATTGCCTGCTTTTTGGAGGGAGGGGCAGTCTAATTTTGTGCCCATTTAAAATTTTAAATGACCTGCCTACGCCTGATAGTTTAAGAAACAAATGTAGGTAATGCAGTTCTCATAGAGTTGGATGCCATGGTTATTTTTGCCAATTATGATCAAAACCTCTTTACAGACATCACCATTTTTAGCATCAGGCTTACGGATGCTATTCATCAACCACCTAGAGTTTATTTTAGTGACATATTACATACAAATTCTGCAATATTCTAAACATAACCTGTATTGTGCTACGCAGGACAATCTCTTCCTAAACTCATGTTCTTGTGTTCTTACCAGCCACTCTCTTGTTTATTAACCATTCCCATTTCATTACCAAGCAAACAACCCCCCTTTTTGAAACAAACTTAAAAAATATGGGGCAGATTTATGAGGCCCTTGCGCCACGTTTACGCCGCTGTTGCGTCACGCAAGACGGCGTAAACGTGGCGCATCCCTATGAACGATTTACAACGTGACGCATCTAGGCAGATGCGTCACGTTGTAAAGCCCTGCGCCGCTTGTGGGCGTTCCGGCGCAGGGTGGGCGTTCCGGGGCAGGTGCGCCTCGCAAAAGTGGCTGAGTGAAATCTATGAGATTTCACTCAGTCACTCTTAAGCCAATGCTGCGTCAAAAGCCTGCGCCTGCTTGAAGCAGGCGTAGGTCTTGACGCAGCATTGTTCAAATGGGGCACACCCGAGCCTTGCTGGAGCTGCGTCGCGCTTGCGACGGAACTCCAGCAATGCGCCACATTTCCGGCAAAGATGCGTCACGCATTTGTGCCGTTTTTTGCACCATGGTGCGCCGCATTATAAATGCGGCGCACCATGGCTGGCGGAGCTGTGGCGCATTGTGGCGCATGTTAACTGGCGCATCGCTGGGGATGCGCCAGTTAACATAAATCTGCCCCTATATGTATATACTTGTTATTACCCTATAAACACAAAAATTCGGTGTATACAACATAGCATTAATATGTTGCAGAAAGTCACAAAGGGATATACTGCATGTAATTGAACCTTTCTTCAGGTCAGAACACGAATATATTAGGTTGACTAGTCGTATTCACAGTTATAGGAAATGAATGAAGACATCAAGGAAAGCATCCTACACAAACAATGTGGCACTTCCTTTAGATAACCGTATCCCTAAATATTCACCATTATGGGACGGAAATCCAGCTAGCAGCCCTAGAAAATGACTCCGGCCCATTTCATTAAACAAGTGAGAGTACCGATTGAGAATCAATGTATTTCAGTGAGCTTCAGGAAATTGCTGTTTTCACTGAAGTGGAGCGAAATGATTAATTTTACAATCAGATTTTTCAGATATACTGACTAAAAAGCCATATTTTTTCGCAAACAAGCCCTAAGTGTTGTATGTCAGAATATTGTGTGGGTTGATGTGCCAAAATATAGTATGCTAAATATTGAGGACTGAAATATTGAAAAGTATGGAAACGGTAAGTATAAATAGATGAGTATAGATTTACTATTCTTAGCTCCACATCTATGTATCTTAGAGATATATATTGCTATGGTATAAAGGTACGTTTTGAAAATTTTTATTTTACAGAGTTTTATATAGCGCGAACTTGACTCGAATCGGGTATCAGAGCACTTTACATAGCACCATTTTAAGTCTGACTTCTATTCGACTGCATGTGAGCGCTCTTACTAGCCTTGTATTGTAGTGCATTTTTATTTACTTACCTACTCTACCCATTAGGTCCACCGCAGCCTTCTTGGCTGATTTATGTGGAGGGCGACTTGAATTCGACAGCCGGAAACCCTCACTACAGGTTTCACATTTTTAGACGCCATCTTGGCTGGTGGTCTAGTTGTTTTGCACTCCCTGCAGCTTTAGTATTTGAGCAAGGTATGGCGCGGGAGCGAAACGGGCGCGCCAGCGGTGCGCCAAAGGCAAGCCCATCAGTGCCCGTCCACAACAGTACATCGCCTCTCACCAGGAACACTGGTCAGGGCATGTCTGGGTTTCGATCTTACTCTAGGGAAGAACTATCAGCTATTAACCTCATAGGGTGCAAGGCTCCGCCATTAAATCTTTTGGGTGGTCCATCCGGCTCTTCATGCTGTAATTATGCTTCATATCCATCATACAATCTCAGCGTTGGCTGAAAATTCTTCAGCTTAATGTGAGGTTGCTAGCTAAACACTACTTAGAAATCCACAACCTAATCAACGAGGAAGCCCCGGAAATATTTTTTGGGACTGAGAACTGGCTCAATGAGGACATGGTGGCGGAACCAAACTTAGCTCTTCCCTTTGCATTTGCATGATAAATAGGGAATCTAGGGGGGGGTGGGGGTGGCATTGCAGTGATTTTTAAGTCCTGTTACTCGTAGCTCTTCATTAATGAAGTAGTTGAGGGTTGTGAGTCTGCTCGTTTTGGCATCACTGGGAGTACCCATCTGACCCTTTCGGTGCTCCTAGTTTATTGGCTACCAGGGTCGGCCTCTAATTTTAAAAATGCACTTTTGGAGGCAGTGTGCATGTTCACTATGGGCACTGCTAATTTTTGCATTTTTGGTGATTTTATTCTGCACTTTGACCTCATGCAAGACTATGCGATTTGTAGCTTGCTTGCAGATCTGGCTGCATTTCAGCTAAATCAATTGATCCCCGGTCCTACGCATGTAGTTGGCCATTTGTTGGATCCTATATTTTCTAACATTCAGTCTGCTACTTTGGCGATGCCTGCACCTATGGGTTGGACTGACCACTTGCTGATAGAAAAGTCCTTTCCAGTTCAAGAGCCTCTTAACATGGCCATCCAGCGGCCTGTCTTTAAACGCTCTTGGCGTAAACTGAGGCTAGAGGATTTTCATGCACTTCTCTGTGCTGATCCTCTGGGCCCTCTAAATAGCGAAGAGTCAGGCTATGATGTATTTTGTGATTGGATTACCCAGGGGCTAGACTCCCTCATTCCGGCGAGATGGTTCAAGGGACGTACCCATGACACCAGTCCCTCGTACAACGACTCTTTGACCACACTAAGGAAGGCCTGTAAAAGAACAGAGCGTGAGTGGAGAAAAGACTATGATCACAGTAAAAAAGCATGCTATCTGGCCGAGATTAAATACTATCATTGAACCATTTGTAAGGTCCATGCAGCCTACTATGCTGACGAGATCAAGCTTAGTCCTAACCCAGCCAAATGTGTTTTTAAGATCCTAAAAGATCTTAGAGCTAGGAAAAACCTGGTGCCCGATATTTCATCTGAGCAGCAATGTGAAGATCTGGCCTCGTTCTTTATGGAGAAAGTTTGCCCTATCTACAGGTCCTTCCCTCCAATAACCACCCCCCCTATTACCACCTTTCCTAGACCTCTGCCACATTCTTGTCTTACAGCTATCCCTGAGATTTCACAAGATGAGCTCACTCTGCTGAGTAGGAAAATTAAATCTGGCTCTCCAGCTGACTCTTTAAAGCCAGCTCAGTTTAAGGAGTCACTCTCTTTCTTTCTGGCTCCGCTTTGCCAGATAATTAACTCTTCCTTTTTCTCAGCAACAGTACCAGTGCGGTGGAAACAGGCATGGGTGTCCCCATTCTTAAGAAATCATCCCTTGACTTGGCTAAACCTGAGAACTTCAGGCCTATATCTCTCCTCCCCTGGGTGGCTAAGATATCAGAGGCACATGTTAGCAACACAATTTTCTGCACTCAAATAACATCCTGGATCCATCGCAAAATGGTTTCCGCTCCAGCCACAGTACAGAGACTGCTCCCCTGGCCATGACGGAACATCTTACGACCATCCTCGATTCCGGTCAGATGGCGGCACTGATCCTGCTGGACCTTAGTGCCACCTTTGACACAGTCTCACCTGGTGTTCTGCTACAGCGGCTGGAGGAGGCAGGTGTAACTGGCTCGGCTCTAGAATGGTTCAGATCTTTTCTGTCCAGAAGATCTTTCCGAGTCTCTGCCCCCCGTTTCTATCTCATGTTCACTCCATCGATCAGGGGATGCCTCAGGGCTCAGCATTGAGTCCCTCACTATTTAATCTGTACGTTCAGCCATTGGCAGCGGTCGCCATGCAGTGGGACCTTACCATGGTCTCATATGAGGACAACATGCAGCTAGTGGTGGCCCTGGCTGAGGGTTCTACTTTGAATGCCTCCAAGTTTAGAGGCAGCCTGACGGCTGTGGCTGAGTGGATGACCACTAACTGCTTGCAGCTGAATGCTAATAAAACTGAGGTTTTGTTAGTAGGAAAGAACGCGAGCTTGTGCCGAGTGCCCTGGGTAATACTCCTAAGCCAAAGGAGGTGGTTAAGAACCTGGAGGTTTGGATTGATTCTTCTCTCAGCTTTCAAATCCCTACCAAAAAAGTTGCCGGCACGTGCTTTGCCCCCTGCGAGATCTTAAGCCCCTCTTGAAGTTTTTTGAACCACCGACATGCCATCTGATTGTCCAGTTGACTATTCTATCTCGACTGGACTATGCTATTTCACTGTTGTTGGGGGCTAATCGGGCTGAAATTACTCGGATGC
Organism: Lissotriton vulgaris; assembly: GCF_964263255.1. NCBI lineage: Eukaryota > Metazoa > Chordata > Amphibia > Caudata > Salamandridae > Lissotriton > Lissotriton vulgaris. The sequence goes on along the minus strand of NC_141696.1, from coordinate 1,275,784,839 downwards.
AGGGTGTTCAAAACGCTGCTGCCAGTACCTTGATGGGGCTCCCTTGGTTCTGTCCTGTTGCTGGCACCATCTGGAAACTTCATTGGCTTCCCATGGCGGAGAAGATCCTATTTAAGGCGCTGTGTCTTTCTTTCAAAATATGAAGATCGCTACAGATAGCTTGCTCTGTAATTTGCTTACCCCGTATGTCCCCCTCAGCAGCTGCGCTCCTTGGGGCAGCACCTGGTCATTTTTCCCCGTATGAAACGCTGTCGAGTGAGGGGGTGGTCCGTCTGCTGCTTGGCGGCCAAGTTATGGAACTCCCTGCCGGTTCAAATACGTAGTCTGGAGGGACTGTTGGACTTCAGAAAAGCCATTTAAACCTTTCTTTTTCTTTCAGGTTAGGTATTTCTGGTCTTCTCTTTTTTGTGGGAGTTGTCCTATTGTGGTGGTTAGGTCCATTTTCTGATGCTGGAAGCTCCGGGACGCCCCTTTGCTGGGGCAGCTGTGCGCTATATAAGCACTGATAACATATCATAACCAGTTGCATTACATGAGGACACATTCATTTTTTGTTTTATTTTTTGTTTAGGCACGCGGAGATTAAGTGATTTGCCCAGAATCACAGGATGTTCAGCGTCGTTGTCGAGACTCAAACCCAGTTCCCCAGATTTGAGGTTGACCGCCCTAGCCGTAGGCCAACTCTTCGCCCCAACATCATACTAAGTATTGTAAAAATGTACTTAGTTATAGATTTTTAGTGTCATATTATTTTGGTCCTCAATATTTAGGCCACATTGTTTTGATATACAATATTTCACACATGATATTAGGATGGTATACTTTTTCTTTTTTATTGAGCAGAAGCATAGAATAATTTATTACATCATGAAAGAAAAAATTCCAATAATGGTATTTTCCATTATACTAAATAAACTTTGTGATAAAACACATGAATCACGTATAGCTTAGATACTGTTTTCCCAGGCCTTCCTTGAACAGAAATAAAGTGTGATGTGCCAGTCATAAATTTAAGAGACAGCCTCAGATATATGAAAAAGACAAATTATTCAAAAATAGTAGCATCAATCGCCTGTGCCCCTCTTTAACCTACATAAAGCGCAGTACATCAGTATACATAAATATTATAAGTGCATACTTCATAATTTTTGTTGCTGCAGCCAGCCAATGTTCAATAAAAGGCTTAAATGCATCTCCCACATCACCTGCCAACAAATCATTTTCTAAAATCAAAGCGACTTGAGGTTCCGTGACAATTGTAAGTGATGTTTTTGACTCGCACGAATATGGTCGAGTCTGATATCTATGAACCGCAAATGACGAATTTAGTGGGTGTACACAGTTTCGCTGTGCTAACCTAAACCGTTCGTCTGTTTCGTGGGTTTATCCATCTATCCCCACGGGTTCCATCTTAGATATGGCATCCATTTTGTCTCTTGCCCTCAAGTAGCCAGCGAACGGACGTTGTCCGCTTCGCGACCCTGGGATTCCCGAGGCATCTATGGAAGACACATGTCCTTTGAAAATGTCTTTATGATGAGGGGGATGATACTGTAAGGCAAACGGCCCCGCTCGAGGCTCAGCTTGCCGTGCCGGTTTATTGTCTCAGCCGTGCATCTCATTAGGCACGTCCATTTGATGCCAGGAGCTCGTGTTTCCCGATACCTCCCCTTTTACACCCTTTTTCAATTCCCCACTGTCCCCATCTTCCTCCACACCTGTCCTTGTTCTTCCTTCGATCTGTTTTACTGCTGATTGGAATGCACTAATGGTGGGAAGATGGGTTTTTACAGTTGGGAACCGCCAAATGTTTCCGCACTTATGTTTCGGACCTTGAATGTATCAAAGAGACCAAAACGACCCCTCTGGGGGATAACTATGGGAACCAAGCCATAAACCTTTGTGTACCATGTAAACCTATGGGTGAATTATGTATAAAAGGAGCGATCCACAGAACCAATTTGAAGCAGTCTCCACAAGTAGCATGCGTTGTACTTGCCGTGATTTCTGTGTTCCCTGCAGTAAATAAAGCTCGAATCTTTGACGCCGAAGGAAGTGTCCCGTGTCTCTGTCATTTGCACGCCGGAGCAGGTTACCCACGAAGGTTTCAGGTGTTGTTCCCTGGCACCGCTGGGACTTAAATAGCCCAGTCCTTCAGTTGGCGCCCACGTGGGGCTGCATCAGTGGTACCGGTCCAAGCCCGACGATCGTGAGGAACTTCGTGTGAAATCTCCGAGGGAAGGTGCACTCCGCTTCATCGATCCTGTTGTCGAAATAAGTGGCCCGAAGACTTTTCCCGCGAAGTTTCCCGCCTCCTGACGGCTGCGACGGACTGCTGCCCTGACTGTAGACCTGTTTTGGCGCCTGGCGTAGACCTTGGTATAGCGAGACGATTGACGGGCCTTCCTGGTGACGCCATCGATCTTTGAGTTAAGTATTTGTGGGTCGCTCCCAGAGTTCTTGGTTGTGGTTACTTAGTTGTTGCATGGTTCCATTGCATTTGTGGTTCTTGGTACTTTGTTGTGATATTTGACGACTGCAGACGCCAAAAACCGAGGGTTTTTGCTCTTTGCTGGGACTTGGTAAATCCCGTAACCCTTGAAGTTTGTGAAACACGGCTAGTGTGCAAGATGCCTGGTCGTTGTACTTTGTTTAGTTGTTTCAGACGTTGTGGTACGGATTCCCGACTGGAGGACTCGTGTCCGATACCTCCGGTTGGAACTCCCACTTATGAGCTCTACAGTAAGCACGGGCTAGGCCCGATTACTTTTAATGATTATTGGATTCGGTATACTAAGAAGGATGGCGTCCTTAGTTGGCCACCTCATGGTAGCTTTGAGACTCCAATCTTAGATAATCTAGAGGCTAAATTATTTGTGAAAAAGTCAAGGCCGGCCATGTTTGATGCCTTTCGGTTGTGGCGTAAAGAAGCCCGACAGAAAGAAATCAGACAGACTAAACGAAATCAGAGAGATGGTGTTGCTGCCATTGTAAAGAAAGCAGAGCAATTTCAGCGTGATAAGGAGGTTAAGGAAAAGGAAGTGTTTGATAGGCTACAGCGTATGACTATAGATAAATGCTATCCTGCTTTGCTTACGGAGTCGGAGAAGAAGGAAGAAATAGTTGAGGATCCTTTAATGTCCTATCTTATGAAGTCGCCACCCCCGTATGTACAGGGTGCCGCAGCTCCTGTGGCCCCCCCTGTACCTGTTCTTCCACCTATTCTTCCTCCGCCTGTTCCTCAACCTGCACCCGTTCTTCCGACTGTTCCTGCTCCTTTGCCTGTTGCTGGGGTTTAAGTTTTCCATCTCCAACCACTGCACCTTCCAAGGCTGCCTCCTATATAGGCCACCAGGCTCCAAAAACAAATTCTTAAATGAGGTAGGCACCTATCTGGAAGCAGCTCTCTGCGTGAAGTCTTTCACCATGCTAGGCGATTTTAATTTTCATCTAGAGGAAGACTCAGACCCTGATACTGCATCCCTAGCCGATGCAATGCTCGCGGCTGGATTGATTCAGGTGGTAAGTGGAGCCACACACGTCAAGGGACATACCCTGGACGGTATTTTCACAAATAATCCAGATCTCCATTTCAGCCATGTAGAGCCTTTAGCCTGGTCGGATCACTCAGTAGTCCTTTTCAAAATCCAACCGCTTGAGCCCAACAGAGCCAAAAAAAACAGAAAGCCGGCCAAGCTCTGTAGGCTCTGGAAGGATTTGGATGGCAAAGCATTGGAGGACTACTTGTTAGCCTCCACTTTCTTGCCACCTACAGATATAAATGAAGCAGCTGAAAGCTATACAAATTGGTTAGATCAAGCCTGTACCTCCCTAGTCCAGTCCAAACTCTGCCGCCCAACGCGTATAATACCTTCTGCCCCTTGGTTCACCGAGGAACTACGCGATTATAAGGTGTCATGTAAAAAATTAGAGCGCCAATGGCGCACAAAATATTCAAAGGCAGACAAAATGATACTTAATGCCAGACTTAAGACATACAAAGGAATGATTAAAAAGGCAAAAAGCGTTTATTTTTGCGCAAAAATTGAGATCGCGAAGAATTCCTCTCAAGAACTTTTTAAAACTGTGACTAATCTAAGTACTTTGAAATCAGTCACTATTCCCCCTAGTCTGGAGCTATGCGAGACTCTTGCAAAATTTTTCTTGGGAAAGGTAGAGCAAATATTTACCGCCCTGGAACATCAAGTGAGGCTCACTCTCAGTGAGAGAACCCATAAGCTCATGCAAAAGAACTCACAGTCCCCGGAATTCGTGGAGTTCAGCCCAGTAAAAGTAGAAGAAACTATAAAGTTATTACTAAAAACTAAATCAGGCTCACCCCACGATCCCTGTCCAGCTGCTGTGGCCCAACTTGCAGCCACTCCCATCTCAGTCATGCTGACTGAAGTTTTTAACATGATGTTTAAAGGAGGAGAATATCCACTGTGTTGGAAGCAGGTCTCCATCGCACCTTTGCTTAAAAAAGCTACTTTAGACATCTCAGATCCCAATAGTTACCGGCCCATAGCTAGACTCCCATTGCCGGCCAAGCTTATTGAGAGGGCCATGAATGCTCAGCTCTGTGACTTCCTCAGATCCTCTCGGGGGCTTGACATGGCGCAACATGGATTTAGGGAGGGCCACAGCACTGAGACTGCCCTCATTAAGTCCACGGAAGAAATTAGGAAGGTGATGGATGTGGGCGGACGGGCGGTCCTGGTGCTTCTCGACCTGTCCGCGGCCTTCGATACGGTCCACCATAGTATTTTGGTGGACCGCCTTGAGGGCTGCGGAGTACGGGGAGTTGCGCTGAGCTTGCTGAAATCTTTCCTCTCGGACAGAGTTCAGGTGGTTGCCCTGGGAGTTTTTGAATCCACTCCTTTCACACTCCCAGGAGGGGTTCCTCAGGGCTCCTCCCTGAGCCCCACCCTCTTTAATATATACATCTCCTCCCTCGCCCCGGTGATTCGGTCATTTGGCTTTGAACTTACATCTTATGCAGATGATACACAAATTGTGGTATCTCTGCTCCCGGGTCGAGAGGAAGGAACAGCAGCAAGATTTCAGGACTGTATGACCGCAGTAAGCTCATGGATGGCTAGGAATTGCCTTAAATTGAACTCCTCGAAGACAGAGGTTCTTCTCTTTGGCAATGAGACCAACTTATGGACCCCCAACTGGTGGCCTCAAGAAATGGGAGATCCTCCCATACCTGCCACGACAGTAAAAAATCTAGGGATACTCATTGACAATCAACTTACTTTTAAGGCACAAGTCAATGCCCTCTCATCCTCGGTCCACTGGATAATAAAAACAATAAGGAAAATTCTCCCCTTCCTCTCCAGTAGCAGCAGGAAAACTGTCGTGACAGCATTAGTGCTGTCACGCCTCGATTACTGCAATAGTCTGTATCTACAAGCACAGCAAGGGATCTTGAACAAGCTACAGACGCTGCAAAATGCTGCTGTCCGCTTAATTACAGGTCTACCCAAGTTTGCCTCCGTCTCTGGGGAACTGAGCAAATTGCACTGGCTCCCAGTACGGAAACGTATGATGTTCAAAGCACTGTGCATAGTGTTCAAGGCAGTGAATGGACTAGGTCCGTCTTTCCTTCAACAACACTTCCAGCTGTACAAGCCAGGTCGACATTTAAGATCATCCAATAAATGGCTTGTCAAGACTGATCGTATTAGGAAAGCTCGATGGGGAGGTCGCAGTTTTATCTCCGGAGCAGCTGGTATCTGGAATAAAATGCCCCTCCCCCTAAAACAAAGCACTGACCTAATGACATTTAGGAAGAACATTAAAACATGGCTTTTCAATCTATAGGGACTAACATCGCATGGAGAAAGCACATCATTTCAGCGCCAGGACACCTGCCCGGTAACAGTGCGCTTAATAAATGGTAAAAATAAATAAATAAATAAATATCCCTACTGCTCCTCCGCTTCCACATACTCCTGCTCCCGCTACTGCTCCTGCTCTGTTAACTCCTGCTGTTGCCTCTGTCTCTACTCCTTCGCTTGTTAGTCCTGTGTCCTATACTTCTCCCTCTACTCGTAGTCGGGCTTCTCCTCTTGCGGCTAGCTTCTTTCATTCTCTCGGACCTGTTCTTGGGTCCGCCGGTTCAGATGGTCCTCAGAGACGTAGTCAGCTTCCCGGTGGTAGGGAACGCGCTTCGCTATATAACATGGCGATGGGTTGGATGATGCATCCTCTTAGGAATCCTCCACGTATTGTACTTGACACGTTCTGTCAATTCAATATACCAACACAAAGATTTGTTTTCGAAGAAATGTGTAAAGTTTTGCGCGATCAGATATCGGCCGATGCACCTGACGAGGTGTTGACCGCTTTGTCTGATCTACAACTTCAGTTCTCGAACGGACTGATAGTGGATACCAACGTTCGACGTGCTGTTGAGCGGTGTTTTATCTTTCCGTCCCACTCCTATACCTCAAGCCCTGTTTGTTGAGGATGTTGAAAGACAGTCAGATGAGTCTGGCCAATTTCCTATGCGTGAAGTTCCACCAGTGTGGATGCCAGGTAATCCTAATGCTGCTCCTCCGATCTTGCCGTTCTTTCAGAGAGTATAGATACATCTCCCATGGAAACGCTCTGAAGTTTTGCAGGTGAAGCAATCTTTGCCTGACCCTCGCAAAAATCCTACGGGGTATTACAAGGAATTATCGCAGCTCGTAGATGCTACGGTAATGAATCTTGCCGATATTGACATGCTGTTTGGCAATGTAGTACCGCAACCGGTATGGGCTAAGATTCGGCAGGAAAATCATCCGAATGAATTAGGTGGTGATTGGGCTGCTATTATAGCGGCGGATGGTCGACAAACTGGTGGTGCTAAACCCGAGCAGTTGATTGCTGCTCTTCCTCAAAGAATAATCACGCTAATGAAAACTCTTATGCCAGCTATGAGGGTGAATTGGGACAAATTGTCAGCCTGTAGACAGAAGAAGGACGAGAGTGTCTCCGACTTCTTTACGAGATTTGAGGAGGCATTCATCGACCATAGTGGTCAGGATATGGGTACTGAGGGTGGTCAACGGTTGTTCGTGGATAAATTTGTTTCAAATTTATTGCCCGATTTGAGCAATAAATTGAAGAATTCGGAAAGTGCGTGGGCCGTTTCTACTTCGGCTCAGATATTGGCCACAGCACAATATTATGAGAATAGAGAGAAAGAAGAGAACGACCGTGCTGATAAAAAAACGAAAGAACTTAAAACAAAGGTGTTGTTACAGCAAGCGTATCCTCCACGATCGAATCAGAATGCTTCGCAACAGAATAGATCGCAGTCACAATCGAACCGATCACAATCTCGAAATGACTCCTCTTCCCAAAGATCTTCGTTAGGGTACAATCAATGTGCCTATTGTAGACAGGAAGGTCATATCAAATTCAATTGTCCTGTTCTAAACGATCGTAATAGCGGTAATTCATCTAGAGGAGGTCGTGGTGGTTCGCAGCAGACATCACGCGGTAGGGGTCGTGGTGCTCAGAATGACCGTTCAGATAACTCATCAAATTCTAATAACTGTTTTGATCAACGTGGATCATTGCAAGGACGATCTGCGCAGTACAACGTAGACGATTATTACGTCGATCAGGGAACTGATGACAGTAATTACTAGGACAGCCATAGACAGGGAGAGGGAGTGGTATCAGTTCCGGTTGATCAGAGAGGGCCTTACGTCGCAGTTGCTACATCGGGCGTCGTTGAGCCTTTTCTGTTGGACACTGGTGCAGCGAAAAGTTCTATTATGCATTCGAAACTCCCTGGCGCACCTTTGTCTGGCTTAACAAATGTTTCCGTTGGATTCTCTGGCGCCCCCGTTAGCAATCCAGTTTCACACCCTTTGCCTCTTACAATTGGACCACGTGAGCTTGAAGCTCCGTTGATTTTGACTACTGGTTGTGGTGAAAATCTTTTGGGTCTGGATTTGCTAAAACGTTTGTATGCAACTTTGTATTGTTCTCCTGCGGGTGTAAAGCTTACGTTAGGAGAGAGGGTTGTCTCTCCTATGTACTTGTCTCTCGATAAGCTTCCACCGGAATTGAGTTCTCTTCCTGCATCTTTATGGGCAACAGGTCCCAATGATGTGGGCCTGCTTGACATCTCCCCTTATGTCGTTCAGTTGAAATCTAATGTGCGATTGCCACGTATTCCCCAGTATCGTATATCTCTTGATGGTGAACGAGCACTGTTAGCGATCATCTATGATTTGATCGACAAAGACGTTATTGAAGAGACTCGGGGAAACGTGTGCAACAGCCCTGTGCTGCCTATTTTAAAACGTACTGATCCTTCAAAACCACCTGTTTATCGTTTTGTTATCGATTTACGGGAGGTAAATAAAATTGTGATTCCTCAGTTCCCCGTTGTGCCTGACATCACGGCGCTACTGACTCTGATTCCAGCCTCGGCATCTTGGTTTTCAGTGATCGATCTGAAGAATGCGTTCTTCAGCATCCCGATTGCTGAAGAAAGCAGAGACCTTTTCGGTTTCTCTCTTGGTGGTCGCAGCTTCCGGTTTAAGCGTGCTCCTCAGGGCTACTGTGAAAGTCCATCGATTTACAGTCAAGCCTTGAAGGGTCAACTGGATGCGTTTACATTGCCGGCTGGTGCAGCCTTAATCCAATATGTTGATGACTTATTGGTAGCTGCGGATTCTCAGGACATTTGCAAAATTGCTACGGTGTCGTTGCTGCAACATCTCTGTGACCTACATCACAAGGTGTCACCTTCTAAACTCCAATATTGTTGTCAAGAAGTAACATATCTAGGTCACTTATTGTCAAAGGAGGGAAGGCGGTTGACCCCAGAGAGAATTGCAGCAATTGCGCGAATGACTGTGCCAACAACACAAAGAGATGTGCGTGCCTTTCTAGGTATCACGTCGTACTGCAGGCAATGGATTCCAAATTTTTCATTGCTAGCGAAACCATTGGTGGCTCTTACGTGCAAGGATGTTTCAACTCCTTTACCATGGACGGAAGAATGTCAGAAAAGTTTTTCTGAATTGCGTGACTCATTGTGTTCTGCTCCTGTGTTAGGTACCCCTGACTACAGTAAGCCGTTCACATTGTATGTTCACGAGAGGGAAGGTTGTGCTTTGAGCGTCTTAACGCAACCTTTTGGTGATAAGCAACGTCCATGTGCATATTTTTCCTCGACCTTGGACCCAGTAGCTAGAGCATTGCCGAGTTGTTTGAGAGCAACAGCGGCAGCTGCGGTGTCCATCCGACAATCAGCAGGATTGGTCATGGATAATATGCTTACGGTGATGGTTCCGCACGCAGTCGACACTCTTTTAAATCGTACGAAGACTCAGCACTTGACAAGTGCGAGGTTGTCCGGATACGAGTTGACGCTGCTGGCATGTCATATTCAGATAAAACGTTGCAATGTTCTGAATCCGGCAACTTTGTTTCCCATTAGTACAGAGTCAGATGAAATAGCAGCCCATGACTGCTATTTGCGAACAGAAGAGGAAACAAAAGGTCGAGTGGACCTTAAAAACACTCCGTTAGAAGATCCAGATGGAACATTGTATGTAGATGGCTCGTGTTTTAAATTGCCGAATGGTGATGTGACCACTGCATATGCTGTTGTAACTTTGAGGACTGTTGTGGAAGCTGCGAGATTGAATCAGAATTCTGCCCAGGCTGCAGAGCTGATTGCCTTAACTAGAGCGTGTATGTTAGCGAAAGATAAACGTGTGAATGTGTATACTGACAGTCAGTATGCATTTGGTGTTGCGCATAGCTTTGGACGGTTGTGGAGAGAGAGAGGTTTTCTGACATCGCATGGTACGAAGATTCAGCATGGCCAGCTTGTGAATGACCTCTTGGATGCACTTGCGTTACCTAAGCAGGTAGCGATTGTTAAATGTAGAGCACATCGTAAGGTGACGGATGACGTTGGTCGTGGTAATGCGTTTGCGGATGAGACTGCTAAGGAGACTGCCCGGAACCTTAGCACTCGAATGTATGTGACGAGTTCGGTTAGGTGGCCTATAGAGTCGAGTATGTGTGAAGACACTATTGAGAGTGTGAAAGCAATTCAGAATGAAGCCACCGAAACTGAAAAGACGAAGTGGAAAGAAAGTACGGGAAAGTTGGATGCGAATGGTTGTTGGATTGATTTGTCGGAACAGAAAAGATGGATGTTGCCGGATGCGTATGTGCTGGCTGTTGTGACAATGGCACACGGGTTAGCACATATTAGCGTGAAAGGTATCTGCAAATTGTTGTCTCCTGTGTGGAAGAATGATGGTATCACGAAATGTGCTGAACGCTTGGTTAAGAACTGTATGGTATGTATGTTGTACAATCCTGGTAAGGGAACCCCAACTCCTCCTGGTAGTTTTGCTCCCCCTTCGTGTCCCTTTGAGGTGATTCAATTAGACTTCATCCATATGGAGCGATGCAATAACCTGAAATACGTTTTAGTTGTGGTTTGTGCGTTCTCCCGATGGATTGAAGCCTATCCTCTCAAGGACAACACTGCTTTGTCAACGGCAAAAATCCTACTGAAGGAATACTTTCCTCGGTACGGAATGCCTCGGGTTGTGTGGTCTGATAACGGAAGTGAGTTTGTGGGGAGTGTGATGAAGAGTGTGTGCAAAGGCCTTGGAATTAATCAAAAATTCCACAGCGCCAATCATCCCCAGTCAGCTGGTTTGGTTGAAGGGTATAACGGCACCCTTAAACTAAAACTAGCGAAGATTCAGGCTACGACTGGTCTTTCGTGGCCTGACGCTTTACCCTTAGCCTTACTGTCAACAAGGGCAACCGTACACTCCCGAGTAGGGCTCAGTCCCTATGAAATAGTGTTCGGTCGTCCTGCAAATGTTTGGGGGGTCCCTAGACCGGGTGTGTTCTGTGATCTTGAGTACCCAATGTTGATCGATTATCTACATGACTTGACTGCTAAACTGAGGTTAATTCACCAACAGGTTTACGAAGCATTGCCGATGCAGACGGAGGGTCCAGGCCATCAGCTCCAGCCTGGAGACTGGGTGGTTACCAGAAACTTTTCTCGGAAAAAGAACTTGGAGCCCAGGTTCACCGGACCCTACCAGGTCCTCCTTGCCACGAGAACTGCTGTTTGTCTAGAGGGTCGGAAAAACTGGGTGCACGCCACCCATACGAAGAAAGTCCCTATTCCGTTGCCGGCAGACTCGTGGGTGAGGAGAGGCATTGCATCAACTGAAACCGAAGGATTGCCGGCGTTTATACCTTTCAGCGACGCACAACCTGTCGGAGAATCCTCAGCGCAGCAGAAAGACACTGTTGAACATTTGTCATCAAAAGACTCAAGACCAGAACATTCAACTGATCAGCAGAACGCTGTCTCTTCAACGGATCCTTTGTTTGACGAACAGACACGTCCGGGGAAAACTCGATACTTTTTGCGATCCAGCACTAAAGACTAATAAAAGATCCTGTTCTGTCCCTTGACAACTTCATTATCCCGTTTTCCCATGATCAGTTTGAACACTCGTATGATTGTAATTATTCTTGTATATATACATTGAGTTTCGTTCCTCATATTTTTTTGCTTCCACAGCTGAAAAACATTTTTGCATATACATAATTGTGAATAAAGGCCGTAGGGCCGCGCGCGTACTTCTTTCTGGTTAGTAGGTCTTGACGTTAGGTTAAAGACCGTCGGTTCCTGGGAACTCCTAGGAATTGACTACTACTACACAGAACGAAGTGCGTCAAGAAACGTTGCGGACGGTCATAGGGGATGGCGTTTTCAAAGCTGATGGATGTGGAAAGAGCACAGGCACAAAGATTCGAGCTACAGCAACTTAGTCGTACGAAATGCTTTATGTTTCAGATATTTGTATTGCTTTTGATTGTTTCTTCATTACTAGCGGGTGGGGTGTACTATATGATGTCGTATTTCTTATCTTCTGCCATACCTACACCTATTCCTACTTCTGACTCTAAATTCACCTCTACTGCATCTCCTCATTCCTTCCATATCTTACCCGAACACGAGCAGGCTAGACGTGCAGAATTTTGCAATAACTCCTTTATTCAGCTCCTTCACCAGCACCAGTTAGCGGTTAACACTACTAATTGTTGGGTGTGTGGGTTGATGCCATATACTACAGATAAGGGAATTCCATTTTTGGTTTTGCCGTACAGTTCCCAGGGTTCCGCTCGGGCATTTCAAACAATGTTTCGAAGCGCACTAGGTTCCCACCCCAATCGAGAGCCACGACCCCCCTACTCTGGCCCTGGCTCGTATCAAAAGCCTTTGTCTATAGCGATAGAGGATCTAGATAGAGATATCTATGAACCATCGCTTATTCCCGAAGAAGAGGTACAAGCCTATAGGGTCCTGAGTAGAGGTGAGTATAGTGTGTTCACTAGTGAAAAACAGCTTAAAAGCTCGCCCCCGATATGGGTCGTACCCCACATTGGTAATTTTTGTCTAATAGGTCGTGGCCGAAGATCGAAAGCCCGACTTGGAGAGAGTGCTTGCACTTAAAATTACATTTTGCCGATGGTCTCGTCCCCTGTTTCTGGCTGCCAAGGGTACATACTTTATCTGCCATGATCGTGCGTATGCATGGTTGCCCTTCGACTTTGTGGGCTCATGTTTTATCGCAAATTTGTTGCCTCCGACGTTCACTGTAGATGCAGACTATCACAAGACTAGAGTTGTGAGGGGCGTAATTAGCGAAGAGGACACTGCCGGTCAAGAGGCAGGAGACTTTTTCAAGGGTTTCCTCCCGTTTTGGGGGCCTATGATTAATAGTAGGAACCTGAGACAGTTGACTCGAGTGGTGGAATCGACAGCTAATATTACTGCCAGTGCCCTTGGTAATATCACCACAGAACTTCAGGCGGATAGACTTATGACGTTACAAAACCGTATGGTTTTAGACGTGATCTTAGCAGATCGAGGTGGGGTATGCAAGGTGATCCATTCGAGCTGCTGTATTTTCATTCCTAATAATGCTCCAACTGTTTATCAAGCCATCTCAAGGTTGCATAAAATCTCTGAGTCCATACACGTGGACGTAGGGGGTTGGACGCTACTTGGGTGGTTTTGGGGCCTGATGTCGACTTGGGGTTGGAAGATTCTGATGATTATCGGAGTTGTTGTGGCGTTCCTGTGGCGTTTGTGTGCAGTGTGGTCCTGCCTTATGTGGCCTCTGTGCTACAACGTGTATAAGACAGCCGCCTGTTACCAAAGAAGCTCGATTGGACAGAGCTATGTTACAACAACATCTAGATGGTCTGATGAATATCGAGTATGATTCCGACTAGTGCTTGCCTACATGAGGGCAAAAGGAGCGTCTGAGGTTCCGTGACAATTGTAAGTGATGTTTTCGACTCGCACGAATATGGTCGAGTCTGATATCTATGAACCGCAAATGACGAATTTAGTGGGTGTACACAGTTTCGCTGTGCTAACCTAAACCGTTCGTCTGTTTCGTGGGTTTATCCATCTATCCCCACGGGTTCCATCTTAGATATGGCATCCATTTTGTCTCTTGCCCTCAAGTAGCCAGCGAACGGACGTTGTCCGCTTCGCGACCCTGGGATTCCCGAGGCATCTACGGAAGACACATGTCCTTTGAAAATGTCTTTATGATGAGGGGGATGATACTGTAAGGCAAACGGCCCCGCTCGAGGCTCAGCTTGCCGTGCCGGTTTATTGTCTCAGCCGTGCATCTCATTAGGCACGTCCCTTTGATGCCAGGAGCTCGTGTTTCCCGATACCTCCCCTTTTACACCCTTTTTCAATTCCCCACTGTCCCCATCTTCCTCCACACCTGTCCTTGTTCTTCCTTCGATCTGTTTTACTGCTGATTGGAATGCACTAATGGTGGGAAGATGGGTTTTTACAGTTGGGAACCGCCAAATGTTTCCGCACTTATGTTTCGGACCTTGAATGTATCAAAGAGACCAAAACGACCCCTCTGGGGGATAACTATGGGAACCAAGCCATAAACCTTTGTGTACCATGTAAACCTATGGGTGAATTATGTATAAAAGGAGCGATCCACAGAACCAATTTGAAGCAGTCTCCACAAGTAGCATGCGTTGTACTTGCCGTGATTTCTGTGTTCCCTGCAGTAAATAAAGCTCGAATCTTTGACGCCGAAGGAAGTGTCCCGTGTCTCTGTCATTTGCACGCCGGAGCAGGTTACCCACGAAGGTTTCAGGTGTTGTTCCCTGGCACCTCTGGGACTTAAATAGCCCAGTCCTTCAGACTTCTAGTGTTATCTGCTACAATTTACACTTGTATCCCTTTCTACTTGTTCCAAATATGTCCACCCACAAACCTTTTAGTCGCTCCAACCCTTTTGCATAGGACTTTTCAAATTTCCTAGCCCGGGTCATTTTGTTATGGCATTCTAAGTCTGTGGGTACTCTAGTTGTTCTCCAATTCTGCAGAATAAAGGATCTTACCACTAAGGAGGTTATTGCAATAAAAACTGCCCCCCCCTTTTACTTTTGATGAAGTTTGCCTCTGTTTGCCAAGCCAAAATGCACCACTGCAGCATCCGGGCCGACTCTGCAAGCCATTACTGAGAGCGCCAAATATTTTTTCCCACAACTGGGCCAACATTGGCAGGTGAAGAATGTGAGGAGCCAGTCGCCTGCTCAAATTTGCTGGCAGCAAAGCATCTATTTTCCAGTTCAGGATACATTCTATGGAGGGCTCTAGGAGTATATTAAGTCATCCATTGTGACAAAAAGGCATCCGCTTAAAATAGGCAGCCCTTAATGTCTTGTTACCGGGTTGTGAGAATGACTGCCACTTGACCTCAGAAAAGGAGCATTGCATTGTCTGAGTAATTTTATCCCAAACATTTTTTATTGGGTTGGGTGGCTTTCCCCTTCACTACACAGAAATCTGCGCCAATTGCCCACACCTCTTAGCATTGCTTTAAAAACAGCAGCCGTTAGTGGTGATCGGGCCAGCACTGGACATGAGACAATATTTTTTCGCTAGATGCATGATCTGTATAAATTCCCCAAAATAACGTGCAGTTGTCCCCACACCTAACTTGAAGTTCCTGACAGGTAATACATCTCCCTCCCAGCAAAAAGTGGCCCAACTCACTAAACCTGTATGCATTCCAAAGCCTTAAGTGGCTCGGCTGAATATGTAAGCCTAGAACTTTACATTGCTTTAGCTGCAAATATTCATAGCCTGCCACCATAGCATTTATGTAATATAATGACCGGAGTCACATACAATACTCTTGTAGTGTCTCATACCTAGTTTTTTTATGCTGTCTTTATGAAGACTGGGGGCTGTGAACCAGCTTCCTTCGCCATTTTATCCAAAAAGAAGCTATCTAAGGATCCCTTAAAGTCTATTCTGCGAACCAATATGTCTAGGAGAGAGGCTTCATAGTATGTACGTATCTGGGGCAATGCCAGTCCCACTGATTAGTTTCCACTTGCAGAATTGGATATTATACCCTGGGTGCTTTTTGTTCGAGACAAACTGTCAAAAAAGTACATCCAGTTTTTTAAAATATATCATATTGATTCTTATCGGAACATTCATGAATAAAAAAGGAATACAGGTAATATTGACATTTTTATAAGGACCACCCAGCCAATGAGTGTAAGAGGGAGAAGTGTACACCTAATAAGTCTCTAATTTTTTTTGTAGCATAGCCTCGTATTTTAATTTATGGAGCTCGGAGTAGAAATGAGTTACATGTACCCCCAGGTATCGAATCGGATTGCTAGAAAAAGTTTGGCGTTGAAGAATATCAGGGAAGAGATTGCCAAAGTAGTTAAACATCATTATTTCTGTTTTATTATGATTAATTTTGTACCCACTGATTGACTGAAACTGCACCAACTCGCTCAACATTGTTATTATATTTTGTTCTTCCGACCTGAGATACAAAATGATATCGTCCCACAACAGTTTTAGTTTGGACAGGCCTTCTATTGGTGCTTCTGTACCCATATTTGCCCTTATCCTGACTGCCAAAAGTTCTATAAAAAAAGTAAACAGTACAAGCGACAAGGGACAGCCCTGCCGAGTTCCCCAGTTTGTATCTATGGTTCGGGCTATGTTGGAGTTCACGAAAACCTGGGCCTGTGCACCTTGATATATATTACATAACATATTGGTAATTAGACTAGGAAAGCTCACCCTCTTAACAGCATAAAAAGGGTGTCCCAATTGACACGGTCAAATGCTGTCTCAGGATCTGCCAAACTTATAAGTGCAGGCATGTGCTTGATATTAAAACAGTTCTATTGCATATATTGAAAAAGCTGCATTGGAAGACATTTGCCTTCATAACAGGAAGCCAGTCTGATTGTTGTTGATAATCTTCTGGGCAGCAGGCGTAATTCGATTTTCCCAGAATTTCATTAAGACTTTATAATCAGTATTTATTAGACTGATAGGCCTGTATGAGTTCACGTCATTGGGATTCTTCACCTTTTTAACAAAACTCACAATGATGGATTGCTTAAAAATTGGAGGGACCTCTCCACCTGTTTTCACAAAAATGAAGAACTCTACTAAGAAGTGTATCAGCTCTTCCTGAAACGCTTTATAAAACTATTGGAAGGCCATCGTTCCCACAGGCCTTTCCAGGGCATTGAGGCTAGAGCCTGCTGAATCTCTATTGCTGTAATATCAGCCACTAATTCCTCTGCCTGAGTACTTGACAGCTGCGGTAGATTGATATCTAAAAATATTGATGAATTGCTTCCTTTGAAGCCATATATTTGGTTGCATACAACTTATCATAGTGATTGAGAATTTTTTTCGCAACCCTTTCCTTTTTAGAAGCCAGAACCTTCGACCCGGGTTCCTGCAGTTCAGTAATTAAAGCAGCTTCTTGCTTCACCCTAGATGATCAAGACAAGAGTTTACCTACCATCTAGCTTTCTTCATACACCCATTGGTGAAACATCCATGAGCTATTTATCTCCTCTACTACAAAAAATTCACTTAGCTCTTGTTTGGAATTGGCCAGCTGCAAGTCCACTGCTTTTCGCCCCCCTGATTAACTTATCTTTATCTGTACAGCAGTATCAACCGCTAGTTGGAGTTCAAAGATACATGCCCTCCGAATTTTAGATTGTGCGGCCATAAAGTCCACCATCTGCCCACGGATAAATGCCTTGAAAGCTCCCCCAAACAGAAAAATGTGTTGTGATTCCCTTATTTATCTGGAAAAAAACCTCAATCCATTTTTTTGTATTTATCATGCATTCCTTGTTAGAAAGAAGGAGTCGATCCATCTGCCACCTGCACCTTTCCCTTCGTCTCACTTCTATTTATATCTTGACACTAATCACTGAATGATCCGTAAATTACGTAGATTTGGGAATCAAGACACCTAAGGGAATGAGAGCTAAGAAAATAATCTATACGAGAAGCAGACTGGAATTGTTGGGAGTAGAAATTATATATTGTGACATTCCAAGGTGGGCTCTGCGCCCTGGATCAAGCAATTGATAGTCTTGTGTAATGACATCCAATACTTTTTTAGTAATTGGCTTCAGCTGTTTTTTGTTTTATTCAAGGTATCCTTTGCTAAATCCTGTATGTAGTTGAAACCCCCCTACAATAATTGGACTCACTGCTCCTCTAGGCAGTTTGTTGACCTTGATGATAGATTTAGGATCATCTGGAATCGGGCATAATAATTCACAAAATTGCACATATTACCATTTACCCCTTTGTAATCCAGATCCATCTACCATGGGGGTTTCTCTGGACTTGTATGATCTCCCAGGCTACCCTTCATCCAAAATGAATTACAAGATCCTTCATAGCCAACCCGGCAGAAGCAAAATATATCTTACAGTAATAATTGCGAATAAAAAGCTTTCAAGTATTTGTCTTTAAATGAGTTTCTTGACAAAACTTAATTTAGGGGGAAAAATTGGATAACTATCTGATTAAGGCCCCATACTTTTGCTTATTAGATACCCCATTGACGTTGACCAACATTATTCGTAGTTCAAGCCCCACCTCCCAAAAACCTTTTCTTAAATTTAAGCCTCGTAAAAAAAAAACATTCTGTACATTGCATTCTCATCTATGGTTCTGTTCTATTCTAATAGACGTGCTCCCCACTACCCGCGCTCTCCCCTGCCTCCCCCTCACTCCTGGGAGAAGGGGAATCGCCCACAATGCTCCTCTCCGCCCAACCTGGCTGGCTGCCAGAATGGGCGCCCGAGCTGCGTGCCATGTTGGTGCACCTACAGTGAACAATACTCCCCTCCATCCACAGGTTAATCATAGTAATGAACCTCTCCTTTCTTTTCCCTCTTCTGGTAGAAATTATTTGAAACAGCTCTTGGGCTTCCTCAAGGTTTATAAACATGTGAAATTTCCCTTTAACTAGAACCTGGAGTTCATACTGTTGTGCTACTGCTGCCTTCATGCCTTGGCCCTTGATTAGGTATAGGAGCTTCACAAACTCCTTTCAGCGGCCTGCTGCTGCTGCAGACATATCAGAGATGTTTCAACAACAAGGTAGTGCATTGGTGGAGAATTGTTTTCTCTGGGTGGCTCTAAAAAGTATCTGTTCTTTGATTCAAAAGCCGTCAAAGTTCACCAAGATTGTTCTTGGCAAATTTGAATTTGGATATGGGTGAGTGGGTACCCTGTGTACTTTCGTAATTGTCAAATCTCCTCTGGTAGTACTTTTTTTTATGAATGTCTCAACCCATTCCAGAGTTTGGGCCCCTTCACAGCCGTCTGGACTCCTACCAATCATAGGTTGGAGCGTCACAACTGTTTTTCTAATTCATATATCTTATTCTCCAAAGAGGATTTCTCTTTTCTCACTAGATCCACTTGCTGCTGCAATATGTTCATCTGAACCTCAAGCTGCGAAATCCCCATACTTTGCCTCTTGCATTCTAGCCAAAAAGTTTGCAACAGCTTCCTCTATGTCTGTAAACCAATGATTCAGGGATGCAATCTCAGTTGCTTGTGATGATTTTAGTTCTCCTATTTCATCCAATATAAGGTTTAGCATTGTTTTTATATCCCATTGCACAACCAAATCATCCTCTTGCACCTGGTTTGGGATATGCATCTCAATTACTCTTTCTGCTTTGGCCTGAGGTTGTTCTTGCAGGGCCACATCCTGTTGCGTGCTTATCTAGGTTCCTGATCGATACTGTGACCTTATGCCCCTATTCGGCTATACATCCATTTATTCCCTATATTGGCATAACCGTTCAAGTGCGATTTTCTGAAAAGTCATCTCTGGCCTCACACGAACAGAGCCACATTCCAGCATGACTCTCTGCTACTTCCTTTGCGACCAATTAGTGCAATGACAGAGCAGCAGTCACTATCTGATATTCCTAGATAACACTCCGAGTTCTTC
Source organism: Lissotriton vulgaris (assembly GCF_964263255.1). Lineage (NCBI taxonomy): Eukaryota > Metazoa > Chordata > Amphibia > Caudata > Salamandridae > Lissotriton > Lissotriton vulgaris. The sequence continues at coordinate 1,275,765,451 of NC_141696.1, read as the reverse complement.
AACAAGATAAAAACTTAGCAAACCTGGAAATCCCCGCTTGCTATGTTTTGATTAGTAATAGAACTCTAATGAGCAACTGATAACTGTCACTTCCTAGTGACATCTTTAATTGACGTCTTATGTCCAGCAAACTTGCGTCAAACCCGGCACCTGTCAGGTATAAATATTACCAACGTTGCCTTAAGCAAGGAGCGAGCGAGCGAACCTGTTGCTGATGCCAGCTGCCTGCATGACCCTGTGTTGGTAAAAACTAGCACTCTGTCGCTGCAGCCTGCTATCCTGTGGTGGTGAAGCTGCTGATTACCATTATCGCCGCTACAGCGCGAACTATGGTTCAGTACGCTTGAGGAGCCGTGCAGCCGTCCTCTGCGAAGACATCCAGCCCAGCTGCCCGCGGACGCTGTCACCCCTCCTTCCTCGACGCGCTGAGAGAAGCCGCTGCCTTTCTCGTGCAGAGAAATCCAGTCCCGGCGCTTCCAGTTTACCCTCGCAGGTGACTGGGATATCGAGAGAGACCCCTGAAGGAGATACCAATCCTCCATCATTCTATTCAGAGGTATGGTGTTGACTAAACCCTTAGACGAGAATTCTTGAAACAAACCTTGGCAAAACCAACTTAACTTAAGCTACTTACTTACTCCCCTTCTCACGTGTTAGGCTTAGGTCAGGCACACTGGGGTAGGCTTAGTTAGAAGCACCAGTTGAGTATGTTAGCCTAATGTATATATGACTGTATATATGTTTTATTACTTTTAAACCATTGTATGGCTAAGAAACCATATCAATGCTTTTACAGTTCTATTTCGCTATTCTTATCTTACTGTACGTACTTTTTATAATAACAGTTATTGTAATTGTGGCAATACATTTCTCTTGTACGAGAAGAAAGACTGTTCAATAAATGTTAACCCTTTATTGATACACGCCCGTCTCTCTATTCTCTACATACTGTGAAAGTAAACTGCACTAGACTGACTGAGTGAAATCTGTGTCTATTGTTTCACACGACCCTAGAGATCGACTCTTGATCTGAGGAGCAAAGTTGTCATGTTGCACGGTTGTTGGAAAACTGAATCCCTTCTTGTCTGTGCCAAGGAAGCTGATCACTTCCTATGCAGAGAAGAAAGTTTCCAGTGACCTCTGAGCTAGTTGGTAACACAACCCAATTAAGTTTAGCATAGTCAGTGGAGGCCTGGAATATAAGCAGTTCCACGTCGATACTACTGTTTATGTTATTCCAATGCGCAGGGCCTAGTGGGAAACTAGGAACTACACTACATGGCACCCAACGTTTGGTAAGGCGATAAACTAACGCAAGACTTGTAGAGTAACTCAGTCGTGCATATTTCACACCCCTTTTCTCCCGTAAATACTCCAATAGACGTCTGGAGTGGGTGAAAGGTTAAAATCCGCCCGACCTTAGTAGGAAGAGATTCCTATGTAAAGCTCTGGTTTATTCAACGTTGAAGGATACAGTGTTCCAAAATATTGTGCATCTAATCTTTGTCTCCTTGGAGACCTACTCTGCAAACCTCGCATTTTTACAATGCCAGAAAACGGAACCTCTGGGGCCGCAGCAGATGCGACTCAGCAAGGTCCCGAATACACAGACCCGGATGCTATTATCATCCCGGTCCAGTTAAGAAGATCTATAACTTTAAAACTTATAGAAAACGGACTGACACCTCTAGGTGGTACAGTAATTTTCGTGATAGAGGCTCACGAGTACCGGCAGACAGAGGTATTCTATTCATGGATAAACTTTCCAGCGGTAAACGCTATAACACAAGAGTTTCACTATTACAAAATAGAGGAACCTCCGGATGAGTACGCCCCTTTCGAGGAGGTTGAAATTCCACTTAAATTTCAAGAGCACCTGCTCTGGTTTAATGGCGCCCTAAAACACAATGATCACATAACCAGGCTCGGTCCACTAGGTAGACCAGGAGCCACGTGGCCGGTTCTAGCCAGCTACACACCACATCCTGACATTGTAAAAATGTCTAGAGAAGAGCTGTTAGTACAGCTAAACACATTAATAAAAATACATAGGCAATTAGTCCAATATGTAATACGGACTGCAACAGTCCAGCCAGCTGTTAATACACCACAGCTGACCCCTCATCAGGGGAACACAAATAAAATTACACCACAGAACATACAGTCATGTCTTGGTAAAACACCCGTAAAACAGGAACAAATTCCTTTCTGGTTAGCCCAGAAAATCACTCAAATAGAGGCAGTATTTCCTGATACTACCCCTATAGAGAAACACAGAATCTTGACCATCTGCCTTCCTATGGGAATCGCACCACACATAGAGGACTGCGACACTTGGGGTACAGTCTTTGCTTCCATTTACACAAAAACACACGGTGTTCCGTCTATGGCGGTAATACCAGAAGTGCTAAAACAGATTCAAAATGAATTCGGTCCAGAGCCAGCTTTAAATCTGGGTATGAAATTACTGAAAGATTTCAAGCAGGTCACAGCTATATTATTAGCCAACATAAAAGGAGAAGCAGCATCTGTGGCGATTCGCCAGAAGTTGAGGGAAACAGATATAAAAGATCCTGTTGAGCTAGCAAAAATCATAGAAAAATGCTATGAAGAATTAGGTAGAGACAGCTTGGGTGGAAAACCAGTTAAGCCCCAACTGCTCGAAAATCCAGAAAAATTATTTATTAAAAATAATTTAAATACTCCTAAAAAGAGCTGGGATGGAAATAAACAATCCACTCCCAAGGAAAAAGTTTTCCAGTCCAGAGGAAGGTCTCCTCGACGGAGGGAAAGAACTCCGACTCGAGAACGCCAGTCTCCCCAACGGGAGCCCTCTGAGAAAAGATATAACCTTAGAAATAGGGATAATATAAAAAAACCTGATAGATATCAAAGTATTGATACACGTCCCTCTCGATCTTTTCCACAGAATTCGGAAAGAAGAGGACGGTCAGACCCAGGAGAGCACACCAAGTCCAAAGACAAGGAACCTGCTCAAAATAAGAAATCTCAATTTCAGAAAAAGAAGGTAGCCAGTATTAGAGTAATCAACCATGCCGAGAATACTGAGGACACAGTTGAAAAACGGGGAGTGGGCATTGACAATGTTGGACAGTGCAGCAGAAATCAGTATAGCGCGCAAGATCTTGATGAGTCATCTGGAGACAGTGGACACGAATGAATACATTCAGGTTGAAACTGCCGACGCCAGACTTAGCGAGCCCCATAAAATATACGAAATAACATTGCGTATGGAGGGTGATAAGACTAGGAAAATTAAGGGTCTATTTTGGGATAAGCTCTCAAAAGGCTATGATATTCTGTTAGCTGAAAAAGATTGGCCCCCAGAGTTTGTCAGGGAGTGCCCTCGTGGCGAAGAAGTAATTATGCCTGCCTTCTCGAATCACATTCCGATTCACAAAAAATATACATATGCAAGGAAATGGGCAGTAGCCCAGGCACCTGCATTGTATAAAAATCATGTAGGATGGGATGAGGATTCACCACCTCACAAAATCCAATTAAAAAGTGAACCAACTGCCCAACGGCAGTATCCCATAAAGCAAGAAGCTAAAAAACAGGTCAGGGAGATCTTAGATCAACTTGAGTACCAGGGGGTGATTGAAACATGCACCTCTCAGATGAACAATCCTTTGTTTCCTGTCTCCAAGCCAGACAATTCATATCGTCTAGTTTTGGACTACAGACATCTTAATACATGTTGCAAAACTTTTGCAGTACAAAACTCGCATAGTGCAGCCCTAATGAATAACATAGTTAGGAAAAAATACAAAACGACATTAGACATTTCTAATGGTTTCTTTTGTCAAAACATTGCACCAGAAAGCAGATACTTGACCGCTTTCTCTGCATTTGGGTCACAGAAAAAAATTCTGTCGACTCCCACAGGGGTTCAAGAACAGCCCAGGACTATTCTCAGCTAGGGTAACAGAGTTACTACAAATCTATGATGATGAAGCATTATCTTACGTAGATGATATTTATCTCACAGACGACGACTTGGATACTCACTTGAAAAGAGTGAACACCATTATACTTGGGTTCGCAGCAGAGGGTTACAAATTCAACTTTAAAAAGTCCCGAATTGCCCATCTGACAGTACTGTTTTTAGGGTACGAATTATCAAGTGAAGGGAAAAGCCTAGCGGACAACTTCTTAGAGAAGTGCGCTGTACTCCAAGCTCCAAAAACGCTGAAGAATTTACAATCAATACTAGGTTTTCTGAATTTCGGAAGAACTTACATCCTAAATTATGCAGAGAGGGTTAAACCTCTCTACGAACTAATAAAACCTGATTTAAAACAAATCAATTGAACTCAAAAACACACAGAAATTTTGAGATCACTGCAAACAGACATGTTAGCAAAAACAAGATTAGATACACGTGACAACACGATCGATCTTGTAATCCGAGTCATCCCAGGAAGATGCGGATTCACGTACCTAACCTCTAATGAGGGAGAAAAGGTACCAATTTCAATTAAATCTCACTTGTACACACAAGCAGAAAAAACATTCAGTCCCACAGAAAGAACTGTGAACGCAGTGCAAATCGCATTAGCAAATGAACGAGAACTAGCACACGGCAAACGGATTAATATCCTTACAGCGGAATCCGCCTTCGAGGCGCTATTCAGCCCAGTAAACCTGCCTACAGTGTCACTGGATCCGAAATGGATACAGTGCATAGATTCTCTAGGAGCGGAAGATGTGAAATACTATTTCGCCCCGCAATTTGAAGAACTGAATGATTTAGAATATGAAGAAGAATATCCTCTGCCAATCGAAATCCTGCCTCTCCCACAATACGCCTGTATAATCTATACAGATAGCTTTGTACAGCATTTCAACGTAGAGAGCAAATCCTACAATGCAGCATGTGCGATCATTAAAGGTCGTTGGCTGTGCGGTAAATTCAGACCGAAAGTAACAAAAACTGAATCTGTAAGAAACTGTTCGGTTCAGAGAACTGAAATCAGATCTTTAAAGATGGCGCTCGAAAATGCAGAACGTGAATTCCCGACACTTATAGTGTGCGATTCTCATTTTTGCGTCAATTCTTACAATAACAAACTGCAGAGTTGGATCGAAAACGACTACAAAGATGACACAGGTGCCACAATAAAGCATAAATTGCTCTGGAACGAGGTAGCTCTTTTAAGTAAAGAACTACAAAAGACTCACGTGATTCACGCACAGAGTCTTCAGCGTAATGGCGTTCACGTTGCAGGGAATTCATTGGCTAATACAGCCAAAGCGGAAGCAACTAACCCGGCTTCCGTAGCCACAAAAAAGCGTACAGATAAGTACATAGACGGGGAAACCATGCTAGCAGTAAAAACGACCGTAAAAGGCGACTGTGCAGCACTACCCATAAACTATCCACTCAATTATGCATACATAATCGATGCAAACTCCGTTCCTTTTGCTCGAATCCTTGGAGTGGGGGATAGAGTAATTCCAAACAGGAGCAGGAGGGGCTTCCTCCTACTGGAAGCACACATGGGGTTGGGTCTGAAACACCAAACAATCAAAGCCTCTCTGAAAGAATTACAATCAGAGTACTGGTGGCCAGGAATGAGTATAGATATTCAATGTTTTGCTCAAAATTGTGAAAACTGCAACAGAGATCGCAGTAATGAACAGGCCAGTGTAGTTTCAGGATCCCTTCTAGACAGCATAAGGCGGTCTATCTGCGCAATCAAAGAAGAGAAGCGCGTCCCAGTGTACACCATTAAGACAAAAAGCACTTAAATAATGAGGCCTCCAGCGCTCGGCTGACGCTAGAACGGTTATAAAAGATTCGCGAGTCCATATCGGCATATACGCAATTACCACGTTCCATTCTGACCAGGGTCCTGCTTTCAGCTCTCGAGCCTATAAGGAGGCCATGGCCAGCATGGGAATTGGGTTGTGGTATTCTTGTCCGTCGCACAAGTGTGGTAGAAGGAAAAAGCCGGGATATAAAGCAATCTATAACAGCGAAGGTATTAGGTTCAGGCGCGGGGTGGGTCAAACATTTAATAAGTGTCCAGACTAGTCTTAACAACATGCCAAGAAATTCTCTAAAAGGTTTCAGCCCATACGAACTATTGTTCGGAATAAGAATGAACGTTCAGGACCTCGATAGTCAGATATCAGTGGTACAAGAAGAAACAAAGCAGTTTGAAGTAAAAGACCGTTTGGCTGTTTTACAGGAACTGAATGAAACAAGAAAATCATTAAGCAACATAAAGTTAAAGCAACAGCCAAGTACCACTGACGAGGCACCACCCGCAACAGCCCCAGCAAGGCCTGTCTGGATTCCAAAGATTGGGGATCTAGTCAGAGAAAAGATCGCGGTGAAGAAGGAATTTGGGCCTTCTTACAGAAAAGCAGTACCTGTCTTGGCAGTCACCGGAACAAGATCAGTTGTGCTACCGCCCCTTGCTGGTAAAAAGGAGAACAGAGTAGTGTCCATCGATCTGGTAAAACCACAAGCATGTGGCCTATAATCAACAGTAGGCCCAGTGGACTCCCAAGAAATAACAGAATACCCAAACTTGCAACAATCCAAGAGGTTCAAACTGAAAGACTCATCACATTCGATCAGCCTGCAGTGCACAATGAAGGACTATGCAATAATGCCATGGAACTCGTGCCTCTTGAAACACAGATTGAAACAGTTCGTCAAGAAACAGCACCAGTCTACACTAATGTGGCATCAGAAAGTGCTACCGAAAGACAGATTGAAAGAACAATCCCATCAATTGACAGAACTGCCTCTGGTTATTTCATCAACTTCGACAACTTCTCTGAAGATTTAAATGACCCCGAAGTGATGCCAGAAATAAAAAAGTCTTTTAAAGAAAAAGCAACGGAACTCTTTCATCAACTGAAGGAAATCTACCTCATTTCCCCTTGGCTAGAGTTCTGGTTCGGTCTAGGTGTATTTTTCCTCCTGCTTTGGCTCATCATGGTACTGTGTTTGGGAAAATTCATTGAAGGAAAATATATTACAATGGACACAGCAAGTCAGAACATCAACCTAGTCCTGAAACCACACAGATCATCCCACGTGAAGAAAAGAGAACTGTCAACAGTAAATGTCACAGCAATTCCAATACCTGGTGGGGTAGTATGGGAGAAAACAGACTATGAGATCTATGGTCCGGTCGAAATCCTGAAGTATCCTCATCAACTAAAGGTTTCCTTAAGTGACTTTGTGACACCAAGTACATTCTCTGATGATTGGGACTTTAACAGTATTAATGACATGATGTCTGATTTAGTAATGTCAGCTAGATTCACAGATCATGATTATTTACAAGGTTCATCTAGTTATGAGCAGTTATTCTGTTATACCCACTATGGGGATCATTACTTGCATAAATCTGCACAGCCTAGAAATGTTTTTATGTATAATCAATGGGAACATTGTTCTACACCACCTAAAAGCAGTTCTAAAGCATTTTTTGAGAAATTCAAATACTTCTCAGGGTTTAACACCAGTGATGCAGAAACGTTTTATTATAAACTGTTAGATAAAACAGGAATGAAAACAATGCTGACAAATTCTAAATTGATATATTCAGAAGCATTTTATGACAAAATGATGACATTTGGTTTTGATTTTTGGAAAAATAATATTGAAACGAAAACAATTTGGGGTACAAAAGATTGGCAGGTGCAAGGCATAGAAGCACTATTTAGAACCTGCATGATACCAGAACAAATGCTATTTTTAAATGACACTGTACACCAAACATCTTGTCTTGGCCTAGCTAAGAACAAAGGCCTTAAAACACCGTCTATACCAAAGCCAATAGCTGAGAATGCAACTGCAGATAATGAGTTAGACGTGTCACACATTTTACATTTCAACAGAACACATCCTGATTGGAAAAAATGGTTAATCTGGCCTACAGACACAAATAGCTGTCAAGATAGGTTCCTGAATAAAACACAGGGTTTAAAAATGACCAGATTAGACTCAAGATATTCCCAGAGACAACATCCAGGAATAATAACAACATACAGTGTAGGGAAGCTCTGCCTTGAATGGCTAAAATCATCCACACTGGCTGAAATTAAGCAACACTTGTCTTTATTAAAAGATGGTGCTGATTTGCGCGATTTCATTCTTGGACCACGCAAACAGCGCCAGAAGCGTTTCATAGCGACCAGTATCTATGCTGCTTACAACGAGGCTTGGAAAGTAAAGCAAATTGAAACTGCTGAAAAAATACGAGAAATTGATCATATTAATTTGGAGAAATCACTTTCTGTGGTAGACAATGGGTTAATGACTCTGTCTTCCAGAATATATTCTTTAGACAATATTGTATCCTCTGCCTTTGAGGTGATAGACAGAGATTTGCTAATGTTACAACATGGCCAGTCTCAATTACGCTCTATTATAGAACTAGGCTGGACGCTGCAAAACCTTCGTTCAGGCTATGTGCCTTGGCGTTTAATCAACACAACGTCATTATTTTCCAGTTTTAACCTTACTGATAAACAGATCAGTTTGGCACAGAAAGGAGCAGACTATACAATCCTGAGCATCGAAAGACTCGAGAGATTACCATTGACAATGTCAGAGAGTCCTGTCATTGAATGGATAATACACGGAATTATCACAATTCCGATAACAACTTTCCGATTTAAAAAGTGCCTTGAGTACATACCTGCTGGCCAATATGAACAATTGGGTAAGGGATATGTAAAATCCGAATGGAAATTACCATACACTCATTCTTGCTATAGTGACAGCGACAAAAATGTATTTCTTAGTGGTGACAACTGTAAACACTCACTAAGCGGTATACTTTTGTGTCAAGGTATTAATTTACACGGAGCATGTGATGGAAATTCAAACAACCTCTCATGCCACCAGCTAGTCACACCTGCAACTCAGATAGAGCCCTTCTTTATGCAACTCGCAAACGGGAGTTACATTCTAAGAACGGATCACAGGTGCTGTGGCCTCGCGCCAGGGACAAGTTATCTAGTACAAGTAACGTCCATGGTCAAATGTTGCATGCAAGCATTGTTCCCGAGCGGGCCTCCAGACATAGTGACTCCCCTCTGGCCTCGTCTGAATCTCTATTCTATACGAATTGATACATTAAGCAAAATGAAATCTGTGCTTTTACAGACAACAGTGCCTATAACGTCATCTAAAGAGACGTATGATCTTCTAGTCGCAAGGACGGCTACTGAGGTTCATGACCTTTTATCAACAAATTGCCCCGTGCATTTCGTAGAAATGTTTAGCCAACTCCTTAACATGTCTAGTGCTACAAGCATCCCAGGCATATTTAAGACAGTCTTTACGGGACTGCTAACACCCTTCCAGGCAATTTTGGGAATCTTTCCTAATTTTGTGCACTCCATCTTTGGCGGCATTCCACTATTTTTGGGACTCATCGCAGGGATTCTATTTTTGACCATCCTGCTACGTTATGGCAAGCCTCGGCTCAGACATAGCTCCCATGGGAATGGAAGAGACAATCCTAGCAATGCGCTACAGGGACAGGATAACTAACGTCCTCGGATTGGCCAGGCTGAGAGATCTAAACATGACCTGGTTCCTTTCATTCAGACCGATATGGCAAAATTGCATTTTACCTGTGCTACGGTGTATGCTTTGCGGCGAGGAATGCGTGTTGGACATCTGTCTTTCACTTCCATCAGCAGTACCAATGGACGTCGATACTTTGCTAAGTCCAATAACGGCTCACGCATTGTGTTGTCCCCAGCGGCTACCAATCCTGATGACGGCATTCGTGGAGACTCCTGTACTACAGCCAAGTGGTAACAGTGGAGCGAGTGACAAAAGCAACATCATCCAGGTACAACGTTCTGTGAGCATTGCTGGTCCTGCCTTCGATGACAGCAATCATTCTCACACCTGCCAAGTTACAGCGCTATCTAATTTGGTTGAACTATCACCTGATTTTGTAGACCAATTCTTTGCGAGCCTGTCTGATACGATGTTCTCACCCATAGAGAAACAATAACTTTTGAAAAGCTTTCCGACACACAGCGTTCCCATGAACTCTGAATTCGGCCTTCAGTTTTAATCAACAAGAACTGCCATGAGCTTTGGAAATCTATTTTTCCCCGTTGAAGCAATAACTTTTTGAATTGGACAATTTTTTTAAATATTGACCCTCTCTTTTTGGCACGAACAATTCTTTGCTTAACGTAAAAACTATTCTTAGAGAACAGAAGCTTCACACTTCTACTTCCATTTCTAAGCACATCTAGAGACATAACAACATAACACCAGCCTCTAGCACACATGTTATTACAATGCATTTTTATGTGATGATTTATCTCGCCTTTCTTCTGTCAGAGATACTTCATGTGTAATTCTTTATGCATAATCGTTCATTGATTTCATATGCAATAATTTTTTGAATGATTGCTATGCTTTAAAAAACGTACAGTACCTAAATTCCATGTATTTCAAGTACGCCTATTTCGAATGCATTTATGTATTTTGGGGTGGGCTATGTTACACAATGTTACACATGCATCTAATTGCTTAGTTTTAGTAATTTTGATGGACATGTATACGTGGAGTGGGTGTTGCGTGCTTATCTAGGTTCCTGATCGATACTGTGACCTTATGCCCCTATTCGGCTATACATCCATTTATTCCCTATATTGGCATAACCGTTCAAGTGCGATTTTCTGAAAAGTCATCTCTGGCCTCACACGAACAGAGCCACATTCCAGCATGACTCTCTGCTACTTCCTTTGCGACCAATTAGTGCAATGACAGAGCAGCAGTCACTATCTGATATTCCTAGATAACACTCCGAGTTCTTCAACAAGATAAAAACTTAGCAAACCTGGAAATCCCCGCTTGCTATGTTTTGATTAGTAATAGAACTCTAATGAGCAACTGATAACTGTCACTTCCTAGTGACATCTTTAATTGACGTCTTATGTCCAGCAAACTTGCGTCAAACCCGGCACCTGTCAGGTATAAATATTACCAACGTTGCCTTAAGCAAGGAGCGAGCGAGCGAACCTGTTGCTGATGCCAGCTGCCTGCATGACCCTGTGTTGGTAAAAACTAGCACTCTGTCGCTGCAGCCTGCTATCCTGTGGTGGTGAAGCTGCTGATTACCATTATCGCCGCTACAGCGCGAACTATGGTTCAGTACGCTTGAGGAGCCGTGCAGCCGTCCTCTGCGAAGACATCCAGCCCAGCTGCCCGCGGACGCTGTCACCCCTCCTTCCTCGACGCGCTGAGAGAAGCCGCTGCCTTTCTCGTGCAGAGAAATCCAGTCCTGGCGCTTCCAGTTTACCCTCGCAGGTGACTGGGATATCGAGAGAGACCCCTGAAGGAGATACCAATCCTCCATCATTCTATTCAGAGGTATGGTGTTGACTAAACCCTTAGACGAGAATTCTTGAAACAAACCTTGGCAAAACCAACTTAACTTAAGCTACTTACTTACTCCCCTTCTCACGTGTTAGGCTTAGGTCAGGCACACTGGGGTAGGCTTAGTTAGAAGCACCAGTTGAGTATGTTAGCCTAATGTATATATGACTGTATATATGTTTTATTACTTTTAAACCATTGTATGGCTAAGAAACCATATCAATGCTTTTACAGTTCTATTTCGCTATTCTTATCTTACTGTACGTACTTTTTATAATAACAGTTATTGTAATTGTGGCAATACATTTCTCTTGTACGAGAAGAAAGACTGTTCAATAAATGTTAACCCTTTATTGATACACGCCCGTCTCTCTATTCTCTACATACTGTGAAAGTAAACTGCACTAGACTGACTGAGTGAAATCTGTGTCTATTGTTTCACACGACCCTAGAGATCGACTCTTGATCTGAGGAGCAAAGTTGTCATGTTGCACGGTTGTTGGAAAACTGAATCCCTTCTTGTCTGTGCCAAGGAAGCTGATCACTTCCTATGCAGAGAAGAAAGTTTCCAGTGACCTCTGAGCTAGTTGGTAACACAACCCAATTAAGTTTAGCATAGTCAGTGGAGGCCTGGAATATAAGCAGTTCCACGTCGATACTACTGTTTATGTTATTCCAATGCGCAGGGCCTAGTGGGAAACTAGGAACTACACTACAGTCCTTCCTTGCATCTATTGTGGGAGGCTGGGGCAGGAGCTGTAAGGCCATGAGGGTATTCTGTTCTGGAAGGACTTGCTGAATACCACTTTCTTTTGAGAAGGCCACATGATCTGAGGAGAGAGCAGAGTACTGCAGACTTAAGGGCAACCCTGATTTTGCATTAGGAAGGGCCCCTGAAGCGTGGCTGTTGTGACTTTTGGGTTTAAAAAAGAGAATATCCTTTTGTCTTCCCTTGAGTTGAGCTGGTGGAGTCTTCGATTGCCGCTAATGAAGAAGAGCTATCTTACTTTTCCACCTCAGTGGCTGGTTCACTTGGTCCCACCTCTTTATCCTCACATACCGTCCTGCTGTTGTTAGAATGATTTAATGTCTCTCCCTGAATGGCAAGGTCCTACGGATACTCTCCATAGCTGGCCTGCTAGTTTCAGCCTCCAATCCCTAATCCAGTAACTCTTCCTCCAAACCTAAAGGACTTGCCACTGCTGCTGACCCGCATCATGATTTTAGGCTGCACTCTACCCATGCTGCTGCTGATGCTGTCTTAGTTTTGAGGCCTGCTGCAGTATCCACAATCTTCATTATATTTGAGACTTTTAGATGCCTTCTCTTTATAATGGGGTGAAGAGTACTTTTAGAGCTTAGGGTGGACAGATCTACCCAATAACCCACTACCAGGGTGCCCTTCTGATAATGGCTCGCTTGGATGGCTGCCCCTGATGTGAAACCTGGTAGGCCCCTCAATGCTGCCCATGAACTGCATGGTCACTATCTAGTATCCAGCAAAGAGGTACCCAGACCCAAATGAGTTACATGGTTGTTTGCACCATGGGCGGATGACGAAGTGAAGCCCAGTCCAGAACATGAATGCCGATTTATGAAAAACAAGAGCAAGAGGCAGGCAAACGCAAGAAATACCCCCAGGGCCTCTCAAGGAGGCCCAAGGGGCTTACCGCGACGATTGTATAGCATTGGCCAAAATATCTGGTCCAGCTGGCATTCACGACCTTCCTTTCCTCTCAATATATCCAGCGGAGCCACTGATTGGTCCCAGGTACCCCTTTTGCGAAACAGACCACAGCAGAACGGAACAGAAGAGCAGCAGCAGGGATCCTGACCAACCAGACCAGCCAGGGCTTTTCCAGAGCTTTCACTGGTAACAATGCCCCCCAGGCAGCCAGAGAAAATTCAATGGTGGTCAGATTCAAATTGGCCGTATTTTCGATGACCTTGCTGGCATGCCGGCAAGTCAGTGCCTTCTGCGTGCCCCCCCAGCACAGACCCCGGAGTTTCCTTATGGCTCAAGCGGCGGCAGCAACAGCAGCGATAGTTCCGGGTTCCGCATACCCGGAAGAGAAAACCAAGCCGGCTGTGAGTTGTAGGGCAGGGGGTTGGGCAACTCATTCAGTGGCAGTGGATGTGGGATTGCCTGCCAGGTGGTAAACTGTTCCTAAGGTAAAATGATACAATATTCCAATGCATCGAGGTCTGGCATAGAACTCAAAAGCACTATTACTCCTCAACCTAAAATCATGTCTTTGTGTCAGCATGTGTACATATTTGATTTTGTGCCAACACTTAGGAAGCTTTTAGCTCTGGCTGGACTAACACATTCTCAGCACATCCAACCCTGAGCTTGAGTAGGTCCAGAATGAATACATATTTTAATTCCTACAGGGAGCTTTGTTTGGGGGACATTACATTGTATGCCATCTCCTAGAATATTTACAGAAGTAAAACTTAAAGAGTGCAACTCATTCATGGAAAGAAAGTATACTTTTAATTATTTTTATTTAACATTTATTCAGGGTGATTTTGAGTTCTGCACTTTTTATTTGCATAAAATTGGGTTACAAAAACAATGCTTAACATTGTCATAGCTTGCTAGTGAATGCAATATTCGGAAGAGACCTACTCGCACTTTGCAGCACTTTGCAGTTGCTGGGCCCCTGCTAAATATATAAATAAATAAAAATATTTGTAACATGTTGTGGAACAGGGAGTGGTGCTGGAGGTAGGACAGTGCGTTTTGGTAAATAGAGGAGAAGAAGAGGAGTTGAACGAGAGCATGTAGTGGGGATACAGAAACAAGCAGAGAAGAGAGCAAGGAAGCAAATTAACCCCCACAGAGTGCTAAATGCTGAATAAAAAAGAGTCACATCAAGTCAGCAGTGGAAGGATAGAACTCACCCAAACAGAACACTGTGAGACTGAAATCGTAAACAAAGACATCCAATCATAAGCAAAGGCCTGACCAAAGGCCCCAATAAGCATATATGTATGTATTGGTAACAATTGGTCTTGCCAATATCCAGATAAAGTTGGTTGTAGCTAAGACCTTAAGAGAACTGCTTTGCCACTGACGCTAAATGAAAGAATATTGGCTTGACTCTATCAAAAGAATTTAATTGGAAAATGTACAAACTTTCTAGAACTCACCTATTCTTGTCTCTGAAAAGACAGAACGTAATCTATTTTGACGCAGCAAAAGCAGCAATTATTTTCTCTGCTTTGCATTCCCATCGTTTTTAACGCTATTTCTAAACTTATTGTGAACAACTATTGTAAAAAAAAGATGTATTTTTTTCATGCAAAAAAATATGCTATTATTCTTATTCGTATTATAAGACTTATTATAATACGACTCCTCGTTGTATTCATGAGCTTTCCAAAGGAGCCTGTGGTCCCGCACTTGTGCTTGTGACTGCTCTCTGGGAAGCCTTCCTGCTTTATGAACCATTTGTTCCCCACGTCGGTGGGTTTTGCGTGCTGTTAGTCAGCGGGGAGCCTGTTTGGATAAGGGTGCCTTGATTTACATGTGGTTGTGAAGTTGTGGAGCCCTTCAGCTCCAGTGCTGCTGTCTCAGAAAGTTGTTCTAAAGGGAAGTTAAATAAACTTCAGTAGCCACCTAAATTAGGTGACGCGCATTATTGTGGTTAGCTGTAGATCAAAGGAGGCACTGAGGGTGAGCCCTTTTATATTCATCCATGCGCGGTCCATGTCTTGTCCCTAATGAGCCATGTGTGTTTTATTGTCAGCTTGCTTTTTGAAAAGCTCTGTGATCTCACTGCGGCCACACTGCTCCGGGGTAGGGGTCGTTTTATGATGAGGGTTATAGCACTTTGAGCTGCAACAAACACAGAAGACATGAACTGTAGCGGTTAAGGCGCCGAGGACACCTTCATATAACTGACATTGTACAAAGTTTGCATTAACAGCCCAGATATTCTGGCGCACAAGGTTTGCAGAAAGAATCATTTTCCAGTCTGTGTCAGTTGTCTGAGCTCGTGTACATGTATGAGGTCAACAGAGGGGCCTCGTTTAGAGGCTACCTGCCCTGCTCGACAGTCTGGCAAGGAGGCCTCAGCTGAAATATGACTCAAGGTACAGCCCCTTGAAATATCATTGTGGGCGGGGGCTGATTGCCACCCACTACGATATCACAAGACGGTGTT
Source organism: Lissotriton vulgaris (assembly GCF_964263255.1). Classification (NCBI taxonomy): domain Eukaryota; kingdom Metazoa; phylum Chordata; class Amphibia; order Caudata; family Salamandridae; genus Lissotriton; species Lissotriton vulgaris. The sequence goes on along the minus strand of NC_141696.1, from coordinate 1,275,749,875 downwards.
GACAAATGAAGTGCTGTCACACACTGGGATGTTTTTGGCTCTGACAGCATTGCTATTTCAGTGGATGAGTCTTTTATTTTCTATGCACTTTCCTAAGGATTATTATACTTCTTTAGATAGATGTGAATGTCTTTCTAAATCTCTTCTATTGCTTTTTTAACATGTTTATTTATTTGATTTTAGAATTTACACCGTTTTGCAGATATTTCTATAAAGCTCACTGTGTCAGATGTTTCTATAAAGCTCACTGAGTTAACCACCCTGTGGTGAGATATGCAGTACTGCCAGCACTCTGCCCTGCTGACTGCTGCGCACTTCCTGCTGCTGCCTCATTTTTCCCTGCTTTCCGCCGTCTGTCTGTTTACCCGTGTCTCCCCTGTTGCCTTCGCCCTGTTCACTTAACTCTTGTCGTCCCCTCTGCACTCTGCCGTTCGTATTGTGTTAGCCTCTGTCTCCCCTGTTGCCTTCGCCCTGTTCACTTAACTCTTGTCTCCCCCTCTGCACTCCGCCGTTCATATTGTGTTAGCCTCTGTCTCCCCTGTTGCCTTTTTTTGCCCCGTGTATTTAACTTTGTGTTCCCCCTCCCCTCTCCCCTTTTGCCTTCTGTATCCCCTCCCGTGTGCTTCCTGCCCAGCCGCCGGACGACCCAGCCACCGCTGAGCCGCCCTCGGACCTCCTTTCCCGCCACTGTCCTCTGGCGTCTCCGCCCCCCTCCCGACCATTGGCCACCCCGCTCCCGCCACCCAGCTGACCCGCCCTCCCGGCTCCTCACTTATGACGCCCCCAGAGCGACCGCACAGCGGACGCGCGCAGCGGGAGCGCCGATTGAGCGCCGAAGGTGCGCCAAAGGTAAGCCCGTCTGCGCCCGTCCGCGCCTGGACTGCGCCCAGCGCCAGGACCCCTGGCCCTCGCAGACACCAGCCCACCCACCGGACCTACGACACCACCGAGCTCAACGCACTCAACGCCGGCCGGATCCCAGGATGCTACCGAGCCACCCCAAGACACACCCACGGACCTTTCTGCTGCCACTCCTGCAAGTTCACCTGCATCCGGACCTGCACTACACCAGCACCGACCAAGACGAGCACCAGCAGCAGCCACCTGAAGTGCATCCTGCTCAACACCCGCTCCGTCCACAGGCACGCCGTCAAGCTCTGGAACCTGCTCGATACCACAGCCCCTGACGTCGCCTTCCTCACGGAAACCTGGATGAACGCCTCCTCAGCGCCCGACATCGCCATCGCCATCCCGGACGGCTACAAGATCATCCGGAGGGACCGCGTCAACCAGACAGGAGGAGGCATCGCCATCATCCACAAGAACACCATCCGCATCACGACCAACACCGACGACACCCTCGCACCCGCCGAACACCTGCACTTCCAGATCCACCTCAACCCCAAGACCACCCTCAGAGGCACCCTCATCTACAGACCCCCGGGACCACGCACACAATTCAGCGAAGACATCGCCGACTTCATCAGCCCGCACGCCCTCCCCTCCGCTGACTACATCCTCCTCGGGGACCTCAACTTCCACCTGGAGAACAACAACGACCGCAACACCACCACCCTGCTGGACAACCTCACAAACCTCAGACTCAAGCAGCTGGTGACCACCCCCACCCACTACGCCGGACACACACTCGACCCCGTGTTCTCATCCAACAAGGACATCACCTTCAGCCACGCCACCGGACTCCACTGGACGGACCACAGCTGCGTCCACTTCAGCTTCAGAAGGACCGCGATCCACCACCACCAGCAACAGGTTGCACGCAGAAGCTGGAACAAGATCACAGCCGACCAGCTCGTGACTTCCCTGAGCAAGAACCCTCCCACCGGCGCAACAAACCCTAGCCAGGCGGCCACCAACCTCACAAAGTGGATCAGCAACTGCGCAGACGACCTCGCCCCTCTGAGGACCCCGCCTAGCAGACCCGGCAGCAAGAAAGCCCCATGGTTCACCGACGAACTCAAGAGCTCCAAGAGGAACTGCCGAGCCCTCGAGAAAGCCTGGCGCAGAGACCCAACACCGGACAACATGACTGCCCTCAAGCTCGCCACCCGAAAACACCACCAACTGATTCACGCCACCAAGAAAACTGCATTCAAGGAACGACTGGACAACAACGCACACAACAGCAAGGAACTCTTCAACATCGTTAAAGAGCTCTCCAACCCCAACGCCGGAATCAACAACATCACCCCCTCACAAGACCTATGCAACTCCCTCGCCTCCTACTTCTACAACAAGATCGCGGACATACACAACAGCTTCAGCACTCAACCGACGCAAGCCACGACCGAACCACCGCCCCCCACCACCACCCTCCGCGCCTGGACCCTTATCAGCACCGAAGACACCGTCTGCACGATGAACTCCATCCACTCCGGATCCCCGACCGACCCCTGCCCTCACCACGTCTTCAACAAGGCCGACGCTGTCATCGCACCCCACCTGCGGGACATCATCAACATCCTCCTTCGACACCGCTACCTTCCCGGAGAGCTGGAAGCACGCCGAGCTCAGCGCTCTACTTAAGAAGCCATCAGCCGACCCCACCGATCTCAAGAACTACCGCCCCATCTCGCTGCTCCCGTTTCCTGCAAAAGTCATCGAGAAGACCGTCAACAAGCAGCTGGCCGCCTTCCTCGAGACGAACGGATCCCTCGACCTCTCGCAGTCTGGCTTCCGGGCCAACCACAGCACCGAGACCGCCCTGATCACAGCCACCGATGACATCCGAGCCCTGCTCGACAACGGAGAAACAGTGGCCCTCATCCTCCTAGACCTCTCCGCGGCTTTCGACACTGTCTGCCACCGTACCCTAGTGCAGCGCCTCAGCAACGTCGGAATCCAGGAGAAGGCACTGGAGTGGATCATCTCCTTCCTCACCGGAAGGACACAGAGAGTCCGCCTCCCCCCGTTCAGATCAGAAGCCACCGAAGTCATCTGCGGCGTTCCTCAAGGCTCCTCGCTCAGCCCAACCCTCTTCAACGTCTACATGAGCCCCGTCGCAGCCATCGCACGCCAACACAACCTCAACATCATCTCCTATGCCGACGACACCCAGCTGATCCTCTCCCTCACCAACGACCCCGCCACCGCCAGAGCCAAACCTACACGAAGGGATGACAGACGTAGCCAAGTGGATGATGAACAGCCGCCTGAAACTGAACTCGGACAAGACGGAAGTCCTCATCCTGGGATCTTCACCCTCCGCCTGGGACGACTCCTGGTGGCCCCCCGCCCTGGGCAGCGCACCCAAACCAACAGACCACGCACGCAACCTGGGCTTCATCCTGGACTCCTCCCTCTCCATGACCAGACAAATCAACGCCGTCTCCTCGTCGTGCTTCAACATCCTGCGCATGCTACGTAAGATCTTCCGAGACCAGGAAGACGGTCACCCAGGCCCTCGTCACCAGCCGTCTGAACTACTGCAACTCCCTCTACAACGGTACCACCGCCAAACTCCAGAAGATACTCCAGCGGATCCAGAACTCCTCAGCACGCCTCATCCTGGACATCCCCCGTCGCAGCCACATCTCCGGACACCTGAGAGACCTGCACTGGCTCCCGGTCAACAAGAGAATAACCTTCCGTCTCCTCACCCACGCACACAAAGCCCTACACAACCAAGGCCCAGATACCTCAACAGCCGCCTCAACTTCTACGCTCCCACACGCCAGCTTCGATCGACCGGCCACGCCCTCGCCGCTGTCCCCCGCTTCCAAAGAGCCACCAGAGGGGGAAGGTCCTTCTCCTACCTGGCCGCCAAGACCTGGAACTCCCTCCCGACCCACCTCCGCCTGACCCAGGACCACCTCGCCTTCAGGAAGCAGCTCAAGACCTGGCTGTTCGAGCAGTAGCGGACCCCCCCCTTCCCATGCGCTTTGAGACCCTCCGGGTGAGTAGTGCGCTATATAAATGATTTGATTGATTGATTGATTGATATGCATGAGAACCGCAAGTTATAGGTTCATATCAGACAGTGGGCATCTTAACGTTCAAACACACAGTTAATGAAATGAGTACCAGGTTAGATTGGGTCATGATAATTACATACAATTGAGTTCTAAATATAGCGCTTCGGATAAAAGCACTCCATTAAAGAATGATTGTATAGACAGTAAGCGATTCAATATACTTAATGGAGCAACAGTGCAATGCTTTTGTCTCCTGCTGCACTCCAGGGCGTAGCTTGGCCAGTAAGATTGGGGGTGTGAGCTTCAGATTACCCAACAACTATGCTGATTAAAATACACTGTTGACAAGCCAGGCAGGAGGGGAGCTTAAGAAGCAGTAGGAAGGGGAACGAGTGTGAATTAAGGGGGGTGAAATAACCATTTTGTAAGACCTTTGAAAGAGAGAAATGTGTATATAAAACCTCAAGTGAAATCTGACAAACACCTCACCATACCCAACTTAAAGCAACTGTACCCAACTATTTGACTGCAGAATACATTTATTGGGGAGGGGGTGTAATACCGCAACCCCCCCAATCCGAAGCTAAGCCCCTGGCTGGACTTGTTTTTAGGTTAAGCCTGAGTCAGCACGCATGCGCTACTCTGCGAGACTGCTGTAGTGGAGTATGGAAGAGAAGCCTGGCCCACTCTCCACCCATATTTTTCATTGGCTTGTGTCTTTGTCCTTCGTAAGGGCTGCCTCCTGATTCCTTAATAGGCTTGCTGGTCCCTCCTTGTATTTTTTTGTAACCTCCCATGGCTACTGGCCCTTTTACTTCAAAGGTTACATGGAACGTCTTTTTAAGTCTGTAAGCACTACTTTCTTTAATGAGTTTTTCGTACTGCAGGCACAACATGCTTTCCTGCCACTTGTTTACTGGGCTCACCTATGCCACACTTGGCGAGGTGACCCAGGATATCGAGCCGGGAACCGAGCAGCTGTCAGCAGTCACAGGATCCAGGTGCAGCGCTTTGGAAAGGGAGGGTAGGCTGAATGTGGCACTCCAGACCGCTTTCCAATCATTTACCATAAGTATTCAGCAACCTGGAAGGTTTATCGGGCCCACGATACACTGCAGAGTAGCAGAAGCGGGTGGTCCCACATGTGTTCGTGCCGAAAATTACAGGGCTCACTCTTCTGAGACTGGATTGAGTGCATACCAGGTCTGTTCGTTCTCCGTTCGAACCCATGCAACATGTAACTTCCATACTGTTAGTACTTCCTAGGGTTTCACCGCTTTGAAGAACTCTCAGTTTGTTGAAAGAGAAAGAACCGAACTACAGGGCGATAAAGGAACTTCCACAAGATCACCCAGCCTGACGGAGCAAGGAAGCAAGAAAAGATTGTAATACGGATTTCCTAGTCGAACAAATCAATTTTGTAAACACGAAACCCCAGGATTGTGCCATTTCTTCTTCAGGCCTACAAGTCTGTGACCTCACACGGGTTTCCCTTCACATTCATCTTAGGAAATACATGAACAAGTTATTGTCTTAGGTACTAAAACTCAGAGAAGTACAAAGGATACGATGCAGACAAGGTGGATGTTATGCACAATCAACATCTTTCTTCTTGGCGAGAACTGAGTCTAAATGTAGCACATCGGAATAGTTTTTTTTCCCTAATACATCCCATTCCCTTTAGGGAATGACCATGCATACTTAATTGTCCAGATGCCGCAGGCACAGCTGCTTGTTTCCACAGCTGGGCTGAGATGGAGGCCAACTACACCTAATCTGAGCTCAAAGTCTCTGTGCTCCCACCCCTCAAAATCAGAAAGTGTCTTAAGGCGCATCAGTCGCCTGGAGGAGCTATACCAGTATATTTTCCAATGTATTCACCAGTCCATTGAGCCATCCATACCGGTCCCTTCATTCATCTCAATCCATTGATTTGTCCGTACATCCTTCCATTACTCCAAACCTCCATTCATCTGTAGTCACGCACAAAGGCTTTGTAAGATCACCCGGGACAGCAATGTCTTTGATGCTCACATCTCCCATATTTTAACGGGTGCAACGTTTATATGATGCAAATTAGCATTTTTAATTTTAAAAAGAACAAACTAGCAGTGTGTGTGTCTGCATTTGTCTGTGTACCTCTTTGTCACAGTGTGCTTTTGTGTGTGTCTTTATCCGTGTGTCTCCCACTGTGTGCATGGGTATGTAACTGTTACCACAGATTTTTTACAACGCATACCATTACAACGGATACTATTATAACGCAGGTCATTTTACAACGGATACCTTTACATCGCATTACACTACAACGCACATACTATTACAACGCATACCATTACATCGTAAGTATAATTATAGGTAAGTTTATCTTTTTTTATAAACATTGGGTTTTGGGGTACAGGGGTATTTTTAGGTTTTAGGGCTGGGTTTGGGTTTTGGGGTACAGGGTATTTTTAGGTTTTAGGGTTGGGTTTGGGTTTTGGGGTACAGGGGTATTTTTAGGTTTTAGGGTTGGGTTTGGGTTTTGGGGTACAGGGGTATTTTTAGGTTTTAGGGCTGGGTTTGGGTTTTGGGGTACAGGGGTGTTTTTAGGTTTTAGGGCTGGGTTTGGGTTTTGGGGTACAGGGGTATTTTTAGGTTTTAGGGCTGGGTTTGGGTTTTGGGGTACAGGGGTATTTTTAGGTTTTAGGGCTGAGTTTGGGTTTTGGGGTACAGGGGTATTTTTAGGTTTTAGGGCTGGGTTTGGGTTTTGGGGTACAGGGGTATTTTTAGGTTTTAGGGTTGGGTTTGGGTTTTGGGGTACAGGGGTATTTTTAGGTTTTAGGGCTGGGTTTGGGTTTTGGGGTACAGGGGTATTTTTAGGTTTTAGGGCTGGGTTTGGGTTTTGGGGTACAGGGGTATTTTTAGGTTTTAGGGCTGAGTTTGGGTTTTGGGGTACAGGGGTATTTTTAGGTTTTAGGGCTGGGTTTGGGTTTTGGGGTACAGGGGTATTTTTAGGTTTTAGGGTTGGGTTTGGGTTTTGGGGTACAGGGGTATTTTTAGGTTTTAGGGCTGGGTTTGGGTTTTGGGGTACAGGGGTATTTTTAGGTTTTAGGGCTGGGTTTGGGTTTTGGGGTACAGGGGTATTTTTAGGTTTTAGGGCTGGGTTTGGGTTTTGGGGTACAGGGGTATTTTTAGGTTTTAGGGCTGGGTTTGGGTTTTGGGGTACAGGGGTATTTTTAGGTTTTAGGGTTGGGTTTGGGTTTTGGGGTACTGTTGTATTTTTAGGTTTTAGGGCTGGGTTTGAGTTTAGGGGAAGAGGGGTATTTTTAACCTATTTTTACAAATAATAAAATTAAAATTAATTTAAATAATAATTTTAATAAAAAAATATAACAAATAATTAAATTAAAAAATACATTAATAAATATGTACATTATATTTTAAAATTATTTATTATTATTATATACTTACCTATACTTACGTTGTAATGGTATGCGTTGTAATAGTATCTGCGTTGTAGTGTTTTGCGTTGTAAAGGTATCCGTTGTAAAATGACTTGCGTTGTAAAAAATCCGTTGTAATGGTACGCGTGCTAAAAGTACGCGTTGTAACATCATATATCCTGTGCATGTCTCTTTACCCGACTATTGGTGTTTACCTTTGTGTGTTTGTATCTCTGTGTGTGTCATTGTGACTATGTCTCTGTACATGTCTATCGTTGTGTGTGTCCATCCATATGTTTCTCTGTCATTCTGTGCATCTCTGTGTGGCTTTGTGTGACTGTGTGTTTGTATTTGTGTATCTATTATTGTGGGGCTTTCTGTCTCTGTGTGTGTCTCTATCTGTGTCTCTTTCCTGGTTTTAATTTTGATTTTATTTAATTGGTCTGGGAGCTTTGCTGAGTGGTTTCCTGATGCACGTGTTTTGCTGGTTTTGTGAACTTTTACACACATTCTCTGAAGTCGCCCTATCTCTTCGTCCTGCGCCACTAAGGGGTAGACGAGGAGATGTCAGTGAAACAGTGTTTGCCTTCTAGGAGCTAGTTGTGCAAGGCAGTGGAAGTATCTGCCACACTTGGCAATCCAGCTTCCTACAGTGTGCATGTCTGAGTACCCATCTGTCCTATGTGTATGTGTGTGTTTGTCTGCCTCTTATTGTATATCTCTGTCCCCATGTTTGTGTGCAATGCATGTCTGTTTGGCCATCTTTCAATATGTGTGTGTATATCTCAGTGTGTCCTTCTTTTATTGTGTTTGTCTGGGTGCCCATCCTTCGAGGTGTGGGTGTGTTTCTATCTGTGTGCCTGCCTCTCATTGAATGCCTCTATGCCTACCTGTAAGTGGGTGTTTGACTGTATGCCATCTGTCAGTGTGTGTCTGTCTAACATTGTATATCTGTGTACCCATTTGTGGCTGTATGCTTGTCTATATTTGTGTGTCTCACTGTCATTGTATGCCTGTTTTCATCCATGTATCAGTATGTATGCCTCTGTGCGCATCTGTGTGTGAATGTGAATGCCTGTTTGCCCATTAGTCAGTGGGTGTATCGGTATCCGTGCGTCTCTCTGTCATTGCATGGCTGTATGCCCATTCATGAGTGTCTCTACCAGTGGGTCTGCCTTCATTTTGTCTGTCTTTGTGCCCATCTCTGTGTGTCTTTATCACTGTGTCCACCGTCGTTATGTCTTCCTTGCTTTTTAGAAAATCTTTAATACTGAGCGCAGCTCCAGCTTCAGGGACACCGCGCTCTGTAATAAAATAGGTCTCGCTTTTGCCAAACTTTGACCTATTGGTATTGTAAATGACAATGCCTTTTAATATTATAAAGGGCATAGCCATTTTCAATGCCAATAGCTACAAATCTCACAATTTCGAGACCGATTGCATTGCAAATGCTTGCTTTAAACTCTGGTTAAAACAGGTAAACACACCCATCCACAAAATAGAGACATTCTCCTCTCTCCAATGCACCCACCAGGCATAGCGTAAACATGAGCAAATCCTTCTGCAGACAATTTAGATGTTATAACTTTTTTATATCTAGCTACAGACAGCTTTACTTTTCTGGGAGGACTCTTATTATCAACAATAGTACATACAAAACATATCAGAAGTATGTAGAGAGAGTGGACTTTGTGTGGAACTTGCTCAAGTTTGTCATCGGTTGGATGGACTATCTTTCAAGCCTATGGGCTTCTGTAGAAGGTTACCTTGTCCCACTGTTAATTTTGGTGATGGGATTAAGAAGTAGCTTTGCACCTTGCTGCACTCTTTCCCAGCCCTCACTTGCCTAGGTAGATCTTTCTCTCTGTGTTATGTCGATAGCTGCTTTTTGGCCGCTCCTGTATTGACACCCTCTGCCCCTCATTATGCTGTTATACATTTTACTTCCAAATGTTATCTGTGTGATTGACATTATGGGTTTTTGATGGCCAGGCTTGTATATTCGGCCATGCCAGAATCACTGCTCAGTTCTCCCTAAGAATTGTGACCCACTTACCTTCATAGGACGCCTTGCTGTCACCAATGCAAGGTGGATATTGTAATACAAAACCAGCTAGGGAGCTAGTTTTGAAAATGTGGAACTCCTAAAACGACTCTAACTCAGTAAAAAATTGAAGGTGGGAGACCTACCAGAAATCTAGGTTACATTGATCAAGAGGCAGAGAGGACCAAAAGTAGATGGGTGACAGCACTGACTTGATTATATACCTGGCTTAGCAGCAACATACTGAACAATACAGACAAAGTCTCTAAAACAGAGCTCTGAGAAAAGCGTGGCTGTAGACAGAAGACAGAGCAGTGACGCTGTCACATTGATGAGTAACTACAGCTGCCTAGTATTCATGGCATCTTTGTGCCTTAGGGATGGAGCTTTGACTAACACTTCATTCAGAACACGAATTCCTCCTATGCCCTAACCTATCTCTGTTATCTCTCCACTTTTAAATCTCTCTCTTTCTTCTCTCTCTCGCTCACTTACACACACATATATCTATCTGCTTTGTGAAGGGGATGGGATGGATTGGAAGGACAAAGAAAAGGGGTACCTGGTGTGTTTCCTATTTTGAGCTTTTTTTCTTTGCTGTTCTCGAACTATGCCCTTTTCTTCCATTTACTTCTCCTTTTTCCAATAATGCCTTTCTTCTTCACTTCTCCCTTCTTCTCTCCAAACATTCTTGATTGTGACTAGGATCAGAGATTTGAATGCTTGTAGACTTACTGGGGCATATTATCAAGGGGGTTTATCTCCGCATTTTTGGCTTTAAAAGCCAAGAAAGCGGACATAAAATTATCTCCCTATTACCTAGCTGTCGCTAACACCAGTTAGTGACAGCTAGTAGGAGATAGCGACCATCTTGAGCCCCACTTTGCAAGTCAGTGATATTTATCACTAATGACATGCAAAGTGGGCGTGCCAAGATGTTAGCGACTGGAAACAGTCGCTAACATCGCTATCTCCTATTACCAACTTTTGGAGATATTCGTGCTAAGCGCGAATATCTCCAAAAGTTAACACCTGCCCTGAGCAGTTCTTAGCCATGTTATCCAATGGGAGGTGGATAACATGGCTAAGAGCATTAGCTCGCTAATGCATGAATATCGCTGACTTTTCAGCGATATTCATGCATTGCGGCCGATTTTTATCGCATTTGCGATAAACCTTGGTAGTACCAAGGTTTATCTGCGATACAAATCGCCGCAGCTCAGCGTTAATTTTTTCACGCTAACCAAGCAATAGCGATAATTATCGCTATTGCTTGGTAATATGCCCCACTATTTTTTTTAAAACAATCAGTAGAGACGGTAATTTATTGACATTGGAACAGAATACATTTCTAAATGTATGTATTACAAACATGAAAGTGGGAGGACAGAGGTGTTTTAAGGCATGAGCAAAGTGGGCAATTGCACTGTGCCCCAAGCTCTAAAGTCTGCCTCCCCATCCGTATCATCTTTGTCTATTTTCCTATCTCAATCTCTCCTCCTCTCCAGTTTGATCTCAAGGATAACTGGGACCCAGGAAAGGTGTATATCAGCATTTTTTTTTATTCCGTTTCAGAAAGTTTAACATATTTTAATATTGTGTGCATTATCCTAGTGTGGGCAATTCCTAGGAGGGTTTCCAAATGGTATCTAAGACCCAACACCCCAATTTACAGATCTTGTCCTGTACAAATCCTGATGGCCTTCTGATAGGTCAATGGACCTTTGCCACTATTTTAGAATGGAGCTGAAACGAGAATACAAATCATGCATAGATTAGTCACTGACAAATCCTTAATGTTCAGTCAATGATTAAAGGTTGATAGAGTTTTCAAAACCTTTATTTATATTAAAGCATTAGTATGGGGTTTGTCATCTTTATTCAAAATATTTCAGTTTATAGACATGCCAAATAAAAGATTGATCTCTGGCAGTATAAATCAATACTAGGGGGTCCATTAAAATGGCGGGCGGTGGCACCACCGCGGTGCTGGCGGGGCGGAAAAATGCAGTTTTCCACCCACAAGCAGCGGTACTCACGTCCGCCATATTAGTATAGCAAAATATAGGCCATTTCCCGTCCGCCGCGGAGCGCTGTGCACCGCCATCAAAGTGCGCCCGCCACCGTGGCGTGGGAGCCAATGAAGACTCACCGCCGTGCGGAATGACATCCTCCCCACTCCACAAATTAAGATGGCCCAAACAGGCAGACGCACTGCAGCGGAGACACCGCCCAACCAGAGATGGCAGAAACTCGACAGCGGAGTGCGATAGCAGAGACCCGGTCCACACCACTCAGTCACAACCGCCATGGACCCAGCTCTACATGTGTTTCCGGTGCTGTACCTGCTACACCACTATTATCTAATGGGCCGCCACGGACGCCGCCGCAGGTACGCAATTACACAAATACAACACACAACACACGGGCTGGCACAGGGTCCAGAACCATAACAGACACCCTGCTGAGGGCAACAACACATCCACAAGGGCACCCACACCTGACCCACCTGCCACCATGTCACCCCACTGCATCGTGGACACACATCGACCGCGAACCTGCAGCAACGTCCCGGTCCCGGTTACGTCACCGCAGCGGTCAACACATGCACACAATGCACAAGGCAGGGCCAGTCCAAGGCTTGGGCAGGGAACAGAGACCACAGGGACACACCCCCTCTCCAACCACACATCAACACACCCCATTAAGTCACAGGCCAGGTGCCCATCCTGTGCACCCTCATGCACACCAACATGCAACAAACACAGCAACAAGCAAGCTCAATACACACCCTGCACCACACAGCAAACAACCAGGGAGACAGCCATTTCAGGAGTGGCTGACAAGGAACACACAACACCAGTGCCACACACACTGAAGGCTGCCAATACTTGCCAGCACATACACACATGAACAAACACACACCATGGGTGTAGCCACAAACAGAACACACACACAGGGATGCCTGAACAGATGCCTGCCCAACAACAACACACAAACACTACAGGAACACACACAGAGTCACATCAGAAACAGACATACCCTGTCAGACAAACTGTGGAAAGGCAATGGGAGCACAGACACAACAGGAGTGCACAACCTCATCACTCAAAAACAAGAACTACACTGCCACATGAAACCAACCACAGATGCACATGAAATAAAAAAAGAACAAACACCACAGGACATCGGGGGATGAACATCAGGCAATGCCAAGGCCATAGACACACAACACTGTATGCACAACAAGCAGTGTGTGCACAACAAGCAGAACAGTCACACATAGACATGACTGACACAACTCAACAAACACAACACCAATCAGCACAACACAAACACAACAGCACACCCAGGAAGTGAAGCAATACCACAGCCAACACACATACATGCAACACAACAACAACAGATGCACCACTCTGGGACACAAGAGCAGAACCATCTTGACCATAGCACTGGGCAGCACACACAGCTGAAGTGCGCATGAGCAATCCTCACTGATTAATAGCACAAGAACACCACACATAAACCATTGGGGCAATGTCCAGAGATGAACATATGCCCTGGCCCAAGAACTGCACCACAAAGCACAGTGTCATAAATGAAGTGATGGGGAGGCACACACACATGGAAACCAAGTGGACAGCTGACATCAAAGTTAACTCACTTGCTTGTCAGTAGTAGACATGAAAGGGGTGTACCATACACAAAAAGAGGGAGTGCAGACCCACAATGGGTAACCATAAGTGGCATACATAGGGGATGGCATCACACCACACACACCATGCCACACAGCAGGAGAAAAGGCACCATGCGCATGCAATGCATGAGAAACACAACCACAATGGCAGTGTGGAGCAGCAGGGTCACACATTCCACACAACTACACTCAAGACACATTGATGATCAAACAAACACAACACTGATGTGCAAGTCACACACTTTGCACACTCATAAGTGACCAAAACAACAAGGAGGAGTCACACAGTACAGCACTGACACACCAACACACTGCACAGTGCACAACAGACAACTCACACATGTGCTTACAACCATATCCACAGGGCACAACAAAACAAACAACAGGCACATAACTCTTGGGTGACACATGTGTCTTTCGCAATCCAGGCGCACACACACATCCACACCCCCTACAAAGTCACACCCTTCACACTGCACACCTCTTGATTACCCAAGAGCACACATCTCATGTAGGCCATGGGACCAGGACTAAGGGCCAACACAGAATGACCATCCATCAAAGACCATCAGTCATGTATTATCGAGGGTACCCACACATCCCTCACCTTAGCCTGATGCAGTACCAAAGGCATTATTACCCCTCTCACAGGTTGCCAGTCTCACCCTATCAAAGATCTTCCATACTCATTGGTGAAGCTGTTACACACTACCACAAGCACTCACATCTATTAAAGACCACGAGTCATCCATTATCGAAAGCATTCTCATACCTCTCACAGACTATCACAAAGTCAATAGGCCTGAATTATAACTGAGCAATTGAAAGCGCTTCTTCATTGACTTCAAATTTTGTATGTGTGGTATTGTGGATAGCATAAATGCAAGAATAAGCCAATGAGTTGATGAACAAATTGCTGGAATGAGTGCATGACTGGATGAATGAGTAGCTGCGTACAAGAAAGCATCGAAGTACACCCAGGTTCAAGCCAGCCCTGTCAGGATTGCCCAAAGCAAACCTATATTATTCTAATAAATATTGTCTTTCTCTCTTTTCCAATCTCATTTTGTCTCATTCTTACACTCTCTGGGCCCGATTCACAGAATGAACTTAAGACTCAATCCTAAACTTACTACTATTTTGGTATTCACAGAATGCACTTACTACTTTTGGCATTCACAGAATGAACTTACTACTTTTGGTATTCACAGAAGTTAGGATTTTGTCTTAAGTCTGTCTTAAGTCTGTCTAAAGTTTGTCTTAAGACAAACTTAAGACAAAATCCTACTTCTGTGAATACCAAAAGTAGTAAGTTCATTCTGTGAATATCAAAAGTAGTAAGTGCATTCTGTGAATACCAAAATAGTAGTAAGTTTAGGATTGAGTCTTAAGGTCATTCTGTGAATCCGGCCCTTTGTTTCTCCCTGCTGCTTTCTCTCTATCACACTACCTTTCCTTAAGCAGTTTATTGTGTAAATGTCAGTCTGTGAGTACCTGTCAATGAATACTCTAAATACACCTAACCTAACTGATTGATGCAAAGCTTTTCAAATACTTGATAAAAAGCCATGCTCCTTCCTCGCCGGACAATGTATTACGCTTCTAGGTGCTGATAGAGCAGAATATCAGTTGTATCGATGATTATGTCTTTAAAGTTTCATTCAAGCCTCACCTCTGAGGTTCCGTGACAATTGTAAGTGGTGCATTTGACTCACACGAAGTCTAACTTTTCTGAAAAAGTTTTGTAAATCCCTTTCTAATGCGTACTTGTACATATTGTACATATTGAATTAACAAGGCTGTAAGAGTCCTAATTCTAAAAAAGGATTTCTTCTTGGAACCAAGCAGTTCTATCCAGGGAGATAACAATCTCAACTGGAACAACAAGGTACGCACCTTATTATAGGAAGTACTTTCTTTCCTTTTTAGTGTCGGAACTAATGGGGGTCTCTGTAACATATGGAGTACATACATTCTTGGGAAAGGCAAACAGAGGGGTAGACTCATAAAAGTTTTTTTAAGAAAATGTAATTGAAAAATGTAATTGAACACATAGAACAGGGCAAGAAGGTGGAGTAAAACTGTAGTTCGATAAAAGAAATCACCAACAAAGGATTTAGAATGCAACAATAGACAGACAAATGATGTGAAAAGATGATATTGATGTGTCTGGTAACTATGTGTTTTATTATTTTAATTGTCTAGAATCAGTCCTGATGAAGGCATACTAGAAAAAAAGCCGAAACGCCGCGTCGACCTTTTGATTCTGTGACCTTTTTATTTGTATTTTAAGAATTATTCTGATGAAAATGTACATTATATAATGATTTTAATGAATTGTTTTTAATATAATTGTATTGTGGAATAAAACTTATATTTTGTTACCAGACCTAAGTAGTGATATGTTCTTAACCAAATGCTCACTTACCTAACTATTGTGTTAATGATTTTGTCCATTTGTTGACTATTGTTTGTTGCAAAAACCTGGGCATAGATAACCAAACTGACTCCCTGTTTTTTCACGTCCTCCAATTCAACACTTTTGTCTTGATAGTACCAAAAAATAACCTCTTGTTCTTTATAAGGTTTAATGACTTGATGATTAGATGGTTAGTACTTTTTGCCTTTCTCAGGAGAAACATGCCCCTCTAATATAGAGTATAAAACCTAAGAGGGAGGATAAGTGAGACACCTGTCAGTCCCACACTAAAACTAGACACTACCAGAACTGTCCAACGAACCTGGACGTGTGTTCTCTTTTTACTTGAATGTTTCCCCACCGTCCTCTACAAAGTTAGAGTGGGGTCCTCCTACTTGTTTATACATCTATCTTATGAAGTCGCCACCTCCGTACGTACAGGGTACCGCAGCTCCTGTGGTCCCTGCCGTACCTCTTCTTCCGCCTATTCCGCTTCCGCCTGTTCCTCAACCTGCACCCGCTCTTCCGACTGTTCCTGCTCCTTTGTCTGTTGCTATCCCTACTGCTCCTCCGCTTCCACATACTCCTGCTCCCGCTACTGCTCCTGTTTTGTTAACTCCTGCTGTTGCTACGGTCTCTACTCCTTCTCTTGTTAGTCCTGTGTCATATCTTTCTCCTTCTACTCGTAGTCGTAACTCTCCCCTTGCGGCTAGTTTCTTTCATTCACTCGGACCTGTGCATGGGTCCGCTGGTTCTGATGGTCCTCAGAGACGTAGTCAGCTTCCTGGAAACAGAGAGCGGGTCGCGCTCTATAATATGGCGATGGGTTGGATGGTAAACCCTCTTAGAAATCCACCCCGTGTTGTCCTCGAGACATTTTGTCAATTTAATATACCAACCCAGAGATATGTGTTTGACGAAATGTGTAAGTTCCTTCATGATCAGATAGCGGCCGATGCGCCTGACGAGGTGCTGACCGCCCTGTCTGAACTTCGGCTTCAGTTCGCAAATGGACTGATAGTAGATACTAACGTTCGACGTGCTATTGAGCGGTTACTATCTTTCCGTCCCGCTCCAATACCTCATGCATTGTTTGTCGAGGATATTGAGAAACAACTAGATGAGTCTGGCCAATACCCCATGCGAGAAGTTCCTCCGGTTTGGATACCACCTAATCCTAATGCTCAACCTCCGACAACAGTGGGGCATTTCCAGAGAGTATGGATACATCTCCCATGGAAACGCTCGGAAGTGTTACAGGTGAAGCAATCTTTGCCTGATCCGCGCAAAAATCCTACAGGGTATTACAAGGAATTATCGCAGCTTGTAGATGCTACGGTAATGAATCTTTCCGATATCGATATGTTGTTCGGTAATGTCGTACCGCAACCGGTATGGGCTAAGATTCGGCAGGAAGATCATCAGAATGAATTGGGTGGTGATTGGAATGCCATTGTAGCGGCAGACGCCGGACAAGTTGGGGGTGCTAAACCCGACCAGCTGATTACTGCTCTTCCCCAGCGAATAATTACGTTAATGAAGACTCTTATGCCAGCTATGAGGGTAAATTGGGACAAATTGTCAGCTTGCAAACAAAAGAAAGATGAGAGTGTTTCCGACTTCTTTACGAGGTTTGAGGAAGCATTCATTGACCATAGTGGACAGGATATGGGTACCGAGGGTGGACAAAGGTTGTTTGTGGATAAATTTGTTTCGAACTTATTGCCCGATTTGAGCAACAAATTAAAAAATTCAGAAAGTGCATGGGCCGTTTCTACCTCAGCTCATATATTGGCTACGGCACAATATTATGAAAACAGGGAGAAAGAGGAGAATGACCGTGCTGACAAAAAGACGAAAGAGCTGAAAACTAAAGTGTTGTTGCAACAAGCGTATCCGCCGCGTTCTAATCAGAATGCGTCCCAACAGAATAGATCGCAGTCGAAATCAAATCGGTCACAGCCGCGAAACGATTCCTCCTCCCAAAGATCATCGTTGGGGTACAATCAATGTGCTTATTGTAGACAGGAGGGACACATTAAATTCAACTGCCCTGTTTTAACCCCTTCCATGCTGATGACAGAACGGTTCCGTCATCAGCTACGGGTGAGCTGTGCTGATGACGGAACCGTTCCGTCATGAGCCCGTTAGAACCTTAGAACCCTCAGCACAGCGCGAAAATTCGCGCCGCGCTGAAGGGGTTAAACGAACGTAATAGTGGTAATCCGTCTAGAGGAGGCCGTGGTGGTTCGCAGCAGGCATCACGTGGTAGGGGTCGTGGTGCTCAGAATGATCGCTCAGACAACTCATCTAATTCTAATAATTGTTTCGATCAACGTGGATCGTCGCAAGGGCGATCTGCGCAGTACAATGTAGACGATTACTACGTCGATCAGGGAACTGACGACAGTAATTACTAGGACAGCCTAAGACAAGGAGAGGGAGTGGTATCAGTTCCGGTTGATCAGAGAGGGCCTTACGTCGCAGTTGCTACATCGGGCGTCGTTGAGCCTTTTCTGTTGGACACTGGTGCAGCGAAAAGTTCTATCATGCATTTGAAACTCCCTGGCGCACCTTTGTCTGGCTTAACAAATGTTTCCGTTGGATTCTCTGGCGCCCCCGTTAGCAATCCAGTTTCGCGCCCTTTGCCCCTTATAATAGGGCCACGTGAGCTTCAAGCTCCGCTGATTTTGACTACTGGTTGTGGTGAAAATCTTTTGGGTCTGGATTTGCTTAAACGTTTGTATGCAACTTTGTATTGTTCTCCTGCGGGTGTAAAGCTTACGTTAGGAGAGAGGGTTGTCTCTCCTATGTATTTGTCCCTCGATAGGCTTCCACCGGAATTGAGTTCTCTTCCTGCGTCTTTGTGGGCGACAGGTCCGAATGACGTGGGCCTACTGGATATCTCTCCCTATGTTGTTCAGTTGAAAGCTAATGTGCGATTGCCACGTATTCCCCAGTATCGTATCTCTCTTGATGGTGAACGAGCATTGTTAGCGATCATTTATGATCTAATCGAGAAAGATGTTATTGAAGAGACTCGGGGAAACGTGTGCAACAGCCCTGTACTGCCTATTCTTAAACGTACAGATCCTACAAAACCGCCTGTTTATCGTTTTGTTATCGATTTACGGGAGGTGAATAAAATTGTTGTTCCTCAATTTCCCGTTGTGCCTGACATCACGGCGCTACTGACTCTGATTCCAGCTTCTGCATCCTGTTTTTCGGTGATTGACTTGAAAAATGCGTTTTTCAGCATCCCGATTGCCGAAGAGAGCAGGGACCTTTTCGGTTTCTCTCTCGGTGGACGTAGCTTCCGGTTCAAACGCGCTCCTCAGGGCTACTGTGAAAGTCCATCGATTTACAGTCAAGCCTTGAAGAGTCAACTGGATGCGTTTCGGTTGCCGGTTGGTGCGGCCCTAATCCAATACGTCGATGACTTATTGGTGGCTGCCGATACTCAGGACATTTGCAAAATTGCTACGGTGTCGTTGCTGCAACATCTCTGTGAGTTGAATCACAAGGTGTCACCTACTAAACTCCAATATTGTTGTCAAGAAGTAACCTATCTAGGTCACTTATTGTCAAAGGAGGGAAGGAGGTTGACCCCAGAGAGAATTGCAGCGATTGCGCGAATGGCTGTGCCAACAACCCAAAGAGATGTACGTGCCTTTTTAGGTATCACGTCATACTGCAGGCAATGGATTCCTAATTTTTCATTGCTAGCGAAACCATTGGTGGCTCTTACGTGCAAGGATGTTTCAACTCCTTTACCATGGACGGAAGAATGTCAGAAAAGTTTTTCTGAACTGCGTGATTCATTGTGTTCGGCTCCCGTGTTGGGTACCCCTGACCACAGTAAGCCGTTTACATTATATGTTCACGAGAGGGAAGGTTGTGCTTTGAGTGTCTTAACACAACCTTTTGGTGGTAAACAGCGTCCATGTGCATATTTTTCCTCGACCTTGGACCCAGTAGCTAGAGCATTGCCGAGTTGTTTGAGAGCAACTGCGGCAGCTGCGGTCTCCATCCGACAATCAGCAGGATTGGTCATGGATAATATGCTTACGGTGATGGTTCCGCATGCAGTCGATACTCTATTGAATCGTACGAAAACTCAGCACTTGACGAGTGCGAGGTTGTCAGGGTACGAGTTGACGTTATTGGCAAGCCACATTCAGATAAAACGTTGTAACGTTCTGAACCCGGCAACTTTGTTACCAATTAGCGCAGAGTCAGATGAAGTAGCAGAACATGATTGCTACTTGAGGACTGAAGAGGAAACGAAAGGTCGAGTGGACCTTAAAAATGCCCCATTGGAAGACCCGGATGGCACTTTGTATGTGGATGGGTCATGTTTTAAGTTGCCGAATGGTGATGTGACTACTGCTTATGCTGTTGTAACGTTGAATACTGTTGTTGAGACTGCGAGGTTGAATCAAAATTCTGCCCAAGCTGCAGAATTGATTGCTCTTACTAGAGCATGTGTGTTAGCGAAAGGGAAACGTGTGAATGTGTTTACTGACAGCCAATACGCTTTTGGCGTCGCGCACAGTTTTGGACGATTGTGGAGAGAGAGAGGTTTCTTGACGTCGCACGGTACGAAGATAAAGCATGGCCAGTTGGTGAATGATCTTTTGGATGCATTGACGTTGCCTAAGCAAGTAGCGATTGTTAAATGTAGTGCGCATCGTAAGGTGACGGATGATGTTGGTCGTGGTAATGCGTTTGCAGACGAGGTTGCTAAGGAGACTGCCCGGAACCTTAGCACTCGAATGTATGTGACGAGTTCGGTTAGGTGGCCTACGGAGTCGAGTATGTGTGAAGACACTATTGAAAGCGTGAAGAAAATTCAGAATGAGGCCACCGAGACTGAAAAGGCGAAGTGGAAAGAAAGTACGGGAAAGTTGGATGCGAGTGGCTGTTGGATTGATTTGTCAGATCAGAAAAGATGGTTGTTGCCCGATGCGTATGTGCTGGCCGTTGTGACAATGGCACATGGGTTAGCACATATCAGCGTGAAAGGCATTTGTAAATTGTTGGCGCCTGTGTGGAAGAATGATGGCATTACGAAATGTGCTGAACGTTTGGTGAAGAATTGTATGGTGTGTATGATGTACAATCCTGGCAAAGGAACCCCAACTCCTCCTGGCAGTTTTGCTCCCCCTTCATGTCCCTTTGAGGTGATCCAATTGGACTTCATCCATATGGAGAGATGCAACAACCTGAAATACGTTTTAGTTGTGGTTTGCGCATTCTCCCGATGGATCGAGGCCTATCCTCTCAAAGACAATACTGCTTTGTCGACTGCGAAAATCCTACTGAAGGAATATTTTCCTCGGTATGGAATGCCTAGAGTCGTGTGGTCAGATAACGGAAGTGAGTTTGTTGGAAGTGTGATGAAGAGTGTGTGCAAGGGCCTTGGAATTAATCAGAAATTCCACAGCGCCAATCATCCCCAGTCAGCTGGATTAGTTGAGGGGTATAACGGCACCCTTAAACTAAAACTAGCAAAGATTCAGGCTACGACTGGTCTTTCGTGGCCTGACGCTTTACCTTTAGCATTACTGTCAACTAGGGCGACTGTACACTCCCGAGTAGGGCTTAGTCCCTATGAAATAGTGTTCGGCCGTCCTGCGAATGTGTGGGGGGTTCCTAGGCCAGGAATGTTTTCTGATCTTGAGTACCCAATGTTGATTGATTATCTACATGACTTGACTGCTAAACTGAGGTTAATTCACCAACAGGTTTACGACGCATTGCCGACGCAGACGGAGGGTCCAGGCCACCAGCTCCAGCCCGGAGACTGGGTGGTGACAAGAAACTTTTCACGTAAAAACAATCTGGACCCGAGGTTCACCGGACCTTATCAAGTGCTCCTGGCCACGAGGACTGCCGTTCGTCTTGAGGGGCGTAAAAATTGGGTGCACGACACCCACACTAAACGAGTCCCCATTCCTTTGCCGGCAGACCCGTGGGTAAGGAGAGGCATTGCGTCTACAGAAACAGAAACATTGCCGGCGTTCGTACCTTTCAGCGACGCACAGCCTGTTGGAGAATCCTCAGCGCAGCAGAAAGGCACTGTTGAACAATTGTCATCAAAAGACTCAAGACCAGAACAATCAACTGATCAGCAGGACGCTGTCTCTTCAACGGATCCTTTGTTCGACGAGCAGACACGTCCTGGGAAACACCGATACTTTTTGCGATCTCGCACTATGGACAAATAAAATATTTTGCTTTGCTGAATTGACGATTGCATTATCCCGTTTTCCGTGATCAGTTCTGAACATTTGTATTATTGTAATTATTTTTGTATGTATATATATATTGAGCTTCATTCCATATACCTTTTGTTTTTACAGCTGAGAGACTTTGTTTTTGCATATATACGTATTGTGCATTGAAGGCCGTAGGGCCGCGCGCGTACTTCCTTCTGGATAGTAGGTCTTGACACTAGGTTAAAGGCCGTCGGTTCCTGGGAACTCCTAGGGATTGACTATTGCTACACAGAACGAAGTGCGTCAAGAAACGTTGCGGACGGTCGTAGGGAATGGCATTCTCGAAGCTGAATGATTTGGAGGGAGCTCAGGTTCATCGATTCAAGCTGCAGCAACTCAGCCGTACCAAATGTTTTATATTCCAACTGTTTGTATTGTTTTTGACTGCTTCAGCATTATTGGCGGGTGGGGTGTATTACACGATATCTTACTTCTTACCTGTTACACCTACCCCTACTTCTGACCCTAATCTTACCTCTACTGTTTCTCCTCATTCCTTTCATATGTTACCGGAACACGAGCAGGCTAGACGTGTAGAATTCCGCAACAATTCCTTTATTCAGCTCCTTCATCAGCATCAGTTAGTGGTTAACACTACTAATTGTTGGGTGTGTGGGTTGATGCCACATACTACGGATAAGGGAATTCCATATCTGGTGTTACCGTATAGTTCCCAAGGGTCAGCTCGAGCATTTCAAACAATGTTTCGAAGCGCACTGGGTTTCCACCCCATTCGAGAACCACGTTCCCCCTACTCTGGTCCTACCTCGTATCAAAAACCTTTGTCGATAGCAATAGAGGATTTAGATAGTGATATCTATGATCCTTCGCTTATTCCTGAAGAAGAGATACAAGCCTATAGGGTCCTGAGTAGAGGTGAATATAGTGTGCTCACTAGCGAGAAGCAGCTTAAAAGCTCGCCTCCGATATGGGTCGTACCCCACACTGGTAATTTTTGTCTCATGGGTCGTGGTCGAAGATCGCAAGCCCGACTTGGAGCAAGTGCTTGCACTGAAAATTACATTCTGCCAATGTTCTCGTCCCCTGTGTTTCTGGCTGCCAAGGGTACATACTTTATCTGCTATGATCGTGCATATGCATGGTTGCCCGCTGACTTCATGGGCTCATGCTTCATTGCAAATCTGTTGCCTCCGACGTTCACTGTAGATGCCGATTATCATAAGACTAGAGTTGTACGAGGCGTAATTAGCGAAGAGGATACTGCCGGTCAAGAGGCAGGAGACTTTTTCAAGGGTTTCCTCCCGTTTTGGGGTCCTATGGTCAATAGTAGGAACCTGAGACAGTTGACTCGAGTGGTAGAATCGACAGCTAATATTACAGCCAGTGCCCTTGGTAATATCACCACAGAACTTCAGGCGGAGAGACTTATGACGTTACAAAACCGTATGGTTTTAGATGTCATTTTAGCAGATCGCGGTGGGGTATGTAAGGTGATCCATTCGAGCTGCTGCATTTTTATTCCAGATAATGCTCCTACTGTCTATCAAGCCATCTCGAGGTTGCATAAAATCTCCGAATCCATACACGTGGATGTAGGGGATTGGACGTTGCTAGGATGGTTTTGGGGCCTGATGTCGACTTGGGGTTGGAAAATTCTGATGATCATCGGAGTCGTTGTAGTGTTCCTGTTCACGTGTTGCCTTTGTGTGCAGTGTGGTCCTGCCTTATGTGGCCTCTGTGCTACAACGTGTATGAGACAGCCGCCTGTTACCAATGGGACTCGGTTGGACAGAGCTATGCTACAGCAACATCTCGATGGTCTGATGAATATCGAGTATGATTCCGACTAGTGCTTGCCTACATGAGGGCAAAAGGAGCGTCTGAGGTTCCGTGACAATTGTAAGTGGTGCATTTGACTCGCACGAATATGGTCGAGTCTGGTATCTATGAACCGCAAATGACGAGTTTGGTGGGTGTGCGCAGTTTCGCTGTGCTAACCTAAACCGTTCGTCTGTTACGTAGGTATTGCTATCTGTACCCACGGGTTCCATCTTAGATACGGCATCCATTTTGTCTCTTGCCCTCAAGTAGCCAGCGAACGGACGTTGTCCGCTTCGCGACCCTGGGACTCCCAAGATATGTGCGGAAGACACATGTCCTTTGTAAATGTCTTTATGACGAGGGGGATGTTACTGTAAGGCAGATGGCGCCGCTCAAGGCTCATCTTGCCGCACGGACTTATTGCCTCAGCCGTGCATCTCATTAGGCACGTCCCTTTGATGCCTGTATCTCGTGTTTCCCGATACCTCCCCTTTTACACCCTTTCCGATCTCCTCACTGTCTCCGTTTTCCTCTGCACCTGTCTTTGTTCCTATTTCGATCTGTTTACTACCGATTGGAATGCACTAATGTTGGGAAGATGGGTTTTTACAGTTGGGAACCGCCAAATGTTTCCGCAATCATGATCCGGACCTTATGTGTTTTCAAAGTGACCAAAGCGACCCCTCTGGGGGATGATGGTGGGAACCGGGTTGTAAACTTTTGTGTACCATGTTGTCTTATGGGTAAAAACTGTATAAAAGGAGCGATCTACAGAACCAATTTGAAGCAGTCTCCCCAAGTTGCACGTGGTGTACTTGTCGTGACTTCTGTGTTCCCTGCAGCAAATAAATCTTGAATCTTTGACGTCGAAGGAAGTGTCCCGTGTCTCTGTGATTCGTACGCCGGAGCAGGTTACCCACGAAGGTTTCAGGTGTTGTGCCCTGGCACCGCTGGGTCTTAAAGAACCCAGTCCTTCACCACTGCCAAATATAGATTGCCTCTAGAAAAAAACGGATACATTCATGACATAAGAAAGGAATACTGGTACGGTTACATTTCCTGCTCTGCACCAGTCAGGAGGTGGTGGGGCTGAGATACTACGGCCTGGGAGAGCAGCGCGTGAGATTCACATTCTGATATCCAGGGCGACTCAGAGCACGTTGCAGTGTGTATGTTAAGAACATTGAAAGGGGTATACCCAGGTATAGTGGGGCCAAGGTGGAAGCAGTCCCCGGTGGTACTGCCTCTCTCTGGGAGGAGGACTAGCACGGAAAGTTACAACTAAAACAGTGCGAGTTGGGGCCTGCTGGCACAACAAGCACAGGGGGCCATGACGAAGAGGTATGGCCATGATTGGATTTTAAATAATATTGTGTATACATTTGCCTGGAAGAAAATGGTCAAGTACCTTATTAATAAAAATGAATAAAGCATTAATTACACTGCTTTAAGATTTAATAAAGGGCTACACAGTGAACGACAACAACCTTCTTCATGTCCTTTTATGTGGCCACATGTTTTGCAAGGGGGGGCGACTCGCACACGGTATGCACACTATGCTTCTAGGTGCTGATAGAGCAGAATATCTGTTGTATAGATGTTTCTGTCTTTAAAGTTTCATTCAAGCCTCACCACTGCCAATTATCGATTGCCTCTAGAAAAAAAACGGATACATCCATGACATAATGATTAAGGTTGTCACCTAAAGGAAATGAAGTCTCTTCTTCAATTTTCAAAAAAAAGAAATCCAGATTAAGAAAATAGTAGTCCAGTATAGTTGATACCTGGAAGCGAAAACACCCTCTGTTTATGACTGTCGTTAGCTGAGATCCTTTGATTTTACTAAAATTATATTTATAAAGTACTTACTTCTAAGGAATTTCTGCCAGCCCTCTTCATCCACTGGAATCTTATTTTGTCATTCTATTTTTAAATTGATCCACTGCAGCACACAGCATGTGGCAGTGGGTGAGCCCCCTTGAGTCATTGGCTAACCACAGTGAATGACAGTATACTGCTCTTTCAAACTTTTGCAAACAAAGGCTATTATGCAATGTGTGAATTCTGAGACCAAAAAAACATTTTTACATTTAGCTGACAAGGGCTTAGGAGCTTCCCCCACAATAATGTTTAGCAAAATACAGAAAAAAACAAAGCAAGGCAGGACAAGGTCAAAAGGCGGGTAACCATCGCTTTGCCAATGCTTTATTCGAAAAGGCTTCAAGGTGAGGCCTTATTTTCTTTAGTGGAACCCTACCACCCTTCCTTCATTGACTGCTGCCACTCTGCGTTCTTCCTGACGTCTTGGGAAACAGAACAATGCATTTAGGGTCGGATATACAAGTTACTGGTTGAAAAATACTAGCTGCACACATTTTTGAGACAAGCAAACATTTTTGCTAACTGACCTATACCATTAGGTCGTGCCTTTCCATACTTTATGATTCATCACAGATGAACATAGTATACTCAAACATGAAATCATAACTGAAAATGATGCACAAACGACAATCCACTGTAAACCTATTTCTTTAAAAAATGTTTGGAAACAAATTCCTAATAAACGTAATTCGCTAGGAAAAGTGTCATTACAAAAGTTGCTGTCCAAAGTTGTAAGCTAAGTACACGCCCACGCAAATGAGGGAATACCCTTTTGAAATAACACTGGTGTTAAATATGTGCCAGCGCTATCAGTATTAGAGAGGGGCCACATAAGCGTCTTCTGCTCCTTCTGTAACACGAAAGTGCCCTGGTGGAGCACAAAGTGAGCGCACATGCTTGTTGAGTTCCCAGGGCACTTCCTGTAATACGGTCTCTGCTATATTCTTACAAACAGAAGCAGTGTAGTCTGCTCAGTTATCTCCCTAGGTCTCATCGATCACTACATAGCCTCAATTTGAGCACAATTACCCTTAGTTATTTTCCCATGGTAATGACGGAACATAATTAACCTCGCGGAACATAATTAACCTTGCGCATCCCCGTTATTTCATTCATTGTTCCTATAGGCCAGCCCTGATAATCAGGTGCCGGTGCTAAGCACCGGAAAGCACCGGCACAAATTAGGCACTGTATAGGGCTATTATTTTATTATGGTTAAAATCTATCGGATAAGTATACCTTTCCATCGAATGGCCTTTCTGGGCGACTGAAATTCTAATTGGTGGATGACAGACCAAATAGCGCATCTATCTAAAAGGAAAATGCTGATGGATTTATTAAATATGTACACCAGCAACAATTAGTTAACGTTTGCAAAAGTTTTGTTTGTGAAGAGATCGTCAGCTTTACTCGTTTCAACAAGTATTCCATTTCAGTCTGTTTTTGTTTAAAGCATATTCTGAAATTTACTGAAGTGAATCTTAAATGTGAAATTCGTTAAGACAGGGATAACGTTGTGTATAACAAGACTCCGTTTATTTACTTAAGCAAAGCCTTTGATTTAGTCACACATTTTCTCCATCCAACAGTCTCAACAATCTATAAATTGGATGGTATCATTTTCAAATAATGGAAAGCAAACTGTGCATAACATGATCATGCAGTCCGGTGGATATTATTTTTTGCAAATGTTTTCTAGGGCTGACTTGTACAATTCTGTTATTTAGCTTTCAAATCTAGTTTGAAAGTTGTCTATAATAAAGTATTGGGCTTCTACTGATAACGTGAATTGCCTCATTCAACATGTGTTTAGCGACAAATATTTATTCAAAAACGATAGCTAAAGTAATATGAAAGTCATAATATAGAAATATGAAAGTTAAAATTCAAGTATTATGCAAGCAATAAAGCAGGAGCCGCTAAAGCCCTCGTGCCTATGCACAGTCATGCATCCCAGTGAGTTCTACCTTGACAGAACTTAAAGATGCACAACTAGGGCCCAAGCCACTCTAACCTTGGCCTCTCAAAGCTGGGGGTTTGTCGTGGAGTATACTATGGAAATCACCAGTGCCCACCCACTACTAATGCTACAATCCGATTGAAGCAGGCCACGTACCTACAACAAACCAGAAGACTGATGTCCAGTAATGTAGGTGCCATTTTCTTATGGGCCTATTCAATGGCACTTGCTAATAGAGCCGGCAAAATGCCCACTGGCTGGTTGACCTGTGATGAGCTTGAGAAACTGCAAGGCTTTGAAACATAAAGCAAATCATGATGTATATGCTTATGTGTCATTCTGCTGCTGTGCTACATTTCCACATCTCCTAATGTCATTCCCAAAAATAGTTTGATGAGTGTAGTCAATTTATAAATTGCTGAAGTACTTCAAAGCCCTCCACCACCATATGCCGGTGTATGCACCTTATTGGATATTGGGGAAGCTGGGATTCTCATCTAGTTTATTTTACCAATCTCTAGAATCCGAGGTCGGGTCCTTTTTCCCTGTCTTAGAAGCGTAGAGGGGAGATTTCACAACCATAGCTCATAACAACCTTGTAATACAAATCCAATTTAGACTTAAAGGACAACTGACTAGAAACTGAAGTTTTGAAGATTTATTACAAAGCCAAAAATAATTGAACATACAAACATCTCAGCAAAAGATTCAAGAAATAGACTGGCACTAATACAAAGGTAATCCTACGCAAGAGTCTCAGACGACTCAGAATAAAGATCAAGGTCAATTTGAGAAGCATTAGACATACCATTACCGACAATGTAGAAAGTCGAGACTGCATTTACAGAAAGGAAAAGAAATTGGTTAGACTGTCCCTACCCTAACTCTAAGGTGACATCCCTACTTAACGATTTACCCAGCAAGAATAAAGGTGTCAGCTGTGATGACTTCCTAAGAAGTCCATTTACCTTCCAATAAGTTGCTTCAATTTCTGAGCTCATTCTAAGATGCTCCTTTCTTACACCCAGGGGCAGTGCGTCCATTAGGATGTATGGGTGTAGCCCCCCTCCAGCTGCTCCCTCGGTTTCTCTGAACTTAAGTAAACTCTCAGTTTACTTACGTCAGAGAGGCCGAGGAAGAACTGACAATCATGTCAGTCAGCATGACGTCGGACCGCCCACTTCCTTCAGAGTCTGAAGGGGTGGGCTGTCCGGTGTCATGCTGGCTGACATGATTGTCAGACCAGGGGCAGCAGCACAAGTGCGCATGAGTGGGGACGGAGGGTGAATTTTTCCTCCGTGCCCACTTATGCGCACTAGTGTCTGCTCTGCTGGCGCATGCCCATTAGAAAAGCGAGGGTTGAGCAAAGGCTCAAACCTCGCTCTCCTAATGGGCAGGTGGGCGGAAAGTAACCGTGCTCTCAGCAAATCCTGGTATTGCCAGCAGCGCCAGGATTGGCTGAGAGGGGATTGCCACTTGACAGAAGTGATGCAGCTGGTCCTGTAGTCGCCAGAACAGACCCGGTAACGCGGACCTAGTCAGGTAGCATTTTTATTTTAAAACTACGCTCCCATCCCGGCCCTCACCCACGCGCGACCCCAACCCGCCATGACTGGTTATCATAAGGCCGGTTTCCCTCTTATCTGTTCACAAATGTATGCATGCAGCATGCAGGGCATATGATGGTTGTGTCCAGGACTCCAGGGCGGTACGCTATCATTTTAGGCCGCGCTTTGGCATTTGATGTGTGAATCTGTCCCTGTGGTACTTGTCTTTTGTACGAAGTTGAACTGAGGTGTTTTTGACACAAGTAATGCCACTTTCAAGTTTCAAAGATGACGTTATGGCAAGTGAACAGTCCGCGAGGGATCACCTCCTGAAATACAATCAATATTTCAATTAGATTATTGGGTCCGAAGTTCACGTCATATGTATCACTACACTGGGATATCATCGGTAGTCAAGGGCATAGGATGTCACTTCCGGTTCCACTGCCCCTTGTATGGCGCGTTCACGGATGATGCTGTCCACAGAGGTGAGGTTGTTGTCTGCCGCCACACAGCTTCTCCGCGTGACGTTCTTTTCCCCGCAGATGAGCATCACGTTGCAAGCACCCATAAGTGAAGTGTTTGTTGCTGGACTTGCCAGCAAAACGAATGGCTCCAAATGTGCCTTGTGATTGATGCGAGAGGGCAAGGTCAAACAGAGGGAGAAAAAATTAACCACAGCGCTGGAGGGAAAAACAGGCATGCGGGGAGCTATCTGGAGGTGCTTACTGCTCAAAGTTAAATTTCCTTAGCCCGCACTGAGATTGAGTTGCAAAGCTGCTTACAAGCCATTTGTTAACAGTTCACTATTGAGGCAGAAGACGCTGGCGAACATGTTGAGCAGCACCAGGTAGCTGTTGAACTTGCAGAGCACCAAGCCGAAGGGGCAGTGGAAGCCCAGCGCCGTGGTGTAGGCCGCCCAGAGTGGCAGCATGTAGAGCACCTTTTACTCACGAAGACTCAGCCCAGAGTACAGCCAATCTAGTTAGTGAGGGCACCATCAGTTGGAGATTCCGGTGCATTGTTGTAATGAGCACAACTTAAAATTCGTATTGAAGTATAAAGCTGTAGTTTATTCTTGAGATAAAGTAATACAATATACCCACATGAAGAGATGTTCAGATGCGATGCTGTCGAGTCAGGTAATCCAAGTATAATGACTCAACAGCATCAAATCCGAAATAGAATAAAGAACTCAGAACATAGATCACAGAACAAGTAAGCAATTAAAGAAACACAGATACATCTCCCTTCTTATGAATAAACAAAAGGAAAATAAATTAATACAAATAAGAATCCTTAAACTTTGCCGGCATTACAATATTTCTTTTACCATCAGTAACATTAGAACTAGACTTTGAATTAAAGCTAACATTAAACTCTTCAGACAAACTATCAGAGTCTTCAAGATCATTTTCGGAAACAATTTGTGAATTACAGTTTTCAACAGAATCACTAGAAACATTTGAACCTTCTTGCAAAACAACACAATTGTACTCATCCCCCTCATTACAGTTATGAAAATTTCACTCCACAAAACCTGAACCTTTTTTATTAATTTCTAAGTTCACTTCGTCTTCAAAACATAAAAAAGAAGAATTTTCTGGATTCACAGTTTCACCTAATCTTTTCAAAATAATGTCTTTTTGAAATGGTTTGATTTTAATTACAGCACTTTTGTTCCACCATCCTTTGTTTTTAATCATTACAGAGGAATTAGTAACTCTCACAATTTGTTGTGGTGAAGAATATTTTGATTCACCTTTCTTTACCTTCTTTGGTTTTTTAATAATTACCCAGTCTCCGGTCACATACTCTACCATTCTTGGATGAACTCTTCTTTCATTCAATTTGTATCTTTTCTCAAAATTATTTCTAACACAATCATCTACAGATCTGACAGAACTAAGTCCTTCTATTTTTTTAAAGAAAAGATGAACCATTCTCAAATACCGGTTTAATATTGTCTTTTGCATCCCTACCTTTCAACAAGAAAAAAGGTGTAAAACCAGTGATAGAATGTGGAGTATATAAATAGCTCCAAACTTTTTGTTTTATTTGTTTTTTCACATCTAGACCTGAAGATAAAGCTGTTAGTATGCCCTCCTTGAAAAATGTGTTTGCTCTTTCTACTAATCCATTAGCAGATGGAAAATACAATCGTGTTTTCTCATATTTTATATCACGCTTTCTCAAAAAATCTTCCATTTTTTTTAAACAAAATGTGTGCCATTAACAGACACCAATTTTTGGGGAAAACCTTCAATACAAAAAATCCTTTCTAAAAAATCAATCACAACATCTGTGTTTGGAAAATTAACAAAATCATACGCAATCCATTTTGAATAATAATCAGTCAAAACTATCAAATATTTCATATCTTCACCTAAAATGTTATATGTACCTGAAAAATCTATTGCTAATTTTTCCCATACTTGGTCAGGTAATATGTTAATTGTTGTAGCATTTTTTTTATTCTTCCAATGCTTATCAGATAATAAGCATTCAGGATATTTGTTAACAAATTGATCCACATACGAGTCCATACTTGGCCACCAGTAATGCTTCCTTAATATTTTATTCGTACCAGACATGCCAGGAAGACCCGTATGTGCTCTTTTGATAAGACCATCAATTAGAGTCTTAGGTGGCACAAAAAATCCACATCTAGTTATAATTTCATTTTCTATACTCAGTTCTGAAGATACTTGTTGAAAAGGAACCACATTTTTTCCTAGATTCTTTAATGGTGGCCATCCATCTCTAATAAACTTTTTAACTTTAATAGGAATTTCATTGTTCTTATAACCATCCACCCAATCAGATTCTGAGAAAATCCCCAAATAATTTTCTGATGCGTCTATAGCTGAAACTACAACACATTCATCATCACTGATATCTGATTTTTCAATTCGAACATCAAGTGGAATTCTCGATAGACAATCCACCAGATATGTGTTTTACTTCAAAATTCTATTCTTGCAACTTTGAAATGATCCTTACTAATCTCGAAGTTGCTTGACCAGTTCCATTTCCATTCATCAAGAATAAAAGAGGTTTATGATCTGTTAAAAGATCAAAACAACTCCCCCATAAGTAACTCTTGAACTTTTCCACCTCCCAAGAACAGGGTAAAGCCTCTCGCTCTATTGTACTATAATTAGATTCAGCTTTGCTTAATGTTCTTGATATAAAGGCGATAGTGTTCTCTTTCCCATTAACAATTTGCGTTAAAACACCACCAAGCCCTACAGAGCTTGCATCTACTGTTACAATACACTTCACTCCACAAGTATATGGTTGCAATGCTGGAGCATTCTTAATCATTTCCTTGATGTTCTTAAATGCTTCTTTATGTACAGCTGAGTATACAAATTTCTCATTCCTTCTGGTCAAACATCTGAGTGGGTCAACAACCAAAGCATAAACATGCACAAACCATGCATAGTATTCACTCAGCCCTAAAAAAGATCTGAGTGAATCTTTATCCACAGGTGCAGGCGCATGCATTATAGAGTCAATCAGATTCTGTTTGGGTTTAATTCCTACTTTAGTAATTGAGTGTCCTAAATAATCTAATTCATTCACAAAAAATTTGCACTTATCCTTAGATACTGTCATCCCTCTTTTATGCAAAATACTTAAAACTGTCCCTAGTGTTTTATTATGCTCATCAAATTCTTCCCCATATATGAGAATATCATCTTGAAACGATTGTACCCCTTTGATGTCTCCAAATAACGAGTCCATTAGATTCTGGAAAACACTAGCTGCAGAAGCTAAACCAAATGGGAGTCTCATATATTTGAAGGCTCCAAAGGGTGTAACAAACGTAGTAAGATCTTGTGACTTTTCCCACAAAAGAACCTGATGATAGGCTGACATAGGGCAGAGCACACACATCCCGGAGGCCGTGAGGGTAACGGCCGCGCTACTGATACCACCAGCGCTTTTCCTGCCATGAGGGTATTGGCCGCGCTGACACCTTGGACCACACCTCCCAGCTGCCCCAGGGGAACGGCGCACCTCTGACGCTCCTGCTGTGCCTGGAGGCGCCATAAGAACGCGGTACCCCTCCCGCCTCGTGGGACACGCGCAGGCTAAGCCCGGGCAAAGGGCGGGCCGTCTGTGGCCATCAGAGGCTGAAAGAGGCTGGGCTGGGCCACCCCTCTAACTCCTACTCTGAACTACAAAGGTACTGTTGTCACCCAACTTTGACTAATGGGGAAAAGGAAAAGTATGGAGGGTGGGGTAGAGGGTGCAAGTGTGCTGGTTAAAAGGAAAAAATCCAAGAGGCTTAAGAAAGTTGTAAAGCATGCAGGGGAAAATTGCGTCATGACCCGTATTGATGAACTGATAGAGGACTGTGGAGCTTTACTTACATCTGAACATCCCCATAATTGGATCGCAGGTAGGAGTACTGGGGAAGAGACTGATGCAGTAAGGAAGTGTAGCAAACAGGGTTTGGTAGTGGTTCCCAAGATGTTCCTAGGGAAATAACAAATTGACCATAACTGCGATGAAGGAATTGAAAATCCAGGGACTAACGAGAATGTTAATACTGAAACAGAGATTGGAGTTACCCATCCCCCTGTAGTCAATCCGATTGTACACTGTGTAAACAGGTTTTCTGTATTACCGAATATTGATTGTTCCGATCCAGTGATTGAGGGCTTTAAAACCCATCCAACTACACGAGATCTCCCACAGGGAGCTAGTGAATTAATGCGGGGGGCTTTTTCTAATCCTCCTGTTTCCTTCCTTCCCACTGGGTATGATAATATTACTTTGCTTAGTGTGGTCAACCATCTATGTAAGCTTATCGAAGGGATGCAAGTGACGATTGAAGCTTTAACTGCCAAAGTAAATAATGTCACAACTAGCTCTGGCTTATGGCCTACTTGTTGTTTGGCCAAGAAACAACTAAACGGTATATCCCCAGATAAACGAAAAGTGATAGCACAGCATACTGTATCTAATCAATCCAGAGATAGCCTGCTGAGACAGAACGGTACTTTATATAGTGAAGTAGCTGTAAAGAGGAATGGGTTATTACAGGCCCGACTTATGAAATCTGCTAAGTATTCTAATGTAAAATCTGGCGAAGAAATCAGTGACTCTAAACAGAGTAATAGATCTAGTATTAGATCCAGCATGCCAAGTATGCCAAGACAGCTTGAAAGCACACAAATAGATAGTGTTATTCAACGACCCAGTCCCCACATGACATGTTGAAAGTCTTTATGGTGAATGTTCAAAAAATTGGGCTCTGGGAGGGATATAGAAACAAGTGACTCCTTAACAAACAAAGCTATTCATTGGATCAGACATACCAGGGGATATCGATCTGTGATTAGGGTTGACATCTCCAGGGCTCGAAGGCTCACATACAAAGGGGGTAAGACCGATTGTATCGAATTAATTTTTAAAGAGGAATACCTGGCACAAAGCTTGATATTATTAGAATTTAGAAGCTGTTCCCCTGATTATTCCCTTATACAAATGAGATCTCCCCCCCCCAACAGTGGATGGTCGAAATGGGTAAGCGAGCATCAGAAAGAGGGCAGGGAGGGTCGGGCCTGGAGACAAACGATTGACTGGCAACTGAGGGTAACGAGCTAGGCCAGCCAGTTAGTACTGTAGTAGAGACCCCAAGTATGCACCCAGTCATTAATTCAAGGATTTCATGTACATCAGTAACCCTGAGGGTCTTGGAAGGGCACACAATATCTACTCTAGCCTGTCCCTCAGCAAATCCAAGCTTAAATGTAAATGCTAATGGGCTTGGAAAATCTGGTCTGATCGTGTCATGGAATATCACTGGCTTGAGTACAAAGATTCAAAGCCCGGAATGGGCTTTGTTTATTAATTTGCATACCATATGTATATCTCAAGAAACTTGGTTACTTGAACCCCAGCATCTCACTGTTTTTTTTAAATTATAGTATACCCACAGAAAAAAGTAAAAGAGGTCTGCAATCTGGAGGTTTAACAATCTGGATAAGGCAGGATCTAGGAACCACTGTAAAAGTGCTTCCAACAAATCACAAAGACATACAGATTGTAACACTTAAGTTCAATCAGGTCAAATCTGTAGACATTTATAATGTGTACGCTAGAAGTACAGGGGGAAAGAAATCTGGAACATTTATCGCTCTTGAGGATATTATAGATATATATTCTGCCCAATCTCACATAATTGTAGCAGGAGATTTTAACGCAACTTTTGAACCCCTGTTAAGTGGCAATTGGAACTTCACAGAGGAACAAGATAAACAGTGGAGTGTCCCTAAATTAGAGTTGGAGCCAGTAAAGAAATGGACGGAACTGGCGATTCAAATTAATTCATTTTGTCTAAACAAAGTCTCCAGGGTATTGTCTGCTATAGAAATCTCTACATCCAAAAATTGAATGTTCCTTTCACTGATGGTGGCAGTAAATTGCAGTACTGAGTTCATATACAACTTTTCTAATACAAATCTAAAAAGATTTGTAAAGCATGCACTTCTTTTGGTAGTAGCAGTAAACGATTCTAGATCTTAAACTGAGGTGTCACCCGATATCTTGCCACTAGGAAGGAAGGCTAGGATAGTGCAAAACAGTCCGTAATTAATTCGAACTAACTTAGGGCTGGCCCAGTATCCCGTTTGCAGGCATTGATGCCACCTGAGAGTGACCTTGGGAAGACGTTGCTTTTGAAAGAGGGACGCCATGCCAAACAGCCACAAAAGCAATCTGGGCGGGGAGGGGGTCTAACTGTGATCACAACGGGCCCATTTCATAAAATTTTTCAATGCACACCTATTGGCAGAGGAATTGAACAAAGGACTGCCTTGCAAAAAGCGCACCCAGCTTCTCTTTCCCTCTCCATTCTCTGTGTCCAAGTGGAGGCCTCGATCAAACATGTCCTGCTGGTTGTACTCCCAACCCCCAGCTGAGACTGGTGCTGGCCAAAGGACGACTCGCCATCCACGGACACTGCGCATCCACCCACAGGTCACAAATGGTTGGCAGATGCGTGTGAGGGGGAGCAGCAGCTATTGATGAAGGCCAGTGAGGAATGACCTCTGCTCCCGGGCACATCTTAATCAATCTGCCCCAAGTGATCGAGTCCGATCAGCAAAAAAGAATCAGATGAAGAGCCTCATCTGTCGCCGATCCAACACTCAGCATTTCTCCCTCTGGTCTGCTGCCCCCTCCAGCCCCTGCACAGACATATAACACCTCACGCTTAACCCGTCAGCTCTCGGGCCTACCGCAGCGTCAGGCTGCGAGGCCCTGGCAACGGAGGATCCCTTGACAGGCACCACGCTGAGGAGAAGAGCCTAGGGCCTCTCTGCCCTCGGAGCCCATCCTGAGGTAGAATAGACTACTGCACTCTTTCAGCATGTGGGAGAACAGGGCCTCTCAACCACCGGCCCCCACCAGGAGGTTGTACAGGGCCTCTCCGCCGTGAGTCCCACCAGGTGGGAGCAGTCGCGGCCGGCATGATCGGTGGGTGGGGGGAGGCGAAAATTGGGTAGTTGCGGGGGGGGGGAACGGAAGTGGGGATGGGGGAGGCGGGAGGGGTTACCTAAAAAAAATAATAAAACTTACTGTTAGACTCCCGCGCCACTGCAGCTTCTGGATGGGTCAGACCTCCGTCATCCTGTATTTTCGAATTCCAGAAGCTTCGTCATCAGGAAAGGCAGCCTTCCTCCCTCCGCTCCGCCAATAAACAATGCTGCAATGGCAGCGTTGTGATTGGTGAGGGGCAGCGGAGAAAGCCCCGGCAGCCAGGCCATTTTCTCCACATTGAGAGAAAGGGAGAGTGGGCGGCTCTGCTCAAGGGCAGGGGGGAGGGCCGACCAAACAGTCAATACCCACAACAGTGTGTAAACCATTCCCCCCCCTGCCCTCGAGCAGGACTGCCCACCCTCGCGCCCCCAGCCAGGCTCTTCTGCTTTCTCGCAGTGCGAGAAGCAGAAACATAAAAGGTAGTTTTTATCATTTATGTTTCTACCTTCTCACATTGCGAGAAAGCAGTGAGGGCGACGCCCCCACGCCCCAAAGGGGGAGCCGCCACTGTTCCACCTTAAAAGTGCACCGGACCTGTAGATTAAAAGAATAGGAAGGGACAACACACAGAATAGAGAATGAATAAGACTTTTGCAAAGGAATTTTCAATAGTGAACCCCAAGGGTTTTACCCATCGTAAATGGTATAGTTACCATGAAGCCACCGGGTGGAGGCCTACCAGCAGACCGCAGGCTGGAGAAATGTAGGGACCGACGTCCAGTTGCCTATTAGTAAAAAGTTCACATTTTTAGAGAGCAATGCTCATCAGAAAATCAGCGTCAGACGTATTTCAGGCAGCAAAACTGTAAAAAGATGGAACCTAAAACGCAATCTTGTTAAGTTCCACTGTATACTATATCTGTCTCCCCTTCCTGTTTTCCAATGACATTTTATAATCATTGATGACAAGTAAATATGTAACAAACTCTTCCTTTCACGTCTTTCAGGGAATGGGTGGATCCGCATTGTTCTATTTGAATTGCATGCTTGGCAACTGTGGTGCAATCCTAGTAGGTATGATGGGGAAGCAAAGATTTCCCTCACAAAATGCAGGTTCACAGTACTATAGCAATGTTATAATGAATGGTGAACTCACTGGAGATAAAAGAGTGAATGTGACTGTGGCTCACTATAACGTGTAGAATGTAGATATGCATTGGCCAATACTATAGCAATGACAGGAGTGCTGGACGTGAGTTCCCTGGAGATAACTCAGTAAATGCTAGGGTGCTCAAATCACTTGTAGAGTCCAGATGTGATTAGACTACTCTCACATTAAAACTTCTAGGGAATCTCAGCAAGATAGCCATGGAAAATGACATATGAAAATACATGAGAGGAGGAGGTGGGGATTGTGGAACACCAGGCAGGATACTTTTGGGTGGGCTCAACGTGGGTAGTGTGGCTCAATGATTGGAGCGGCAGACCCTGATGCAGAGGTCTAGCCCGGGACCAGGGTTCAATTCCCCGCCTCGGCGGGTCTTGGGCTCAAAAATTTCCACGGACCTGATAATTCTCGCCTTGGTGCCTATTCCAATCAAGGAGTCCCACTCGGCAACTCTGGGCAATAGCTTGCTTAATCTCCACAACGGCCCCCTCAACGCTAAGGATGTTTGGCCTCCACCTTGGGGGTGCCCAGGAGTGGATGCCTCACACGGAAATCCAGGATGGGTTCCACAGCGGTATTCGTACAAGCGCCTTGAGACCCTTGCGGGTGAGTAGTGCGCTATACAAGTATCAATTTACATTTTTTTTACATTTTAGTGTCAGCTCAGTAGCTTGTCAGAAATGAGGGAGGAGCATCATCACAGCAGTGAAGAAAGTGTCTCACCTGCTGATGAAGCAGGGCGTAACTCGCCACTCCACGCCTTGGTCCTGTACCTCAAAAAACCACGTGGCACGGGGGCTAAGCATCGAAGAAGCACTCTCCCACCATGTTGGGAACAAAACCATGCGCGAGCTAAGGCTCCACCAATGGCTACACAGGGAGAATTTGATGATTGTAATTTCTCGCGGAAGCCTTTTGTCAAAGAGTTTTCCCAAAGGACCGCTATGTGTGGTCCAGGAGCTCTGATTTTTTTTTATTTCAAATCAAAAGACTCGAGAAGTGGCAGTATTTCAGTGACACAAAAAAACACATGGCCTTGAGGTGCTGGAAGGTTTCTCTCAGTCCTTATCGGCCGTTTCCGATTTTCCCGCCTATATCTTCAATGATTTGCATAGCTCACCCCGTGACCCGGCAGGAGAAATAAACTCGGAAGGCTTGCTCTAAATAATGCAGAGGTTCGAACCTCCATTAGCCTCTGGCCTAATGGCGGATGGACCACTTCCTGAGGCACTGACGTCACAAGCCTGCAGATGGTCCACCTCTAAATAAGAAGAGGAACCACCGGAGTTGCGGGCATATAATCCACCAGTTTACAGCAGTTTTCCTGCTCCTCCATTCCCTAAATCTCTCCATGAATTCACCGGGGAGAGCCGGAAATGAGAAATAACACGAAGAATAATGTTATGTTACCTTTAATGCTGCTCTGAGGCATGTTTGGATGGAGCACATCAACTATTACAGACAATTACAGTCAAACTGATGCATTTTCTTTTCTTGTTGAGGAAGTGTGTGTACCTAATCATTCACGAATGTTTACGGTACTAAATTATTTCTAAATAAACATACTGAAACCTCTATGTAGAACAAAATATTTAATATGTGACATCACTACAGTTAAATATATTCTGCTAATTGCACTGTTTTGTGAGTTACTATGGCAATGGAATTCATCATCCATCTGTCTAAGCTCCAATTAGCACAGGTACCGGACATCCATCAGCACAACATCAAGCATATTTATGAGATTAAAGGCCAGCTAAATGTTTGCATTACCTCATTAATCACCACGTGATCTGTTTCAAATCAGTTGCCCTCATGTTAGTAGGAGCTTTTAAAAACCTTCCTGCACTCCCCATTTCACTAACACATGATTTACATTTAATGCACAATTTTATTCTAAATACTTGTACAGTAGACTAAAAACAACGTCTCTCAATACAAAACATAAATAAATAAAATTCATGCTTTCGGATTATGCAACAAGACATTAATTTTAGAAACTTCTTTCCAGGTATTTTCTAGAATCCAGATCACATTGCCTGGTGATCATTTGCATTTGTTTTTGAGAATCCTAAAAAAAGATGTATGAAATAATGACAAGCCAAAGTAACAGACCATGCTGCAACTGGAGACGGATTCCAGTCCTCAGAGACCCTAGGAACATAGGAACCAGCGAGGACGATTCATCCCAATCCAGTGGAATAAAGCCAAGCACATGACCAAACTTTGGGCGCAGTTTATTACAACTACATTCAAGATGGTTGCCTGGTCTTGCAGGATCCTGAGGTTCTACTGAAGTCTTGGAATAAATAACTCACAACCGGACTAATAGTCAATTTCAAGTCAAAATGAGGAGAATGCTGTCATGAGACCAATGATTCATGAGCAATGTCATGGGGCTAGCTGGGGGAATGAAACAGGGAGGCAGAAGTGTTGAGGTAGCTTCATTAAGGAGTTTTTGGGGTGAAAATAGTCAGTGAGCAGATGAGACCCCTGACTGGACTTGGGAACTGAGGGGGGAATGCACATGGACAGAAGTGCTGCAGACGACGCAACCCAGCACAGTAAGCTGATATATATTATCAAAGTAACGTCATAGAGAGTGCAGGAAAGTGGATTCTAACTTATTCAAACACCTGTATCTTTCACTTTTTTCACTACCTGGTTTATGGACTTCAGCTGTTAGTTAGTCTCACTACTTAAGTCTCACCCATTATAGCTCTGGTATAATGGATTGGAAGTGCTAGCTATCAACTTCCACCTGTTAAGATAAGATCCAGTGCTGTGCAGCTAGGGTAGGAGGCACATCGCTGGTTGCACATGAACATGCATGAGTGCAAGTGTGCATGCTAAGGGCTCGATTACGATGTCGGTGGTAAAGCGTTCTGACAGAATCAGTTTCAGAATGGTTTCCGGCCGAATCTGATTCAGGGGGTCCGTTCGACCAATTACGATGGTTCTAGATACCATTCAATCGGACTCCCATTGATTTCAATGTGAGCCTGTGTCCCGACTAAATACACAGGCTCCCTTTGAAGAATGGAGTGGGTGTGGAAAGTCATGCAGCATGTGGTGTGCACCCCTTTGTGCCAGCCACACTGTGCATGGTATAACAGGGGGCCCTCGGGTACCCCCACGAGACTTATTTGGAAGGCTCTAGGTAAAGGGGGCCTGCTACTGGCCCCCAAAGTCAGATTCCGACAGCCGATCCATGTTGAACAAACCGACTCGGAAAGGCTGTCCAAATCCGACATCTTAATCGCTCGGTCAGAAACGCGGTCCGTAGACCTGTACCAGTCAGCTCTGAATGACTCAGTTCCTATGAATGCCATTCAGAACTGAGTCGGAAAGTCCTAACTCTTTCCGAACATTGTAATCGGTCATTTGCAAAGCCCTAAGAGTGTGAGACTAATGTCTTGCTCAACCCGAAATCTGCACACAGGTAACTTCATGTAGAAGGGACCCTTCAGGGACTGATGCTGACCTGGTGTACACCTTATAATGTGAGTGGGAAATACAATATAGGCAACATATGCACTAAACTGAAGTTGTGCCATTCTGAGGCCTAGTGACTAGCATGATGCAGTGATCATATGTGAAAAATAAACTCCAAGGGCAAATCCAATTTTGTTTGGTCACATTTGATCTCCTTCTGGCACTTGAAATGTGTCATATTTCTCTGACTCAGCTCCCTTATTAGATTCGAGCGCATTGTTAATTACCCTACTGACCAGTAGGAGGATCAAAGCCATTCCAAACAACAGAGCCAGTTGCCAGTGCTTAGATATGTTCCTGGGAAACTGGAAAGGGGGTGGGGGCAGGATTGAGCCTGCATGTGGTAATTACTTTCCGCAATGCACCAGACCTGGGAGGTTCATCCCAAGGAGAACAAAGGGGATAGGACAGACCTCTGGAGTCAATCACAGAAGGGGCTCCACTTTGATGATTTGAGTGGAAAAAGCCAGGCAGCTGGTGATGTTAGGGGCCTGGCATAGTCTCCCAGAGAAGCTCTTTCAACCATCCAGTTGAAATCTCTATCATGGAATGTCTCAAGTTGCTGCACAGGACGGGTGGGACAGGGGTGGGTCGATAATTTTTTGCCTTGACTCTTGTCTACTTCCCTCTCTTCCCGGGGCTTGGGTAGAAAACCCTTCCTTCCTGTCTTTCGGTGGTGGAAGGCCAGGACTTTAACCAAACGGCTTTCCCCGTACTCTGATCACTGCGCTTATTCAAGGTTTTAGCTAGGGGTACTTTACTTGCTTTGTGAGTTTTTGTGGGGAAGAAATTTTGTGCTGCAGGTATAACATTAGATGTGGATCTTATTAACCCCTCACATTTATCATTGACCATAGAGGTTAAGATAATGATCAGTGCCCTCAGGGACTCTATTTCATCCCGAAATAGAATAACAAGGTTAGTCAA
This sequence comes from Lissotriton vulgaris, assembly GCF_964263255.1. Lineage (NCBI taxonomy): Eukaryota > Metazoa > Chordata > Amphibia > Caudata > Salamandridae > Lissotriton > Lissotriton vulgaris. Next base: position 1,275,707,817 of record NC_141696.1, on the reverse strand, counting down.
AGCACCAACTTCCATGGGCATTGCCTTGTCCCTGCTATTATCGGTAATTAAGGGGGCAGGGAGCTCGTCGTGGATTTCAGCCAGAACCGCAAACCTGTTACCAAGAGGTACATGGGAAACAGGTGGCAGTAGCGGGTTTTCACTCTCAAGGTCAAGGTGGATAGTCAGGTCATCATTACTGAGGGACTCGTTAGATGGAGTTAAACAGTCCCCAGTTAGATTAATCGTGCTATCCTTAAGTTTCCTTTTTGCCTTAAATATGTCTGGAATTGTTGCTGGGAGTGCAACTGGATCATTTACTTGCTTTAAGGAAACCCCTCCCTTATCACTTGTGGCACTCTCACTAGTGCCTCCTTGATCAGCCACAAGGATATCTCTGCACTCATCCACAAGAACATCAATACGGTCCATTACACTATTTCCGGCTGACTGACTTGACTTCTTTGATGTTTTATTCCCCTTACAGAGCTTTGAGGGATTACCAGATCCATTTCCCCCTTCCATTGCCTTTACGTTTCCTCATGGAGCCTATAGATGACTTTAACTAATATATCAACAAATCCCCACAAAGTTCCTCCTACAGTAGTATTGATGGATGTAGTCTGCTTAAACGGTTGTTAGGGATGTGGCCTGGCCCGGCCTCGTTCGGCCCCTGATGGCCACAGATGGCCCGCCCTCTGCCCTGGCTGGATGGGACAGGGCATGAGCAACTTCCGGTCGCGTAGGCTGCTGGGAAGTGTAGTCCGCCGTGCCGTGCCGCGATGGCCAGATGGTGCAGTGGCAGGCGGCAGGATTTCAGGAAGGCTGGTGGTATCGCTGAAACAGCGCGGAAGGGCTATGGCGCTCCTGACACCCTCCGATACTCCAAGGTAAGTTTTGATATGACCCCCACTCCCCCGGGGCTCTCGCTGGACTTGAGAGCACCTCCGGGGGGCGGGACAGGGCGTGAGCGGCTTCCGGTCACGTAGGCTGCTGGGAAGTGTAGTCCGCCGTGCCGCGATGGCCAGATGATGCAGATGCAGGCGGCAGGAATTCAGGAAGGCTGGTGGTCTCGCTGAAACAGCGCGGAAGGGCTAGGGCGCTCCTGACACCCTCCGATACTCCCAGGTCAGTTTTGATATGACAGCAAAAGACACAATATGGTGGACGTTATTTTTCTCACCAAGCCACCACTAACTGATGGATTAAACCCAGATCTGTGACTGGGGGTGAATGTTTTGCCATTGTGCAACATTCCGTCCATCATCTTGTGTGTTTTTCAGTTCACCCTATGTGGGAAGGGTATGCCCAGACGTGGGTCCCTTGCTCACTAAGCCACTGGAGTCAAGCTATCCTGGCTGAAAACGTCTGATAGCCAGAAACCGGTCCTAGGATGCCTGATTCCGGTCCAGGAAAGACATGGCTTGACAGTTCGGGCTGGACTGTTCCCATGAGGCACAGGGTCAAGACTGATTTGCATATGGCCATGTCTGAACTGGGGTGGCTTGGTGAGCTAAATAACTGATGGATTAAACCCAGATCTGTGACTATGGGTGAATATTTTGCCCTTGTACAACATTCCGTCCATCATCTTGTGTGTTTTGCTGTTCAGCCTATATGGGAAGGGTAGGCCCAGACGTGGGTCCTTTGCTCACAAAGCCACTGGAGTCAAGCTCTCCTGGCTGAAGATGGCTGATAGCCAGAAACCGGTCCTAGGATGCTTGATTACGGTCCAGGAAAGACATGGCTTGGCAGTTCGGGCTGGACTGTTCCCATGAGGCACAGGGTCAAGACTGATTTGCATATGGCCATGTCTGAACTGGGGTGGCTTGGTGAGCTAAATAACTGATGGATTAAACCCAGATCTGTGACTGGGGGTGAATGTGTTTCCATTGTGCAACATTCCGTCCATCATCTTGTGTGTTTTGCTGTTCACCCTATGTGGGAAGGGTATGCCCAGACGTAGGTCCCTTGCTCACTAAGCCACTGGAGTCAAGCTATCCTGGCTGAAGACGGCTGATAGCCAGAAACCCGTCCTAGGATGCTTGATTCCAGTCCAGGAAAGACATGGCTTGGCAGTTCGGGCTGGACTGTTCCCATGAGGCACAGGGTCAAGACTGATTTGCATATGGCCATGTATGAACTTGGGTGGCTTGGTGAGCTAAATAACTGATGGACTAAACCCATATCTGTGACTGGGAGTGAATGTGTTTCCATTGTGCAACATTCCGTCCATCATCTTGTGTGTTTTGCTGTTCACCCTATGTGGGAAGGGTATGCCCAGACGTGGGTCCCTTGCTCACTAAGCCACTGGTTTCAAGCTATCCTGGCTGAAGACGGCTGATAGCCAGAAACCCGTCCTAGGATGCTTGATTCCGGTCCAGGAAAGACATGGCTTGGCAGTTCGGGCTGGACTGTTCCCATGAGGCACAGGGTCAAGACTGATTTGCATATGGCCATGTCTGAACTGGGGTGGCTTGGTGAGCTAAATAACTGATGGATTAAACCCAGATCTGTGACTACGGGTGAATATTTTGCCCTTGTACAACATTCCGTCCATCATCTTGTGTGTTTTGCTGTTCAGCCTATATGGGAAGGGTAGGCCCAGACGTGGGTCCTTTGCTCACAAAGCCACTGGAGTCAAGCTATCCTGGCTGAAGATGGCTGATAGCCAGAAACCGGTCCTAGGATGCTTGATTACGGTCCAGGAAAGACATGGCTTGGCAGTTCGGGCTGGACTGTTCCCATGAGGCACAGGGTCAAGACTGATTTGCATATGGCCATGTCTGAACTGGGGTGGCTTGGTGAGATAAATAACTGATGGACTAAACCCAGATCTGTGACTGGGAGTGAATGTGTTTCCATTGTGCAACATTCCGTCCATCATCTTGTGTGTTTTGCGGTTCACCCTATGTGGGAAGGGTATGCCCAGACGTGGATCCCTTGCTCACTAAGCCACTGGAGTCAAGCTATCCTGGCTGAAGACGGCTGATAGCCAGAAACCCGTCCTAGGATGCTTGATTCCGGTCCAGGAAAGACATGGCTTGGCAGTTCGGGCTGGACTGTTCCCATGAGGCACAGGGTCAAGACTGATTTGCAAATGGCCATGTCTGAACTGGGGTGGTTTGGTGAGCATAATTAACTTATGGATTAAACCCAGATCTGTGACTGGGGGTAAATGTTTTGCCATTGTGCAACATTCCGTCCATCATCTTGTGTGTTTTGCTGTTCATCCTATGTGGGAAGGGTATGCCCAGACATGGGTCCCTTGATCAGTAAGCCACTGGAGTCAAGCTACCATGGCTGAAGACAGCTGATAGTCAGACACCGGTCCTAGGATGCTTGATTCCGGTCCAGGAAAGACATGGCTTGGCAGTTCGGGCTGGACTGTTCCCATGAGGCACAGGGTCAAGACTGATTTGCATATGGCCATGTCTGAACTTGGGTGGCTTGGTGAGCTAAATAACTGATGGATTAAACCCAGATCTGTGACTGGGAGTGAATGTGTTTCCATTGTGCAACATTCCGTCCATCATCTTGTGTGTTTTGCTGTTCACCCTATGTGGGAACGGTATGCCCAGACGTGGGTCCTTTGCTCACTAAGCCACTGGAGTCAAGTTATCCTGGCTGAAGACGGCTGATAGCCAGAAACCCGTCCTTGGATGCTTGATTCCGGTCCAGGAAAGACATGGCTTGGCAGTTCGGGCTGGTCTGTTCCCATGAGGCACAGGGTCAAGACTGATTTGCAAATGGCCATGTCTAAACTGGGGTGACTTGAAGAGCTAAATAACTGATGGATTAAACCCAGATCTGTGATTGGGGGTGAATGTTTTGTCATTGTGCAACATTCCGTCCATCATCTTGTGTGTTTTGCTGTTCACCCTATGTGGGAAGGGTATGCCCAGACATGGGTCCCTTGCTCAGTAAGCCACTGGAGTCAAGCTACAATGGCTGAAGACGGCTGATAGCCAGGAACCGGTCCTAGGATGCTTGATTCCGGTCCAGGAAAGACATAACTTGGCAGTTCGGGCTGGACTGTTCTCATGAGGCACAGGGGCAGGACTGATTTGCATATGGCCATGTCTGAACTGGGATGGCTTGGTGAGCTAAATAACTGATGGATTAAACCCAGATCTGTGACTGGGGGTGAATGTTTTGCCATTGTGCAACATTTTGTCCATCATCTTGTGCGTTAAGAAGATGGAGTTGACAGGAGCCTAAAGAAGACCTGAACCGTGTCTGGGGTGCTAAAGCACTCTGAACTTAGTTTACAAGGAACACTGTGTATTAAACTCTTTATGGACAGTCGTTCTGAACCCCTTACATCTACTGAGGCACAGTAGAGGGATGGACCTGCAGGGGGGACCCTGCAAGAAAATGGTTCTACTAAAACTTCAGAGGACTGACTCTGTAGAGGGGTAGCCCTTGTTGCAGGACGCCCCTTCACCCCTGCCATCACACTGGGCCATGCAAATGGCAATGGAGACTGTGGGGCATGAACAGTGCATGCCAGATGGGTATTCTGCCTTGAGGGCTGCAGTGTGCTACTGAAAGTGACCCCCAGCTGAGAAAACATCAGGTGCTAGACAGAGGACAGGTCCTTGACAAGGAGGTTAAGTGCAAAGAGAAATCAAGCCCTCAAAGTAAAATAAATACCATTAGGCCTGCAGACCCCCCTTCTGAAGGCTACAGCTGGCCACCAGGAGCGATATGATGTAATAATAAATCAATTTGAACTTACGTTTTTGTTTTGAAGCTTTAGAGTATGGTGACCCCCTGATTGTGAGTCTAAAGGCTGTACTGCTGCATGTAAAAAAACTGAAGAAAGGCTCATGCATTTTGGTGAACTTGAAAATTACAAAGTTACAGTGATTATTTGCTAGCCTTATCGAAGGTCATTAAAATGTGTTATTGATGATTACAAACTTAACAGCAAACCTTTATAGATTTTAAGGAAGGTCATCTAAATGATTTATTGACAATCGCAGGGTTAAGAGTGCCCTACTGAATGCCACTGTAAGATGGCACTATTCTTATAACGGTAATGAGTTACCATGGCATATTATACTTTCATTAATGTGGTGTCCCCCTGACGAAGCTAGTAGGCCTGCCTTTGATAACAACACCCTTTGTATTGTATTTAGTACATGTGTGTGGCTACTGTGGGTATAGTGTTCAGGGTTTGCTTGGAGTATTAACTTTTAGGGGGTTTCTCCATAGATATATGTCACGTTATTATGTATAAGTGTGCAAACTAATGCGTAGTATGGGGTAGTCTTTGCTTATTAAAATACTTGTCCTTTTTATAAGTTAAATGACAGACTGGATCTAATTTATTGGGTATTGTTTGTTGCATGCTTGCAAACGGGGATAGTAGCTCATACCACCTGCACCGAGTGGGTCTTGCTATCCTGAGATATTGAAATGCTACCACTATGTGCTTGGTTCCCAGAAGCCATAGGGTTGCAGACATAAGGACCAACATCCTTCACAACTAATAACACACGTTCTTGTAAATGTCATGAATCATTTCATTTTTTAATAATTTGTGAAGTCATGAGAAATTAATTTGGAGGGAAAGTTTTGGTTTTCACGTTGGAGGTATGAGTTATGGTTTGCACAGCTAAGCGTTGCTGGTCAATATCAGGGGGGTTCATTTTGTGACAATAACGTGACAGTAACTATGGACAAAGTGGATCTCTGAAGCTTGTTTTTAAAACAAATATCTCACCTGTTATGTGCACTACAAATATTGTTGACTTACACTTAACAATTATTTGCTGTGATTTTTTTTATGATATACTACATCTTCTATAAAATAAATCCCTCTTCTCCATGATCCACTGTGTATGGTCTTAACCTGCTCCCAGCAGGGCTTGGTAGCAGGCTCAGCACCCCACTGCCTACACAACCAACTTCCACGTCAAATGTGAGCCTTACATGCTTCCAACTCCAGTGGTGCCCATCAAAGAAAAGAGGACCTAACATTTGCTACAGAAATTGCAGGCATTAGTTAGCACGTGCAAATAATAGCATGGAGCTGTTGGACCTGGACATTTCTGCAGGAGCATCCCCAAACATTTTTCCTTCACTCCTTCTATTTTTGCTGAATTCATGTTTGTTGTCTTTAGGACTCTGTGCACTTTACTATTGCTAAGCAGTGCTAAAGTACTTGTGCTCTCTCCTCAAAACATGGTAATGTTGGCTTATACCCAATTGACATATTTAATTTACTTATACGTCCCGAGTAAATTACTACTACATGTGCCCAGGGCCTGTAAATTGAATGCTACTAGTGGGCCTGCAGCACTGATTGTGCCACCCACTTAAGCAGCCCTTTAAATGTGTCCAGGCCTGCCATTGCAGAGCCTGTGTGTGCACTCTAAATTACCATTCCAGCCTGGCAAAATAAACCTGAACCTTTCTTCTCAATGCACATAAGACAGCCCGGAGGGCAGGGTGCATTGTATTTAAAAAGTGGGACCTGTACTTTTCAGTTTTACAGGTGCTGGTAGTGAAGCACTCTTACATTCATTTTTCACTCGTGCATGGCCTATCTCTCATAAGTTAACATTGGAGTTGTCTTATTACATAATCTCCAAATGGGAAGGTATGACCAGTTCGTGTTTAGAGTTTCTGGAATCCTAATTTAAGATCCTAACTTATGGGAAGTTGGATCTTAAATTAAAATTCTGAAAATGCCACTTTTAGAAAATTGTTGTTTTCTTGCCTTTGCCCTTTGGTGCCTGCAGCCTGTCTCTGGTCACCTGAATGAATGTACTTGGCAGTTGGGCCACACACAATGGGAGCTGAGGTCTGACTGGATGGGCCATCACTGGGAGGTTGGGAGGGAGGAGCATGGCCCAGCCTCACTAACACCTGAATACAACCACACAAATGGCCCAACAGCTTTGCATTGTCACTTCAGCCAGCTTGGAGCAAGGCCAGAGGGTGTAGGGAATTATATGCACTTTAAAGACACTGTCTAGAACTTTTCCCATCTTCCAGAACCAGGGCACCAGGGTATAAAAAGACACCAACTCTTCAGCACACTTTAGGACCTGTGGATACTCTATTGGGAAGAAGGACTTTTGTGTTGCTATAAGGACTGCCAATCTGCTGGACTGCTGCTCTATAGGAACTGCTGTCCAGCTAAACTAACCTGCTGTGCTGCCCTGCTGACTGCTACCCTCTTGCCTAGGTAATAACTGGGCCTGCAACTCATCTTGAACAAAGGGCCCCAAAATTACTCAAAGGGCCAGTCTACTGGCCTCCTGATCTGAGCCGCAGGAACACAAAGGCTCCAGAATAGCTCCTGAATCCATCTTCAGCGAGTTCCTGACCCCCAAGTGGTGCCCTCAGGTCCTGAACCTTTGATGTGGCTCTTGAAATTAAGCTTTTGGGCTTTTCACAACCTCAAACTGGCCCATTCACACCGAGATTGCGCCGTCCGCCCATCTTCCAACAGCAAGCATCGATCACCGCGGAGGACTGCTAATGCCAAGCACCAGCCTACCCGCCTGCAACTCCCAGCCTGCTCCTGGCAGCACACCGACCACCACCGCTACACTTTCTTTGCTCCCGACAACCCTTTCCAATGCGAACGGGACTCCTGGTACATAACTTGAGAAGGTAAAACTTCAGTGGGACTATTCTGTGATTGGCCTGAACTTTTGACTTTGACCCTGTCCAGTGCTACTTTATAGTTGTGGTTGATGCTTTATAGTTTTAGGTGCTATATTGCAGTTTATTCTTTACCAATGTATAACTCCGGTTCTATTGATCACATTTTTGGTCTTGTTTTATTTACTAAATCAAGCTCTAGTTTTCAACCTGGTGTGGGATGTTTTTGTGAGGTGTTTACACTGTTTTATTGTTTGAAGTGTTGCACAATTACTTTAAACAGTACCTCTAAATTAAGCCAGACTGCTCTGTGCCAAGATACCATGGATTGAGTTCAGGTTAACTTGGAGTGTGGTTTTTTGCCTTATCCTGACAAGGATTGTGGTTGCTGCTTGACCAGGGCTCACACTCCAGTCAGTAACTCAATTTCCTACAGGAGTATTACGTAAGGGTGAATTAAATATCAAGTAGGTATTATGCATCACCATTGGATGACCATAATATCACCACCTGTGGCTTAGTCCTCTTCAGAACATTTATTATTGGTCTACTAAAGTATAAAAAGAATATTTATCAAATTAAGCCATTACTAAACAAAAACACATTGTATATTTATTCTATGAATGGTGATAGGCGTGTGCTACCAAGTGGTTCTGGAGCAACACAGGCTCACATTTTTGTTCAATATAAATTTCATATGTTGGGCTCAATGTATGAAAGAGGGCTTATACTCCCACATGGTATGCAACTCAAGCCACAATTGCACTGGACGAAGGCACAGAAGGCAGGGAATCAGAAAGAAATCCCTGTATGCAATTTAAATTTACATTGTAGATAGATACACAGGACTGGATTTTGAAAAGTATCTAGGCAAGGGAGACATCATTTAAAGAGGAAACAATCATATAAAACTGGTGGTGATCAGCATAAAGACGTCAAGAGATATTGGACTTTTGTCTCAGTTTTGGTCTCAGTTAAACTTAAGAGCATAACTTAAGTTTAACTGACACTATAGTCTAACTCTACTACTTGTAATACCCTTTGTACCAAAAGCGGTAGAGTTTTGTGTTAGTTTACGTTTGCGAATCGGGACGAAGATTTCTTATTTATCAGAATTAAGCTTCAGGCTGCTAGTTTTTATCCAATCAGCTACTTTAACGGGTCACACTTTAAAAGATTCTTGGGTAATATAGGTATTTCTTTCAATAGAAAACATGCTGATCCAACAAATCTGCTGGGATAGTGATTTAAGCTTTTAGAATGTCATCCTTAGTGAGAAAAATATTTTCTTTCACATGAGTGGAAAAAGAGCACATTTCTAGAAGGACATTGTTTATTAAAAAGAACGATACTTGAGAAATAGCTGTGTCAATACGGTCTTCCGAATGTAGACTGAAGTCCCTTAGGAAGATGTTGATTATGGAAGAACTCAATGTTTCTATAAAGGGCTTCCTTAGTTGTACGACAAATAGAAGGTTCTCTCTCAGGAGTCATGCCTGGTGTAAAATTTGGTATGCTTTGCGTAACTTTAAATTACATTGACAGATCTTGAAATATGGAGAATGTTTCAAATGTCAATCTCTTACATTAAATCAATATTCTATTAATGATCACAAAAATACCTCTCCAGTTTACATTTCTATTCATGGTGTACTATCAAATTGCCAGTGGTGATGATGATAACCATTACTACCTGGATGGCATCACTAAAGTCACTTTGCTAGGTTTCTGTTCAAAATAATAGGACAAGATTATTGGTGAGGAGAGTATTTGCAAATTCTGGACAATCAACAGTTGAGTAAAAGGCAGTTGAAAGAGAAACGAGCAGTGATAAGTGAGGATGTGGTCATGGTATATACCTAAATCAGTTTTCTAGGGTAGGAGCAATTGCTGTATGTATGCAACTGGTTTTCTAGTGTTCATAATGATCCATATCTAAGACGTATCACAGCAGAGACTTTAAGCTACCTGAGTTTGATAATCTAGGAGCAGAACTTCAATGTCTTTAGGGGATAAAATCAAAGAAGTTCCATTGGTATATTGTTCATTGTTAATTCACGAAGTAGATCACGATTGTGGTCTGGACAAATATGGAGAAGAGCATGTTTAGCGTTGAGCAATGATACTTCCAAAGTGTGTCTAATCAAGTATTGTGGGTCAAAAGAAAGATCTCAAATTATTCGTACACAGATCAGAGGACAACATATTTGTGGGAATACCTCACCTATGTATGGGATATGTGACCTTGTAAGGATGGGAGCGGCCATTGTGATTGCTGAGAATATGGAATGGGATGCATGAGGAGATGGCATAGTCATTTCTGGTTCTTTTTTGGGATGATGGGGATTGTTAGTAGGATTGTGAGCAGGAGCCTGATTTTCAGAATCATCAGGATAGTTCGTAAGCCAGCAAACGTCTTGAAAGTCTGAGTAACATGTTCACATTCTAAGCGCACCGTCTCCCTTTGTGGATGATGCTGAAACCTCCCGTTACACTTTCATTTACAACACTCCATTGCATTACAGGTATGGTCATGTTATACATTCTGCAGTCCATACATACATGCATACAACTAAAAATATACAGGCATACAAAGAGGATTGTAGATGATATAGAGCGTCTCTATATCAGTTTACATATTCAATGTACAACATACTCCTTACATCATGCATTTTGTAATATTAGGAAAAGATCAACGCAATTCGTTCCCTGTGTTACTGCTATCCCGGAGGTTTCCCGGGACCTTTACTTTAGAATTGATCAACCACACGATTTCCATCGAAATGCAGGTATTAAACTATTTATGGAACATGCAGGCGATTTTTTAAAATAGATTTAATAATAATAGTTGCATTTAAACAAGCAGTGGCAAATCATTTTCACATGCTGTCGGAATGCACAGTGCGACTGGTGGATCAGCGGCCATTTCGATCGGCAGGGTTGAGTCTGAAGTCACTGTGAACTTTCAGAGAGGCGTGTTCATGCTTGTCCGTGCTGCTTTCTGGGACCGAGTCGGTGATGGCCTGAGTCGCTGCATTTCTTTTGAATCATGGAAAAACATAAAAGCATCATGAAACATTCCAAAATTCCTTTATAGTAATTAGCTGGCTGCGTCATCGTTTGTAGTATCCTGGTCTTTCCTTTTGGCAGTGATTTTAAATGCTAAAAGTAAAACACATTAAAGGAGAAAATAGTCCACTTGTGAAGAAGAATTGTGTATTTAAAACAGGTTTGGATACGCATATCACAACAGAAACTCGAACTGGCAGACAATAGGCACATGTATAGCTGAGTAGTCAAAATGAAAACTCAAAAATATCTGAAAGGAAATAGTGCAAAGTTGGACGGACATGTCCTCCGAAGCTATAACTGAACCGTTCTAATTCAGTGGCACAGTGAAAGTACAAATCTCCAAATGCTTGTGTGGATTGTAAATTGACCGATATTGGCAATCCCTAAGGACTGACTTCAAAGAGGCGTCTACTAGCGAAAAATGCACAGGTTTCTTTCCACTGAGGGTTCCCTCCAATTCCCCATGCACCAAGTAAGTAGTGACCATTAGACCCCGAGCCTTTGTAGGCCAAATAAGTAAAACAAAAAATGAAGGGGCAGATTTATGATAACTGGCGCATCCCCAGGGATGCGCCAGTTATTTTGCGCTGCTGCTCCGCCACCCATGGTGCGCCGCATTTACAATGCGGCGCACCATGGGGCAAAAACGGCACAGATGCGTGACGCATCTGTGCCGTAAAGGTGGCGCATTGCTGGAGTTGCGTCGCAAGCGCGACGCAGCTCCAGCAAGGCTCGGGGGTGCCCCATCTTTACAATGCTGCGTCAAGACCTTGGCTGCTTCAAGCAGGCGCAGGGTTTTGACGCAGCATTGGCCTGAAAGTGACTGAGTGCAATCTTATAGATTTATCTCAGCCACTTTTGCGAGGCGCACCTGCCCCGGAACGCCCACCCTGCGCCGGAACGCCCACAAATGGCGCAGGGCTTTACAACATGACGCATCTGCCTAGATGCGTCACGTTGTAAATGGGTCGTAGGGATGCGCCACGTTTAAGCCGCAGTTGCATGACGCAAACGTGGCGCATTCCCAACATAAATCTCCAACGAAGAATATAATTTTGTGAACGTTTAGTCATAACAAAAGATATCAACAGGTGTTCCTCCTAAAAGAAAGAGGGGTCCAGTCCAGAATGTGTGAGCCAATCTACAAAGGCATAAAAGAAAAGTATTGTTTACACTGAGACACCATTTTGTGCACAGTTTTAAGTCATGGTAAATGTGGACAGAGTTTTTTCTTTGCAAGTTCCATTAAGGACATCCTTATTAAAAGATTTGGACCACATGGGTGGATTACCGACCGGAAGTGTGTGATACTGAGGTGGAACAATCGGGGAGAAGGTCCTTATGATAAGGACAGGTCACTCTGAAATGCTATTGGTCAAGATTTGTGCTCTTTACTGTATGAAATCTCTCTCACTACAGCCAATGTGTTGTACCTCTGTCTATGTAAACACTAGTAATGGTGTACCAAACCACTGTTCAATAAAAAGAATTAGAAAAAAAAGTGTATCCTTATTTGGTGCTTGCCGATGTTCTTACTTTTGCTGGCGCAATAGATAGCATATCACCCAATGACGAACAGCCAACCTGGATGGTGAAGAGGGAAGTCTGCTCCGTGCCATAGTAGTGTGGTGGGCAGGATTAGGTGGGACGCCCGCTTACCAGTCATCACACTTGGTTTTGGGGCTCGGAGAGTGCACAGGGTCATGTGAGGATTTGCTACCATTGCTCAGGTGGACTTCAGCATCTTTGTGTGGGATAGTTGCCAGTGTTCCAAAGCTGCTATATGCCACACGCTGATGGATGCATGTACGTTAAGAGTCCCAACAAGGTGTCACTTAGTGCAGTCAGTAAACATGAGCACCTGTAACACTGGATGCTGTGTAGAATGTGCAGGACTGCACAAGGAGCACAGTATGCTGAAGAAAGGTTAACGTTTGAAAAAAGAGCTAAGAGTAAACGTTTGGGTGAATAAACAACTGAGCGCCCTGATCCCATAAGACCTATCTGCAGCGTTCGATACGGTCAGCCATGCTCGGCTACTGGACCAACTAACGGCCTTGGGAATCCAGGGGCTGGCACACCGATGGCTGGAATCCTTCCTGACGGGGCAATCCCAGAGGATTCTGTTGAGGAAACAGGTATCAGATAGTGGCGCCCGCACCTGCTGCGTCCACCAGGGCTCTGCCCTATACCCGCTCCTCTTTAACATCTACCTGCAGCCTCTGGTGTTGGCCCTTGTTCATATGGACTGCTGTGTCTTCAATTATGCAGACGACACCCAGCTCATTTTCCGGATCGATAACTCCACCCTTGCCCAGGAAGCGGTGCAAAATATCCTTAGATTTACGGTAAACTGGATGACCGCAAACTCATTAAAATTAACCCAGAGAAAATGTAAGTTCTTGTCATCTCTACTAAAGGCAATCAGTGGAGTGATAATTTCTGGCCCAAGGAACTGGGTGCCACTAACATCCCAGCAATTGCCGTGAAAATCCTAGGCATTAAACTTGACTCTGATCTCTCCATGGCTAACCAAGTTAGTGCAGTGGTGGGCACCTGCACAGGGCTTCTAAGGAAGCTACGGAAACGTGTCCCTCTCCTCTCAATTGGTTCCTTACAAATGATTGTGTCGGCCACTACATGTCTCCAGACTCGATTACGGAAATGCCCTATATTTAGGCCTCCCTCAAAAGCTTATTAATAGATTACAAGTAATACTAACGATGCAGCTAGGCTGATCTTTATGTTACCAAGACGGGCCCATGCCTTTCCTCAGCTTCACAAACTACACTGGCTCCCCATCAAGCAGTGAGTAAAATTCTGAGGGCCTCTGAGTTGCGCATAAAGCGATCTGTGGCAAAGTCCCAGCCTATATCAAGGGACGCCTGTAGAACTATGTTCTGGGGCGCACACTGCGTCCTCTGAGGCCTGCTACCTGGCCAACCCAAGATGCAATACTGCATATAAAGGGGCAGAGCCTTTTCCATACTGCTCCCACAACTCTGGAACCAATTGCCCGACCATCTGCTCAAAGAACCAGCTCCCCTCCCATTCAGGAAACAACTTAAAATGCTTCTGTTTAGGGAAGCACTGGATAATGCTTGCACACACCACACTGTTGGGTCAAACATCTGCCCATGTCCTTTGGCCATTCCCCTTAAAGCACTTAGAGACCCGTTGGTGATTAGCGCTATATACATATCAGTTAACAATTAACAATTAGGTCCGTGGAGCTTTGGTCTTAATCAGGGCCTCTTGTATTATATGATTCTGTGGACGTTGTGTTTTCTGCATATTTAAGTATTTGCTGCACTTGCCACATAATCCATCGTTTTCTCCATAATTTTCAGATAGTACAAAAAAATAATTTAAACAGATTAAAAGTTACTAAAAACTCATTCACACATGTTGTAGCGCAGTAGTAGTCCATTGTCGCTCAGTGGAAGGTCATCTTGTACTTGTTGATTGCTGCATTTAGGTGTTAAATTGGTGCTAATGAGGTGACTCATTGGCCCATAAATTGTTAACATATGTAAAAATGACAAAATTGAGAAGTAATAATGTCAGAAAATGTGCCAAATTATGCTGCATAAGTTGCTACTGCCGTTGTGCGGAGGTTCGTCTGCCGCAGGCAGGAAGTAGGCTGAAAAGTGTTTTTTCATTGCTCCCTTCCTGCCCTTGCTCATTGATAAGCAGAATACAGAACATATTTGCTAATTTATTTTATCAATTCGAACAGTGGTGTATCATTTTGGAAAAAACGTTAGACTGCAGTATTATGGAATATTGTGTAGTACTATCATACTGCCTAACACTGTGACAGATTGGCATTTCAGGACAGCAGAGTAGGTGGGAAAAGGTGTGCAGGAGTAAGTAATCTAGTTCTGACTTTGCAGAGTTTAGGAATTGTGTGTAGTGGAAGAGCGAAAAACTCTCATCAGCAGGTACACCAGAAATGTCTGGTGAAAAAAACCTAGCAAACCCTTTCGAGTGACCTGTGATGTATGCCGAGTGCCTTATAAATTGGCCATTTAACAATGAGATTCCCACCCAGAAATGAGAGTTGGATAGTAATGCAGAAGCCAAGAAGAACCTTGACTTGACTGGATTTTGGATTACTTGAAGCTGCTGGAGAAGGTAATTAATATGAATATAGTCAGTATGAGGTTCTGCATACTATCACGTAAAAATGGGTCTTACACTGAATATTCAGGCGACAAGGGATATCCTTTTCAGGATGTACAGACTCTCACCCACCAAAGTGTATGCTTCATCATTGAAGTGTGCTCCACACTGGGAGAGCGGTGCAATACCCAACGGGCACCATGATGAGGCCATTTTGTGGAGATATTTCTCTAAGCGTCGAGTGGTCCTAATGGGCTCGAAGCACATGTTCTTGTTCGATTGGAACAGGTAAGATGATCAAAGATTGGGAAAATGTAAAATTGTCGGTGGATAACATTAAAAAAATGTATACATTGGTGAAATTAATCGCAAGATAAAAAGCAAAAAGATGAACTTATAGGCTATGACATTTTAATGTCAAAATCTAATTACTAAAATGAATAAAAAACTGAAAAAAAGAAGAAGAAATAAAAACCAAAAAGTTAAGTAAGTTTCACAGAGATGAAATTGATTACAATAAAGGACACATTCTGACATTTAGTAAGAAATTTGACCACTTAAGAAAAGAAACTACCGAATTATCGGAGCTGGAAGAGCCGTCAACCTCGAAGGCAATCACTTCAAGGACAACAGAAATAAACACTAGAGAAACAGCGACAACTGAAACCCTGGCTAGTGATAATAGTGAAGGTGATCTCTCCATCCAGTCAGAACCCAGAGGAGTAAAAGATCGTATTTTAAAAGAGTTCACGCTGATGGCCAGAGGAAGACAACTAAATGCACAGGCACACAGCGAAAGCCCGGGCAGAGGTTGTGGTCGAGGAGGTAAAGGAGGAAACAAATCAAAGTTTACCAGAAGCAACGTATCAGACAACCCCGTAGGAGTACTTACAAGGGGATGAAAGGAGAGAGAATGACTGATACAATGACTGTGGTAAATCTCTCTAACCATTCCTTTACGAACAGTGAATTAGAAGTATTATCTTTAGGTTGATTCTTTTGCCCATCCTCTAGATACAGTTATTCAGAAACACATATTGATCTGTTTAATTTTGTTAGGAAATTGAAATTGAAAAAATGGTTTGCCGGGAACAAACAACAGAGTACACAAAGATCCAGAGCAAATCCATCGGTATTAACCCCCAATGACATTGATACTTTGCATACAATACATGAACTGGAAAATGCATATCATTTTTATAGATAATCCGTTTTTAAAATTGGTGAACACTGACATTGATGTTGGGATGAGCTGTGAAACGAATTTTAAACCTAAATTTGTTTTTATTCCTCAGATTAACAATGATGCTATAAATTGTTTTGAGAAAGGTATTATCAGAGAATTGCAAAAGATGGAATCAAGTAAATATAATACAGTGCAGAATCTTAAAAAAACATATAGACAGGCATTGAAAAACTTGGAAGATTGCACTTATATTGTTATTAAGAAATTAGTCAAAGGGGGGAATGTGGTGATTTGGCCTCTCCAAATGTACTCAGAAGAAGGCTATAAGCAGTTGTCAGATACTGATAGATATTGCCCCACATATAAAATCGTCTACGAGGACGATAACAGAGATGTCTTAGACAGTTTAATAGATTGGCGGGAAAAAAAGCATTCTTGACTGGGACGCATATTTGTTCAGAGTATGTAAGAATCCTGAAATTCGAGTACTATATCTTCTACCGAAGATACATAAAATGCTATCACTCTTCCGGGCAGACCTATTGTGTCTTCGAGAGGCAGTTCACTTGAAAATATGTCCAAGTACGTGGATTTCTTTTTGCAGCCACTAGTACAAGCACTACCATCTTATGTGAAAGATACAGATGATTTCTTCAGAATCATCAATGGAATCACCTGGAAGAATGACTGTCTGCTTATGAGTATGGATGTATGCAGCCTTTATACATGTATCCCCCAGAATCAGTTCATTGATGCTGGAAGGTACTTTTTGAAGTGGAGATCACTTTCCTGCCTGCTCCATACGGAAATGCTCATAGAGATGATTTCTTTTTGTCTCAAAAACAATTTTTCCCTGTTCGATACACAGATGGA
Organism: Lissotriton vulgaris; assembly: GCF_964263255.1. Classification (NCBI taxonomy): domain Eukaryota; kingdom Metazoa; phylum Chordata; class Amphibia; order Caudata; family Salamandridae; genus Lissotriton; species Lissotriton vulgaris. Next base: position 1,275,690,959 of record NC_141696.1, on the reverse strand, counting down.
CTGAATTACCCAGGGAACGGCATTGGGAACTTGCTTCACCCTCAGATTTGCAGGACTTTACCTCGGTTGGTGGGAGAAGCAAGTTGCCAATAACATCAGACAGTTTAATGACCACGTCATCCTCTGAGTCAGATACATACATGACATCTTCTGCATCTGGAAAGGTACTGAAGTCCAGGCGCAGGAGTTTGTAATCTTACTAAATGACAACTCGCTTAATTTACAATTCACAAGTGAAACTAACATCAATAGAATTGAATTCTTGGATCTCAAACGGGAGACTCTTGATAACAAAATAACCAGCAAGTTATTTAGAAAAGGGACAGCTGGTAATAGTTTATTACACACATGCAGCTGTCATCCCAAGAAATTAATCTGTAGCATCCCGTACAGTGAGCTCTTGAAGGCTAAAAGAAATTGTAGTACTGAAGAAAGTTATGCTAAAGAGGAACACACCATGAACCAAAGATTTTTAGCTCGAGGATACAGCAGGTCCACTATTAATCAGGCCATTCAAAAAGTGACGAAATGAAAACACAATGATCTGCCTATTCCCGAAGAGAAAGCCGTAGATAAATGGGAATACATCAGTGGCATCACCACTTATCATAACCAAGCATGGGAGGTAAGGATGAGTCTTAAGAAGTTCTGGGAAGTGTTAAAAACTGATTAAGATTTGAAACAATTTGTGGGAGAGTATCCCTCCCTTACATTCAGATAAGCGAAATCCTTAAGAGATTCAAAAAGCAGAAGTATGGTCGATCAGGCAAAGAAACAAAGTGGAATACAAGGCTTTTTTACCTGTAACCGGTGTAAAGCCTGCAAATGTAGCCAGAGTTGTAAATCGGTCAAAATCTGCAATGAGAATCCCCCATTTAAAATCTTGAAGCATTTGACATGTAATACTGAGTATGTCATTCACATCTTGAGATGTCCATGTAACCAATTTTACATTGGGAGCACAATTCATAAGGCAAAAAATAGAGTGCTTAAACACCTCCGGGCAATCAATAAAAATGACAAGCGATATCCGGCTGCCCGCCACTTCAAGACTAGTCACAACCAAAATGCCAACTTGCCCAAAATCTATGTCCTTGCTTGCATACCTCTACGGGAAAGAGGAGGCAATTGGACGTTAGAGTTAAGAAAACAAGAGTCTAAAATGATCATCAAATATAACACGTTAAGTCCCACAGGTTTGAACCAGGATGAAGAGATGTCTGTTCATTTAAGATAATTATAGCAAACATTGCTGCTTCTGCACTGTATAATGATGTTTTTAAAGGTTTATGGTTGTAATATATTGGTTACTTTGTGCACTATAGTTTAATTTTAATAGGACTGGGTTGGTTTGGTTTGTTGCAGATACGGAAGCAGAATGCAGAAGAGCTCCAATATCTTTCCAAGTATCATCTAAGGAATTATTTTGCATTGTTTATTAATTTTAGCTCACTTGAGCAGAACAGCCACATTTTTCAAATAAGGTGCATTTATGCTGATCCTCGCTGGCAAAGACAGCCCTTTCTATAACACCAAACAGTAAGTGGTGATTGGTTTATCGACCAGGGCTTAAAAGATTAACTTATGTTCCAGAATTAATGGAAATGACTTATAATGACAATGACTTTACCCACTAGGGTTGAATTGTGTTTTTGTGTATTTAGGCAATGAATGAAATGGCCATTTCGTAATTGTTAAAAGCCTAGAGCACAACTTTGCTCTTTCACAATATTGAGAATTATATATTCAAGTGATTTATAGCTTGTGTTAAAACTTCACTTAAAAACGTCACTGCAATTAATTCACATGTTATTTACGGATGAGCTTAATTTTGATGCAATGTCTGCCATAGTTTAAGTTTTGAACTTAACTTTATTGATATAAGAACACCTAAACCAAACCAGTATGTTTGTTATGTTTATCAAGTTGCACAGAAAATGAGCACATATCACTTTAAAAGAAAGAAAAAATGCACTGAACCTTTTATGTGAGAAAGGAGTGACGTAAACTCTGAAACGCGTCGGCACTTTGTGTTGCGAATAAACACGTTTATTCATTGAGGCCACAGCACTGGTGTCTTTCTTGCAAAAATAATTTTGTCACTCGATTGTGATATCAGATATTCAGCGACTTGGTCCTGTCGCAAAGCAACACACCGCCAGTAACTGCGCCATCGTTACCCGACCTTGGACCAATCCTGCGTAGCGTGAAAACGATCAGGGTAATGGACGCTGCCTTATACTGAATAAGGCATGGTTTCCTGCAGCCTTGAGAATAGGACTGCACAGGGGGCAACACTGAATGGGAATTGAAAGCGCTCCCTGGATACAGCAAGAAACAATGGCACAACCCACTGGAGGGTCTTTACTTTGACTAATTACCAAACTACGAATCCCATCATGCATTAACAATACATCCATCCGGATGTCCACTAGAGGGCCGAAATTATGTAAATTGCAATTGTTCCTCGTGGTTGGTAATTAGTTCCTGCTGCCAAGGCTTACCTTTGAGAAAGTTCAGTGATGAATGAAACGCGTTAGGACTGCCTGTAGCTGTCAAATAAAGAACGAATTGCCAGTGTTGCGAGTGCAGCTTTCATCATTCCAAAGGGGGAGAAGTTGTGCAGATACTCAGCAACTTGGTCCTGTCGCAAAACAACGCACCGCCAGTAAGTGCACAATCATTTACCGACCTAGGACCGATCCTGTGTAGCGTGAAAACGATCAAGGTAACGGACGCTGCCTTATACTGAATAAGGCATGGTTTCCTGCAGCCTCGAGAATAGGACTGCACAGGGGGCAACACTGAATGGGAATTGAAAGCGCTCTCTGGATACAGCAAGAAACAATTGCACAACCCACTGGAGGGTCTTTACTAATTACCAAACTACGAATCCCATCATGCATTAACAATACATCCATCAGGATGTCCACTAGAGGGCCGAAATTATGTAAATTGCAATTGTTCCTCGTGGTTGGTAATTAGTTCCTGCTGCCAAGGCTGACCTTTCAGCAAGTTCAGTGATGTGCGGCTTTCATCTTTCCAAAGGGGGAGAACTTGTCCAGATATATATATATATATATATACAATACGAACATTCAGGTTCTCCTACTGTTCATTTTACATTTTTGTTGGTTACACGCCACCTCGAGTATCTATGTGTCACTTTTGCAACTGCCTAATCATTTGATCATGGTTTTTGTATTATTTGCACTTTCAGTTTGACCTTTCAGTCTTGTTTTTAAAGCTGATAGGCTTTTATTTCACATATAAGGCACAACCTACAGTGGCGCGTCATGTGATCAAGCTCTGCTTGTCAGAGCGAAACGCGTCAGGGAGGGAGGGCAGCTGCCCGTAATTGCACTGAATAAAATATGACTGCTTGCACTTCAGTGTGTTGGATTGCCCGTTATTAAGCGTTTTCATTCTTGGGGAAGAGGTCGTTACCTGCTTGGTGCCGCTTGGAAATCAGCGGCTCAGGATTCTTCTTTTGATATATATATATATATATATATATATATATATATATATATATATATATATATATATATATATATATATATATATATATATATATATATATATATAAATATATATATATATATATATATATATATCTACACTACTATTATAAAGAGAGAACACAACCCTTTGAGCCAGGTAAACTCGGGAACCACAGCGCCAATCCACACACCGGATACATCCTTGAAATTGTCAGGCTGTGTAGATGGACATAGGCTACATTAAATTTAAAAAGAAGTAAATCAAAAAAATTAACTTTAAAAACAAAGTAGTCCCTTGAAAGAAGCGCCGGCCGCAACGTCTGCGTCATGACATCACACTCGCTGGGAGGAGGGGCGTTCAGGAGCAACAGGAAGAGCGGAGGACATGATCGCGGGGAGGAGCTGCGGACAGGCGGGGAGGAGCGGCGAGCGGCGGACAAGCAGTAATGACCAGCGAGAAGCGGAGGAGCAGTGGAGCGGTAAAATCAGCAGCGCGAGGAGGAGCGGCGAGTAAGGTAATTGAACCATCCAAGAGCCGCGGGTGCGCAACGAGGTACGGACGGAGGGACGGGCGGGAGCCATGAGTGCACGCAAGCCTGAAATGTTGCCCCCAGCCCCCTTCTGCCCCAGGCAATGCTGCCGCAAGCCTGAAATGCTGCCCCCAGCCCCATTCTGCCCTGGGCAACGCTGGGGCAGGCTGCTAGTATGTATATATAATTGACCAGGAAGTAGTTAGTGTATATCCGCTAAGAGTGACAAACATGTGTGTTAATGAGGCTCATTGCCTTATTTAGAGGACTTTAACAATTCTGGTCTGTACGGGATGATCAATATTTACTTATATCACTAATATAAATAAAGTTTAAACAATGAAGTTGGCAATAAAGTGTCAGGAATTTTGACCAGTCCCATAAAGAATAATTAAAAAGTAAAGCATGGAATAAAATCAATGTGTTTCTGTGCATGTATGAGAGTCATCCTATGTATGTCACCAAGTGACCAAAATCATGCCAAATGAACAAAACCAGTGCATCCTATGAGCAACCTATAATGACCCAGTGTGACAACAGAAATAAAACGTGCCAAACCTTGACTCATTGTCAAAGCAACCATGTAGTGTCACACTCTACCTCTCACTGAAAAGACTCACCAACTGATGTAACAAAGACACAGTTGCAACTGCAATGCTCAAACTAAAAAATAAATAAAAACTGTACATGTAACAGAGCACATAACATGTAGAGCGCAAGGCAATAAGTAACAGTCCAGAATGCCCCATTAGTGCACAAGTTCGGTTACCCACTTTTTAATCCTTGGCGTTTCATGGCACAGTCTTCATATACAACACTGGTGCTTTTCGCATACAACTGTAATACCGGAAAGAAAGTATAGTCTGAGACATGTATCTAATGTGCCCAGCAGAGTCCTTAAAAATGCGGTTTATTATTAACGCTTACCTCCTCAATGTGTATCCCCGCTTGAAGAAAAACCTCCTTAACAACGTGTGTGCTCGTAACCCGGCAGACTATCCCTTCTGGATTTTTTAAACTAGGGGGCGTCATGACATAGAGCCATAAACATAAAAAAAGGACTCCACAATACTGTTGTTTAGAGTGAAATAACTGAACCAACGTGACCTCGCTGATAAACTTACACATCAACAAACCATGTGTGGATAAGTAAGTATTATAAAAAGACGCAGTATGCACCAAAAATTAATACCTAATTAAAACGTTAAAAATGATATATTAATCATTGCGGATAAAAATAAATTAATGATAATGATAGTTCCTTATATAACTAGTCTACAAAAAGTAAAAATTGAAAAGTGAAAAGTTGAAAAGGGAACACTATAATGGGAAGTGATCACACTAAAGAAAAAACGTGCATCTATTAATAAGGTCCATAAAGATGGCCCGACAATAGTTGCTCATGAATCTAAGTAGGTTGCACATCGTTGAATTATGTGGGAACATCTCACGTGCTTTTCCTCAGTTGGTAAACTAGGATGTTAGTATTTGTCACAGAAACAGCATCAGAAATACAAATCCGAATCAAAGTCATTAACATTACAAACAAAAACATATGAAAATATTCAAAACATGAGCACCAGTATATTTGTACAGCAAACATTGGTATTCTTACAAAAAACATGTCAACTTAATTTTATCATTCAATCCACAAGGACTTAGAGTTTTAAGAAAATGTATCCAAAAAGTTTCTCTTTGTGCTAAATGCCTAACGGCATCAATATGAGGTAAGACTGACACCTGCTCAAGTACAGTAAAACGTGACTGCGGGATAGTATGCTTTTTCTCCCCCAGTGCAACGCTAAACATGATTGACATTAGCAGTACTGATCATACTCTTATGTTCGGTCATTCTGAGCTTTACTTTCCTGGTGGTACGTTCAACGTACACTAACCCAAAAGGACACTTTATAGCATATATCACCATGCTAGTATTACAGTTAGCAGTGTGTTTTAATTGAATCTGTTTCCCTGTTTGTGGGTGCGCAAATTTGTCACCCACGATCACATTCCCACAGTGAACACAGTTGTGACAATTTCGCATCCCCTGATTAACAGTATCCTTGTGTACTGAGCTCTTCTTTTTAAGGAACTCCTAAATGTTCTTTGATCTTGAAAAGGCAAAAATTGGACGTGTTTTAAAAATTCCTTGAAATCATGTTCCTGCTCTATGACTTCCCAGGTTTTCTGAATGATATGTTTTATTGCTGTGGCTGCTGTGGAGTATTTCAAAAGACACACTTCCCTTCCTGATGTTGGTCTAACCGATTTTTTCAAAAGCTGTGACCTATCTAATTTGAAAGCTTTTTGTTTTGCCACAGCTAACACCATAGATGGATAACCTCTCCTTGTATATTGATGTGAGAGTTCCTCAATATCAATTCTCCTCTGGGTTTCATCTGAGCTGATTCTTCTGACCCTAATGAATTGTGATAATGGTCAGTGATTTTTAAGATTTGGTGAGTGAAAGCTATTGTAATGAAGTGCATTATTCCTGTCCTTGGGTTTTTTATACTCCCTTGTGACCAAATTTCCACCTTTGTTTTCAATCAGAATATCCAAGTAATTAATGGCGGTGGAACTTATAGAATGCATACATTTTATTTGGGGATGACAGTTGTTCAAAGCTAGTAACGCATCTTCTAGTTGTTTCTTTGTTCCTCTCCAAAGTAACAAGATGTCTTCTATATACCGTAAGTACATAAGAAGGTGGTTTGTCCAAAGGTTATTGTGTAAGACTTGTATGTCTTCAAATTTGGCCAATGTTAGCATACGTAGGTGCCCCCTAACACTCATGGATGTACCGGTCTTTTGTTGGAAAAATTATTTTTTCCATGAAAAATAACTATGATAAAGGCTGAAATGCAGCAATCCCAGCAAGAAAATGTTAAGTGATTCTTCATAGTCATGTTTGAGCAAAATCCACTCCACTGCCTCTATGCCCTCGCTATGTGGGATCAATGTGTAAAATGCTGATACATCAATTGTACCTACCCAAATCTCTTCATCAGCTGGTATCAGAACACTGTGTAATTTGTTCAGACAGTCAGTAGTGTCTTGAACATATGTGACACAATTTTGCACTAAAGGTTGAAGATAATAATCTAAGAATTTTCACCATGGTTCGTGAATAGACCCATATCCAGCCACAATAGGGAGGAATGGAGGATTGAATGGGTTTTACTTTTATGCATTTTGAGTAACATGTAAATATGTGGTCTTTTAGGATGGTCAGATGTTAAGAATTTGTGTGCGTTTTCATCTAGCCAACCTAGATCCTTGTCTCTAGTTAAAATCTGTTGTAAAATAGTTTAAAAGAAGTCGTAGGATCCAATTCCAATAGTATGTAGGTGTCAGTGACATGTACATGTTGATCTACCTTGGATTCATAGTAGGTTGTATTCATTACAACCAAAGCGCCACCCTAATCAGCTGGCTGGAACGTTAGACAAGGTCACAAATTCCTTTTGTGACAAGTTCTTACGTTTATACTCCTTTTTATGTATGGTAGCTAGATCTTTTTTGATCAATAGTTCAAATAAGTCTAATGATTTATGTGAAATAGGAGATATGAAACTACTTTTTGTTCAAAATTTGTTTTAAACGATGATTCAGGGAAATCTGTCTGGGTGTCTTAGACTGCGTGATGAAAGAATCAACGCAACCTCAATTTTCGCATAAACTTGTAAATGGCAACTTCCGTTTCCAATTCATTGGTGTTATATGTTGGAACAAAAGACATGCCCTTGGGTAAAACTGACAGTTCAATTGGTGTCAATTCTGTGCTTGAAATGTTCATCACTAATTCCTCTTTGGATTACGCCGTGCGCCGTTTAGTTTTTTTAGACCCTTGTCCCTTCCTGGTTCGTTTGGTTTTTCGACCAATTGCTCTTCTGGTGGGTGATTGGATGTCCACCCCGTCTCTAAAAAAGATTGTTTTGGGGTTTTGCTGGTGCTTGATGCATCTTTCGCTACTTCTATCACCCTTAGAGAGGTCCCTACAGGGGGATGGGTTGGTAATGTATCTTGTTCTGTCGCTATGCTCTCCTCCGATGTAGATGCATCTTGTTTCTTAAAAGTGCATCTTTGAGCATACATGTCTTCATCAAGTTTATAATCTATCGTGTCCAGCCTGAATGTGCGTAGTTTAAGCTCATGAACCTCCTTTGCATGTTCCAAGTTTTTTGTTTAAATCCTTCAGAGTTTTCTCTAACTTATCCGAAGTCATTCTTTTTGACAGATCCTTTTCTAAATCTTGAATTTCAGTTTCTAATTCTTTAAGTATGTCTGATACCTCCTCAATCATCAAAAGTATAAGGACTAGGGAACACTAATTGAGTATTGCAAACCATTTAGTCATAAAGGGTTCAATGACTTTGAATACCATTGGTCGTAACGATATACACAATCCTCTAGGTATGCTTTTTGCCTTGTGGTGTTGGATGAGGGTGGTGGCATGTAGCCTTTGGTTAACTTCCCTCCTTAGAGTGTACTGTACCTGCTTAATGAGTTGACTAGTGGAACCGGGTTTTGCCTGAAACACCCTTGTTTCTCGGATCAAAGAATATATGTTTCTGCCTCTTCAACTGTATAACCTTTAGTTTCTGACTGATTGGATGTTCTTTGTGAAATGTCATCAAAATCCATAGTGATGGGTTCTGGTTATCTATAGTGATGGGTGCTGGTTATCTGGTGTGGAGCTGTAATGAACAATGTCTTAAATACTGTTGACAACCTACACACCTGAACTTATCCTATATAGAATCCAATTTTACTTAATTTATACTCAAAATTTTCAATTTTATTTTCAATGGTGCAACCCTTATAAACCTGAGTAGCCCCCGCCAGGTATGAACAATTCTTTGAAATTCAAACAGACCTTGTTTGATCATAAGGACGCACTCTTCACATGCCCAATAAGGTGCTGTATAATGTTAAAAATTGTTTTAAACTTTATTGATATTAGTAATATTGTTGTGAACTTTCATAAACATCCCATTACATTACAGTTTATTGTTTTATTTACAGTATACCCCTGAAGAAGGTGTTCGCACCGAACTGCATTGGGAAGTGTAAACACGGGTAGTGTAAACATGACCTTGAATCGTCAAGAAATGAAAGAATGATGAAAGAAATATGAAAAGATGGAAGCAATAATGAATACGAAAACAGTGATCATTATTTAACTGCTATCTTCTGTTATTTCTTTGTGATTACTAGTTTGGACTAATGTTTACTGTCAAAAATTGTGTTGAGTTATGAACTTTTGCTTTTGGAAACTGATTTGATTTATCAATGAAGACTGATTAAGAATTCTGATTAATGGAGATTGAATATATCACTTTTTGAACGTTATACAGCATCTTATTGGGCATGTGAAGAATGCATCCTTATGATCAAACACGGTCTGTTTGAATTTCAAAGTATTGTTCATACCTGGCGGGGGCTAGTCAGGTTTATAAGGGCTGCACCATTGAAAAATGTTTGACATTTTTTAGTATAAATTAAGTAAAATTGGATTCTATATAGGATAAGTTAAGGTGTGCAGGTTATCAACAGTATTTAAGACAATGATCAATATTTAATCATAAAATACAGGGGTCCTTTGAAAGAGAATCATGTGGTCTCTTTCTATAAGATAATATTAAGTTGTCCAGTATTTTCATCAGGTTTTTGGTTTGTGTGGAAACAAGATAAAACAATTGCCCGCAGTATTCATAGTGACAAAATTAATCTGTTTATTTGCTTGAAAGTACAGTCCATGACATCTCATAATTGAGACCCATGATCGATATTTTCAGTTTATAAATCCATTGTTGCTACTTCTTAAAGAGGCTTCTTGAATATTATATCTGTACCGTATAGATACTGTCCGGTGCGTGTTATTTCTCAAGGAAATGGGTGGATAATTTGGTAGTGATGTGTTTGCATTGAATATTGCTTCTGAGATTGTTTATTCACAATGTAATTATGCACATGGTCATGTCAATGCCGTGTAAATGGCATTAATATAGAATACAATGTCTACCATAGGACTCTTTTCAGATAAAATTGGCAACCATCTTATATCAATTCGGAGAAACCTCCATTCAATGTATTTTTTTTTACAAATACCAAGTGGTACCTACACACTTTGGTAATCTTTTGTACCACCAAGGGTGCAAACAACAATCACAAATTGTATAATACTGACACTGGTTTCCGTGATAATCTATTTATCCAAACACGTTTTATATGCAAATAATAATTTTATGAATACTGTAAGTGCAGGTGACGTACACATAAGAAACAAAATATAATAGTTCACTGATTATGTATTTACAGGGAGAAACACATACTTATATCCAATTACAACAATTATTGTTCAAATTATCCAGATAAAAACATTTGACGACGTTTTGTCCCCTGTCGGTCTCTGGGTCTCCTCAGGACAAAAGACGTCTGACTCATTATCAAGAAAAATCCATCCACTGCTCAGGACGTAGTTCAGTCTGGGGAATAGTCTAGAGGTCTGGTTAATTATTCAAGGGAGAACTACTTGTCGGTGGCAATATCAGTGTAAATACCAAGCCATTGGTCATATCTCAATCTGTCTGTACATGGTTAATTTATATTCCTGGCTATGTGGAAATGGGTACAGCGTCTGTTTAGGTAATTAGAAAAATATATGGGGACGCATTGCGTCACAACTCCATCTGCATTCGCTGCTGGTACAGATCTGATGGGATGAGCACGTGATCAGATAGATGCTAGTGGTCTTGTTGGAGTTGGTGTGTTTTCAGACTTCCCGTTTTGCTGGTAAACCAAGATCAGATTCTTTGGTTTTGATTGTTAAGTCGCCTATGTTACATTTTCTATAGTCAAAATATTCCATCATTTTAGGAGTCTCCAGCTTATAGTCATGCATTCAGTTCCTGCCACCGTTGTTGGTCTTGTGTCTACTAGTAGAGCTCTCACATTATTTGATCAATCTTTTAAATGTGAAATGAGGCTTTGATAAGGCCACCCTGTTCAGTAATTTCCATTTCTTATTGCTGATCTTTTTCCGATCTTTTCAGATAGGTGTAAATGTGATCACACATGTTAACTTTTCTTGCCTGGGGTTTTGATACATTTCTTACAATGCTTTCCCATTGGTGTCATTTGCTCTTGTTTTTGCTCTTTATATCACCCTCTGAAGTGTTAGAAATTGGGTTTTTGGTTGACTAGGGTATGCACCAAAGCCAAGCAGAACTCACCACTCTAGTCAGGGCAAGTAAGTTACACACCAAGACCTGCGCTCAGCCTATGGTAGCTTGGTGCAGAGCAGTCAGGCTTATCATTAGAGGCATTGTATAAAGCATTTGCGCAACACACTCACACCAGTAACACAATAAATAAACCACAAAAGAGACTCCACACAAGAGTATGTAAAAATATTTTTCTGTATTGGATATAAACATAGACCAACACGGCATGAACTAACAATTACTTTTCCCATTAGGCAATTGTCAAACATGATAATGCAGGTAATATGAGAAATACTTATATGTTTCAAACAGCATGAAACAACATTACTGGGAATACTATGCAGTCACATTATATTCTCCAAAGCAAGGCAAGGCAAATGGCATACAATGTAACATCAGGACATGAAATGCAGCAGATAACAAAAAGGAACACATTAATCACCAAATATCACTTGCCACCGCAGTGAACTCCTAGATACAGTGCACTTGCACTTCTGTTACATGTAATGTGGTAAAACGGTGAGTCCCCTTTGGGATAATGTCAAACTGGAGGCTGCAGTAACACTTGCACATCTACTATTCAAGGTAGAGTACATTAGCAATGCAAATAGAATAATAGCGTTTAGAACAACAAGTAAGGTGCAAGAGCAACTGCACACCTGCCACACCTAATACAGTATTCATCTGAATCCGCAGAGCAGGGGCCTCCGTCGAGGTCTCACCCTATCATGCTACAGTCCAGCAAATCAAGGTATCATACTCAGAGTCAAAAAGCACAACTTAGGAAACATGTGAGAGACCTCACTGGGTCCCTCACTCTCAGTGTGCCCCAGTGCAGCTACCCATGAATATGCAGTGCAGCTGCCGCACCCCCTCCTCTTCCTCAGGGAGCACGTCGGAGACCTCTCCTGGTCTTGTGCTGACTCTCCCGGGTGCCCGAACCCAGCCCCCTAGTGCCTCTGGGGGCAGTGCGGATGTTGTTCAGCTGCCAGACAACCCGTCCTGGTAGATAGCAGCTTGCTGGGTTAATACGCCCACCTGGGGCGCGTAACTCAGGGCAGGGACACACCGGTCTCAAGCAACACTCACCAGCAGGGTGGGCTTCAGCAACGGGGTTCGCTTCCATAGAAGCAACCTTCCTTTGGCTGCTCATGCACCACGCTGCTCCAGAGGCGGGTCGGGAGAACACTCCTCGGAAACCTGGCCCACCCCTTATAGCAAAGTGAGAGCACCAGCTTTCGGGGAGCCTTGAGAAGGAGTGCAGTGATCACACAGTGGTCCCACACTTCAGGAAGGGGCAAGTACGGCTTTCCTAACCTTGGGGCAGCAAAACTGGTTCCTCCCTTGTCAGTGCTTTCTCCTGTGGCATCACCAGAGTTCTTCCACACCACTCTCAAAGGGGAAATCCATCACCATCAAGCAAGCTCCCCTTTGGCAGAGCGCTGCAGCAAGGAGAAATAAGAGCTGTGCTAGCTGTGGCACGCTGGGAGAGGAAAGATGAAGTGCTCACCACGCTTGGGGTTTCAGAAATACCACAAATCATACCACGCGCGGAATGTAGGAAGTCCCAAAACACACACTGGAAAGTTTAAAGGAATCTTTCTGAACCCCTAAAGACCCCTCTAGAACAGCGGGAGGGGAGGCAAGCCATAAAGACCAAGGAGAGCACTGAGGGTACAAAGCATCAAGACAGCAGGCAGCAGATCAGCATACAGAAACAGGTCACAGAGTGGCAGTCCCTCCTGCCGCTCAGCACACAGCCAGCAGCAGGCCAACCCAGCAAAGCAGTTAGTAAAGTGGCAGTCCATCCTGGTAACACAGCAGTTCTTTCCGGCAATGCTCAGAATGTAGAGCCAGCAGCAACTGGTAACAAGTTACATGCAATGTCCAAAATCGTGAGGTAAGAGCCCCTGTACTTATCCTCCAAATGTCTTTGATGTAGAGGTGACTTCAATACTTAGAAGTGCACATTACCCCCGTTCAATACCAACCCTGGCTCCAGACATCAATGGCAAGTAATTCAGCCCTTTGTGTGAGGGCAGGACACAGACTATACAAATATAAGTGTGCCCTCTCTCCCAGCCCAGGTAGACTGTCAGTATGCAGATGGATTCAGATGCCTCTCCTGTCACACCCAGCCCTTCCTGTGTTGCTGCTGTCTGGAAAGTATGCACAAAGCATAGCTGTCAACCAGGCCCAGACCTGAATTGGACTCAGGCTGCAAAACACTAGAGTTATAAGCACAGAGAAATACCCACCAGTGTTGGACCAGGCCCTTTTGGCAGGGTATTCCAAAACTTCTGCCTTCTTCCTCCTATTTTTCTGGCCTGTTTTTGGATGGCTTTAGGGCTCCTGACACTTTACCTCCGCTAACCAGTGCTTAAGTGCATATACTCTCTGTCTAAATTCTATTGGTGATTGGTTATTCCATGATTGGCATATTTGATTTACTAGTAAGACCCTAGTAAGGTGCACCAGCTGTGCTGAGGGCGTGTAAATCAAATGCTACTAGTGGACCTGCAGCACTGGTTGTGCCATCCACATGAATAGCCCTGCAAACCCATCTTAGACCGGCCACAGTAGTATCTGTGCGTGCAGTTCTAAACTGTCATTTTGACCTGGCAACTTGCCAGGCCCATACTTTTCCTTTTACTACATGGAAGTCACACCTAAGGTAGGCCTAGACAGGCTCATGGGCAGGATGCAATATATTTATAAAATAGGATATGTACTGGTGTGTTTTACATGTCCTAATAGTGGAATACTGCTAATTTCGTTTTTCACTATTGCAAGGACTAACTCTCCCATAGGGCAACATGGGGATTGGCTTGAAATATAGGACAACAGAAACCTAACGGTGGTACCTTCTGCTTAACAGCACCTAATAAACAATCACCCCTTGGCTTGAAATATGTTTTGAGTGTAATTTTTTATTGGTAGCTGATATAGATTTGGAGTTTAGGGTCTCTGAACTTAGATGTTACCAACACATTTTTGGGTAAAGTTGGAATTTAAATTACATGTTTGAAAATGCCACTTTAGAAAGTTTGAATTTTCTTGCTTAACCATTTTTGTTCCATTGCCTGTCTGTAAAATCTGGTTTGGCTGACAGTTGGGCTCTTATGCATTCACTCTAGACAGTCACTCAAAGGGTGCCGAGATGTGTCTTACCTATCCTGATAGGCCATCACCAGGCTGGATGGCCTTCCTGGGCTAGAGTGGTTGGGGATTTGTCACTGACACCTGAATAGGGTTGTGCCTGTACTCACACAAAGCTGTCTCCATCCGTCTGTAGTGTGTCTGGAGCCAGGACAGGGAAAGGCAGGGTCTTGTGCACTGCAAAAGCTTATCTTTGAACTGTGCCTACTTCAAAGGCAGAAAGGGGTATAAGTATTGGACCTCTGACACCCCAAAACCAGAACACTTCTGGACAGACGACATTCTGCCAGGAAGAAGAGCTGGATGTTGTAAGAAGGACTGCCACTCTGCTTGTTGTTTTGTTGAATGAATGAATGAATGGATACATTTATTGTTCGGTTAGTTAAAACTTACAATGTTACACAGTTAGAGCACTTTGTACATTATATCACTAAAAAAGTACAACATAAAATACAAAATAAAAACCTTTTGGATTTTTCTTGTTTGAGAAAAAGAAAAAAACCACGATCTTGCAGTAATATCTTTAAAAAGGTCTTTTTTGTGCCTACTAGTTCCATTGACTCAAGGATACCCTCTTGCTCCTTAATTCGATAAACCATACTACATTTAAAACTCAATTATTAAAGTGCAGTGTGCCCTTCTGGGTAGCTCGACCATAAAGTGCTATTGGATGGGCCAGTTCACCCGGAGTGCCAATAATCAAGTGTAGCAAGCCATACAGGAACACTCGATTGACTGAATACGATTTATTTGACCCTAAAGCTGGGTGGAAAGAGGTTAATTCATCCAATACGTTAAAGTCCTGTGTACTATTTTGTAAAATCGTCATGATTCCTTGTGTTAATAAAAAACATAATTTTAACTCATGATTCAAGGAGTTCCTATGATTAAATGACAGCTAGTTCCTCACTATCATTGTATCTCGTGTAACTTATTTGCGTCTCTGTCAGCAATCCTTACTATTCACACTTTGCATATTTACCTTCGGATAAAATCTAACATAATAAATAATTTCTTTACCGCTCGTATTTTTTTAGTTCACCCTTAGCTATCGCAACGTACTTCAAAATATTTCCAGTAAAAGACAACTCTTCTCTCTGCAAACCAGCTATAATTGCTTGGTGGTATGTGCGTATGTTGAGCTTATTAAAATACTGTCTCAACAGACTTTCACATTCCACCATTAAAGCTGGGCAACTGCAGACATTGTGACAAATTTATTCTGTGCAAAAAAGTACAATGGCAACGTGATGTTCCTTCACTCAACCTTTTCCAGGACGGTGGATTGCTATGAAATTGGAAATTGCTAAGCCAGAGTCTCAAGAGCTTTAGCTTTGTAGTTAGTCTGTTCAGGCCCTCCAGATAGTTATGGGGTTTTAATTGGCCGCACATAGCAATGACCATCCAAGCATGGGTTCTTTTGCTAGCACCTCTCTATCCATC
Source organism: Lissotriton vulgaris (assembly GCF_964263255.1). NCBI lineage: Eukaryota > Metazoa > Chordata > Amphibia > Caudata > Salamandridae > Lissotriton > Lissotriton vulgaris. The sequence continues at coordinate 1,275,675,095 of NC_141696.1, read as the reverse complement.
AAGGATGACACTTTTTTACTGATGCCATTCATGACTCTGCTGAATGTGGGTTGTAAGAGGGATAATGGCCCACAGTTCCTCTGCCCTGAAAGTGGATATGGCAAGGTTAAAGTATTTATGTGCTACAGTGTTTCAGGAGTGACTTATAACCTCCCACACGGTTATGCTAAGTGTGGATTTATTGTCATTTTTAAATTTATGACAATGTTTCAAATATGCTCCAAGGTTGTTCATATTTTGTCTCCTTAGGCCAAACTCTAATCATATTTGGGCTGGCGAAGCCTGACGCAGGAGATTAAACAGGCAACGAAAAGTTCCTACCATGAGGTTATCTATAATTTTATTGGATTTCCCTCTCAGAATCTCCATGCCGTATGTTAAGGAGGGAGCATGTTTAGCTGCCATAACTTGTAAAAGCGGTTTAAGAGACAAGCCTTTTAAGGTGTTCCACAGGGAGGCGAACACTACAATTAATAAATGATTCTGTCTTTGTATCGCGGCACATTGGTTCTTAAAAGAGCCTCTGGAGTCAATTATCACCCCAAGTATCGATACTCTTGTACTGACTCTAACACTGCCCCTTCAATGCAAAAACGTTTGACAAGATACTATTCACCGAGAGACTAACATGTTTTTGATTTTATTTAAATTTCCTTTTAACCCGTGATCCACAACGTGTTGTGCAGTTTTATTAATTAACCGTTGGAGCCCCATCTTTGTGTAGCTAATCAAAACAATATCATCGGCATACAAAAGATGAGAGACATTAAAATTGGTCACAGTCGGGTAATGCGATTTAATCGTGTTCAAAGTGGGGGACATGGCAGCAAGGTACAAGTTGAACAAGAGAGGGGCCAGGACACAGCCTTGTTTTAGGCCGTTCATTGTCGTTTCTTTTTTTATTGTTGCACCTTGGCTCAGTATCCTTTTTGCCCATGTATCTGTATACAATAATTGGATCACTCTGAGGAGAGTAGTAGAAATACCCCAGTTTGATAGTTTCATCCATAGAACATTTCTCTGCACAGCGTCAAATACTGAACGAATGTCAACATAACAGAGGTGAAGCTTGATTGAGCGATGCCTTGCTTGTTCTATTGTGAGGGCCAGCATCTGAATATTGGTGGATGTACCAATGCCTGTTATGAATCCAGTCTGGTTTCTTGGCAGCAAATGTTTGTGAAGTAGTGTGGCTCACTGGTTAGAGGCGGCAGACCCGAGAGCAGAGGACGGCCTGGGACCAGGGTTCGATTCCCGGCGTGGCAGGTTTCTGGACCAGGGTCAGCGGACTCGATAATTCTCTCGCCTCGGTGCCCACTCTGATCAGCGATCACACTCGGCAACTCTGGGCATTAGCTTGCCTCATCCTCACTAACGGCCCCACCAGACCGCCCGGGATGCCTGGTCTCACCCTGGAGATACCCATTAAGGGACCATCTCTCAGGGAAGCCAGGAAGGGTTTCACAGCGGTCGAAGCGCCTTGGGACCCTCTGGGTAAGTAGTGCGCTATATAAATGCCTATACATTTACATTTACAATGTTTGGTTTCCACCCAGGCCGTTAGATCAGTCGGAAAGCATTTAGCAAAAACCTTGCCTCACAGTCCATAAGTACTATCAACCAAGAATTGGAGAGGTCGGAGGTTTGACCGAATTTGTGTATGGGGTCAATATTGATCCACTCCAGTTATTGGGAATTTCTTGACTGACAAGAATGCGATTAAATAAAGTGACCAGGTCCTCCTCCCAGAATTGTGGGTTATGTTTGGAAAGCACTTGAGGGAGACCGTTTGGTCCAGGGACCCCAAATTGGCTGCTGTTACTGATGATTTTTTCCACCATGCCAGGATGGAACCCCATAGGCAGAACTTCCCCTGTGATATTTTTGATGGCAACTTTTGATAATCCGGTTGTGGTGGCTATGCCCCTGTACATTTCTTCCAGGTGATTTCTCCATGATGCTTCTGAGATATTTGATATTGGGCAGTGGAATTTCCGGCTGTTAGTTTGATTGATTCATTTCCAGAATTTATTGTATCTTTGCACTTGGAGGCGTCAATGATTTTACATCAGTACTGGTCAATTTCTGATTTTGTTTTGATCCATACCACTTTTTTGAATAGCGTTCTTAGTTTTGGTAAGACCTCTCTCTGTACTCTAGAGTTCGGGTTGTTTAATACTCTCAGAGCATGGTTCAGTTGTTTTTGCTATTGTAAGTTGGGCTGATGTTTTTCTTGGGAAGGTTATTGTCGTAGTTGTTCTGGTCATTTGACGGCCGGTATGCTTCTCTATTAAGAGCTTTGAGAACTGTACCCAGCAGTTCAAGGGGTTTTGATTCGATTCATATATTTTTCCCTTAGGGCTCTAGCTTGGTGTTCTACGTTGTCGATACTTGCTACCAGCCATTGTAGTTTTTTGAAGTTGGATGTTATAGCATGGCCGATTTTCACTGCGGTATGTTAATGTGGTGGGATTTTTAAGTTGAAACTGATCATTTGAGGTTGATGATCTCTTTCCAATCTGTTACTCAGGTCATATTTGGTGACCTTATGAAATAAGGGCAGAGATACTAAAGAGTAGTCAATGACTGCCTTTGAGTTTGCAGAGTGGTGTGTTGCCTCTGCCAGAATGTCTGGAGCCACCTGGCTGTTCAGTACCCTTAGGCCCAAATGCTCCAGCTTGCTCAATATTGCTTTCCCACAAGCATCTGGTCATTATTTAAAAGTTTGCATAGGTGGAACATGCCAAGTCTTATCAGTTATTTCCGTTATTTGATCCCTGGGCATGACTTGAAATAAGTTCATGTTGAAATCACCGGTCATGACAATTAGAGGCACAGGGTTAGATAAACATTGGGTGGTTATGAAGCCCAGTAAGGTTTCAATCGTTTCTTATTTTCTGCTTGGGTGTGGATGATTATAACGTGTATGCACGGGGAGCACACTAAATGAGTAATTGGCCCAAACCTTTACAGCTTGTAAATTAGGATGGCCAACGGTCACTTCTTCTATTGTGATGTTGAGGTCTACTGATGCGTACAGAGCCAAACCTCCTGCAGTACATCCCATTATATGTGTTGTAATTGTTGGTTTCCTGAAACATAAGTAAGTTGGAAGGTCTATTGCTTCTTGGGCCCATGTCTCCTGCCAAAACACTATGTGAAATGATCTAAAAAAGTTTAAAAAAACGTTGTTGTCCTTTTTACCAGAGAGTCCCTCAAAGTTCCAGGCACAAACCAATAAGAGGTCCTGTCTATGGCGAGTGGGTGAGCAATTTTTCTGTCATTTATGTATTTTATTTGACCCAGATAACAGAGCGCCCGGAAGCCAAGACCAGTCAAGATTTTGATGTGGGGCTTGTTTTAATATTCGTACATCAGTGCTTTTTTCTTTCAAAGTATCCTAAACTGCACTAGTTGATCTAATTGATTCGGTCCTGGACCCTTTTAAAATTGAGGAGGGGGCCGATTGAAGATAATATGTAGAATGTTGTGAACTTATTTTCTTGCCGTAGGAGCCCCGGTCACCCCCTTTGCCAGCTACCGGGACACAGAACCTGAGACTTCCCGGGTGGAGAAACCAAGAATAAGCTTCATGCTTTTTGTGTGCAATTTCTATTCCCCAATTTAAAATACCCCCTTTTCAGACCACACTTATTCTACTAACAAAGGCATTGTCCAGGTGACCGTCGTCGGTTCTTCCCCTCCCAAGATTGGTGCTTTAAAAAGGTGACTGTATGAATGTCAGATGACAAAATGTGGCAAAGAGATGGGATTCCTTTGGCCATACGTAGCATCGACCCGCTGTTAATTTTATCGAAATGTCCCCTTGATTTGTATTTTGGGGAAAAGGTCAATTTACAGTGGTTCCCAAGTGGACAAATAGAAGATGGGATGCTTTCAGACTTGGCTGTCCTTTAAACTTTTCAACTGCCTGTTGAGCCATGGGCCCCTGTGCGAGTAGTTGTAAGACCGCTTGTGGAGCTACGATTTCTGGCTGGTGAATTCGTACTCAGATATTTTTCCTGTCTTCTTTGTCTTCTTGGAGAGGGATAGTCGTTTCAACAGTGGAAGGGAACGTTCCGCTTTTAGGGTGGCAGACACAGGTGTAACTTTCCTTATGTGCCAAGCAGCCTGGTCTATTATCCTGATTATTTTGGAAGATAAATTCCCCACTTATGTTCTTTTTTGGTCCGGCTTGGTGTTGATCTTGTACTGGTGCTGGTGCATTAAGACCCTTCTTCTCTTGTGGGGATAGGGCTTGCGGCTACAAGTTTTGGTCCAATTGCGGTGGAAGATCATTTGCATTCCTTGTAGTGGCCGCTTTAACTTGAATGATGACCAGGTTAGCCGCCTCGTCATCCATAGTGCCCCCTCTACAAAAAACCCTATTTCTCCCATTGTGACAGCTGTCTCTGTTATATTTCTTGATGTTCTAAAAATAAGGAAAACTTGGCTTGGTTGTCTGGAGTATAATTACTTGGACACGGGTTAGATTTTTTCTTGTGGGGTTGTCTAAGCCTCATATGCTGCCTTTTGGATGGCTGGGTTGATTCCACTGTTGGAGTGCGCCTTCAGGCTTTGTGTGAAGCTGGTTCTCCCCTTCCTAGCGTGACAAATTACGATGGAAGAAGTGAGAGATTAGCACTGCTGTTGGGATTAGTTATCTGATTACTTATTGGGGACCTCTCTACTCCCATTCCCTGCTGTTCCGGCTCTAAGTTATTTGACTCCACTGTTGACTTTCCAGCTTCAGATGTCTTTCTGAAGCGAACTTTGTTGATGCATACCCCATTATCAGGGTTAGATGGTGTTGGAAATGGCCCTTTTTGCAGTGTTGTTCCCAAACTTTTTGCTTCTTCCTCCCTTGTTTTTCCTGACCTGTGCTTGTTGGCAATAGGACTCTGCACTTTACCACTGCTGACCAGTGCTAAACTGCATATACTCTCTGTGTAAATTGTTATTGTAATTGGTTATCCATGATTGGCATATTTGTATCAGCCAGAAGTCCCTAGTAAAGTGCACTGAGTGTGCCAGGACTGGTGATTCAAATACTACTAGTGGGCCTGCAGCACTGATTGTGCCACCAGCATGAGTAGCCCTAAAATGATGTCTCAGGCCTGCCACCGCAGTGTCTGTGTGCAGTCTGTGAACTGGCATCTCCTCCTGGTCAGTGTCCCCACCGACCAGGCCTAACCCTTCCCTTTTTGTGCACATTGGTCACCCCTATCCGTAAGTCAGTCAAACACAATGTTTATTTAGACCTTAGTCTTTAAACTGCAATACCCAACCATGGAAAACATTAAAACAGGGATAAACATGTATTCAGTAACAAACAGTAAAAATAAAACCATATTCATCGATACATTCTTATTCCTGGATGTGCTTTTTGATGACCAAATTCAGTCTAGGGCTCGCAATACTAAATGCAAAAACATAATTACTCATTAAAATTCTACCCGTATGGCACAGGGAAAGAAAAATGTAATTCATATTAAGTTACAATTTATAAATAATCATCAATAAAAGCACTAAAATCCAGTATAATTCTAAAATTTTACAATATTTCACTAGAAGCTTTTGACAGACTTCAAATAAATTCCGACTGCAATCGCAATGTCGAGGTTAGGCATTTCTGTGAGTAAATCAACCGCCTGAGGACAAGACCTTATTTCATATTTTACAAAAATAGGTCTCAGATGCAATTTACGCTGGGGTATAGGCGCCAAACAGTCTAACAAAATATGCAGCATGTCACCCTTATTGCCCAGCAAGCATTTACAATTCCCATCCGGGTGGAGCTTATTGACCTTCTCTATCTGATTTGGCAGCCAGGGGTTAACACCTATCCTCACTCTTAAATTTCGCATCTGAGCCACTTATTCAGCAGGGTGTCCAAGTAAGGGTACCAAGATTCGTGTAGCCAGGCTGAAGTCATAAATTGAACTGATGGTTTCAAGCTCAAATAGCCTTGATCAATTGTTCTAGACAGCTCAAGGCCTTATGTCCTGAGCTCCTTCTTGGTAAATTCAGCCTGGAGTGACTGTTGGCAAAATCTCACCTTTAAGTTCTCTGCAACCTTAATCAATTTTTTTCTTATCTCTTTGGGCCATTTTAAATCACTTGATTTGATCTACTTCCTACACCTGAGGGAGACCTTCTGTACCCCTCCCGGGTCCTGTCGCCTCCACAGCCTCAATACATTTTCTTGGGCCTGTACGGTCCATGAAATTGTACCTAACTCTAATCTGATAGCCTGGACCATTGCTGTGCTGGGCAGCGAAAGTAGGACTTTCAGGCATTTTCCCTCCTCAGAGTCCCAGTTACCTTTGCCACCAAGACAGAGTACTTCTGAACCATACAGGACTTGAGGAGGGATCATTGCATTAAACGCCTGTAGCACAGGTCGATATGACATGTCGCCATATTCACTATTACATTTTTTCAGCCCACACACTTTAAAGAATTAAAAGCCTTTGCTTTCTGGGCTGTCAAATGAGCTTGCCACTTTAAGGAATTTTCAAACCAAACCTTGAGGTATCTATATTCTTTTACTACCTCCAATTTTAAGGGGCCTAGATACCAACTAAAACCTAAATCTCTTTTTCCAAAACATAAGATTTTAGTTGTATCCACATTTACGGTTAAGGACTTTAACACACAGTATTCTTGAAAGACATTTAATTTCCTTTGAAGCCCCATCACTGTCTGGTCAAAAATCACCAAATCATCTGCATAAAGCAGACATGTTAGTTTCAATCCATTCATTTTAGGGCTGGCACTTCTATCGGTCTCTAAGGCCTTTGGTAGATCAGCAAGAAAAATGGCAAACATGAGAGGGACCAACACACAGCCTTGTCTAAGTCCATTTCCGATTTGTATTTTAGTAGTTAAAGACCCTTCCTTATCCATAATAATCTGTGCCCAATTCTCAGTATGTAGCTCTTTTATTAAAGCAAAGAGCACTTCTGGGATATTATACTTTCTAAAGTAAGGGTTTCCCACGGGCATTTCCGATCCACTAGGTCAAATGCCGCACGAAAGTCAACAAAGCAGCAATACAGCTTCCCATTTTTCTCGATGGACTTCCGTGTGACGGCCCACAATGCGAAACAATGATCAATTGTCAAATGCCGTCTTTGAACCCACCTTGCTCTATAGGCACAATTGCACACTCCTTAACTCACTCTTTTAATCTACCTAAAATTATCTTCGTGAACACCTTTTCCCCGATATCTAAAAGATTAATTAATCTGTAATTTTTAGGGGTATCCATATCACCCTTCTTATGCACCGGTCCGGTGACAGCCCCCCTCCAGTTTCTTGGTATTTTCCCCAGCTCTAAAATCCATAAAAACATATGAGATAGAAATTCGGCCCACCATTGTGGCTGGGTTTTCAATATTATTGCAGGCAGGTTATCGGGGCCGGCCGCCCTGGTCAGGTTTAAACTTCCTATTGTTTTACTAACGTTTGTTACTGAAAAGTCTGCTTTTAAGTTCTTTACCAGATCTCTCCAATTTAAAGGCTCATCTATAAGCGCGTCTCTTCTGGGACTGTATAAATCCCTTAAATATTCTGCCCATACTGCCTCTCCCATACACAGTTCATTGCCCCCATCGTATGCCCAGCCGCTCCTTTTATTAATTGCCAAAACTGGCGACTATTCTTTGATTCAATAGAATCCAGGAGATTAGCCCAACATTTTTCTTTATATAGTCTTTTTGAATCAGTAATTAGCCTTTTATATTCCCTTTTCAGTTTTATGAGGTTTAACGATCCAGCCAAGTTATAGTTGACTTTGAGGTTACGTGCTTCTCTCCTTATTTCCCTCTTCTTTGCTAGACATACAGATGAAAACCATTTTATTTGCCTAACCTGCTGATTTTGTCTGTTTATTACACCTACTTTGCCTTTTTTTAATTCGACTTGGAGACATTGCACCACCCGATCGATTTTTTTCTCAAACCAATCCAGTGTGTGCCCTCCTGGGCTCTCCAAGACTAACCTCTGTTGAAGTTTTAACACTTTTTCTATATACTCATCCGTTAGTCTAGTGGTAGCCCATCTCCGGTACTCTACATTTTGAGTAATTACATTCTGTCGCTTAATCGCCACCGCATCCTGAAGCTCAAACTGCAGTAAATTATGGTCACTAATGTCCGTTTGAGAATCCATAAAACCCTTCATTAAGACAAAGTTCCAGGCATGCGTAAAAACTTAATTAATCAAGCAGTTTTGGGCACCTATCTTAAATGTTTTCTTCGCAGGGCTGTCCATTTCTGACCTACCATTCAAACAAAACAGCCCCTTTGTGGCTAGATAATTTACTAGACTTAGATATTGCTGTGAAGAAATACAATCTGGAAAAGTTGCCATGCTTATGTCGTACGCTTCCAAGATTTCAATATGCCTTGGATCAGACTTAGAGGGATTCAATTTGTGGTTAAAATCACCCATCATAAGAACAATATCAGAGCCATACTTTTCGATCCAATGATCCAAATCTTCTTTAAAAAACCTCAGCTCTACCCCGTATTCATCTGGAGGCCCCATTGCATATACACGTTGATAAGCATCACATTTTCAAACTTTTTTTCTTTAACATTCAGAAGTACTCTACATGCTAAACGCCATTTACATTTGACGCTTAGTTGTATTGCATCTGTCACCTTACTAAAAGACAACAGTATCACCAAACCTCCAGCTGGGCGACCAAAGCTTTTTTTCCGCGCCGGGCGGTGGAGTTGGATATAACCATCAAAAGTAGGGGTTTTGTCGCATAGCCATGTTTCTTGGAGACAAATAATATCATTCATCTGGGTTAAGATACTTATACTCCCTTGTTTAATCAAATCTCCAAGACCATTTACATTCCATGATACAATTCTAAGGCTATACGATAACCAAACTTCCTACTCCACATCACTTAAGTTATCAATTTCCCCACTGCAGTGTCGAAAGGGGCCTGTAGGGCTACTCTTTTGACTCCAATTTCCCCACATATCAAAAATATCTGAGTTATCAACTATTATCTTCAGATTACCGTCTGCCAACCCCTAAGCCAATTTCACCTGCGTGGCAATTTAGGAAGCCCGCACCCAATTTGCTGCACCCTGCTAGATCTCCCTGCGGGATTAATCTGATCCCATCCTTTGACATTTTGCCTGCAGCATTTTCTATTGCTATTTTTACCAGATTAGAATACACTACAACCCTGGTAATTTCCTTCCCTTCCGGGTTAAATCTAAAGCCCACTTGGCGCAGATTTTTAGAACCAATTCCTCTCCGACTCGGGCATTTTGAGAATGAGAACAGAAGTTGGGACCTATTCAGAGGTACTACCTTTCTTATTCTTTTCCCCCACTGTGATTGCTGTACGGGTTCAAAAAGTAACCACTTGTTGCCCTCTGCCTCCTTTGCCACCTTAGGGGTTATGGGGCCCACTTGCTCTGTCATTTGTTGACTCCTGTCTCTAACAATTAATAGAGCCCACTTGTTTTACCCTTGGGGACTGAAAACTTTGGCAATTCCCTTTTTCAGGGTTTCTGCCCGGCAATATAATATTTGGGCCATATCGGAACGATGACTTCTCAGGTAACTCTCTTATTCCCCTTTCTCCAGTCGCTATCCTGCGCTGTCCTAAATTTTTGGAGACCATTCTTTTCCCCTTCTCTGCTGCTAATATAATGGGCCTCTGCTCCAAATGAATAGAGTCTCTACTATTGTCAGTAACCATGGGTGTTACCGGTTTTTGCCTCCCCCTTTTTGTAACTTTCTTTATTTTATGGCACCTGCGGTTCCTTGCGCTGTTACCTAAGTAATGCCCCCTTCTTTTTATCAGCATCGGCCATTTAGAAATGTATACATTTGTTTGATCAGTAGGTGTCATAGCGTCTGCAGAGTCTGTCGGGAGTTCCTCGCAGATGGTTCTTGTCGTTGCAGGCATTTGTCCACTAATGCTTTGCAATTCCCCCACTACCTTCTGGAGTTGTTTTTTTTGTGATTTTAAAATATCATTATTTAGCATGGTAACTTCCAATAGTCCTTGCAGGGTTTTCTGAAGGAGCTCCATTAGATCCAGCATTGAAGACGCCGGAGTTGCAGAGATATTAAAGTCAAGTGTAAGGTTTTGGCCAAGTCCCTCTAGTTGTTCAGTTAAATGGGAGTCCGGATGATCTTGGCTCTTGACTAGGCTCTTGTCTTGGATCTTATCCGTTTTTGTACTTACATTTATATCCTCTGCCTCTTCCCAGGACATAATTGTCTTCTCACTGTTGGGGACGTGCTCTTGTTGTTCTGAAAAAAATTGTGGCGACGAGGAGAGTCGAGGATGAAGACTTAGCTCACTTTGATCCACATTTGTAAGATCAGGTAGGGTAAGACCCACCTCAGATCCCTCTGGACTGTTCCCATGAGGCACAGGGTCAGACTGATTTGCATATAGCCATGTCTGAACTGGGGTGGCATAGTGGGCTAAAGAACGGTGATGGATTAAACCCAGATCTTTTGACTGGGTGTGAGTTTGTGATTGATTCAGATGCTCCGTCCATCACCGCCCCCTTTTGTAACGGGTTTTCTGAAGGAGCACCATTAGATTCAGCATCGAAGACACCGGAGTTGCAGAGATAATAAAGTCAAGTGTGAGGTTTTGGCCAAGTCCCTCTAGTTGTTCAGTTAAATGGGAGTCGGGATGATCTTGGCTGTTGTATGGCTCTTTTCTTGGCTCTTATCCGTTTTTGTACTTAAATTTATATCCGCTGCCTTGTCCCAGGACATAATTGTCTTCTCACTGTTGGCGACGAGGAGAGTCGAGGATGAAGACTTAGCTCACTTTGATCCAAATTTGTAAGATCAGGTAGGGTAAGACCCACCTCAGATCCCTCCAAACTGACCGGTAAATCGTCCCTGCAGACCAAAGATCCATCATTGGACTGTTGACCAAGGTCTGCAGACTTTCCTGGAGAACATGTTTTTTAAAAATGTTTACCAACAAAGTCCTTCAACAATTTAGAGGCGACTGCACCTTTTTTAGCTTGTGAAACTTGCGCGTCCTCCCATGTAGGTTTCTTTATTGTACTTCTCGCCAGAGTTTTTCTGGCCCTTACTTTCCGGCTTTTAATACTCGCCCTTGTTATTCTGTGCTCCGCAATAGATTCTTTTGACACGTGCACAAGCACCAGGGGTTCCTTGGAGGCTTTAAGCCTTTTTGGCACCATCCCCTTCCCCTTAAGGGCTTCTGATTGGAGAATAGATCCAAGAACAGTTATGAGCGTCGCTTTTTCTTAACAGTAGCTAGGCCACACTTTCCTAAGCCCAATAGACCGTTTTTAGCGCCTCATGTTCCTGGTATCAAACTCTTAAGTCCTAACATACCTTAAAACCATTACATTTATAGATTATACCACTTACCTCTGTTGAACCACCTAGCTGGCTGCCGAGCCGTGCTTCTTCCTACACAGTTCACTTTGAGACGTTATATCTTCAGTGCCCAGATCTTGGTATTATGGTATCTTTCGCCTTAATAGCCCTCAATTTGTGCCCTTCAAAAACGACAGTGTCCACTAGAGGGCCAATCTCCGGAATGTTACCCTTTCCAGGGTTGCTCCTTCCTTAGGGCCGGGTGCATCCAGACTTCCACCTGTGAGCCCTGTGTAGCTCTCAACAGGACTCGGCTCATGGCCTCTCTCACCAGACTCTTCCAATAGTACCCCAGGTAACACAAGTCAAGGAGGAGAGGGAGGCGACTTCGAGAACTTTGGGGTCGCCCCTGTTGCTCGCACCCTACAGGGAGCCGTGCCGCGGCTTCTAACTCTTCGTCTCAGGCTCTGACTCCCAGGACGGGCTAATCTCAGGCGACTCGCAGCTTCAAACTCCGAAACTCCGAGGATGAGCATGCATGCGCGAGAACGTGGCGTAAAGTGGCGTGGCTCCGGTAGCAGCTGCGGCAACGATTCAACAGAGTCTCCCTACTACTGAAAATGAATCTTGGAAATCTATGGAAGGCCCAACGTACCCCCTTGGGCAGGGTGCAGTGTATGTGAAAGGTAGAGCATGTACTAGTGCAGGTGACATGCTCTGGTAGTGAATGACAGCCATTTTCGTTTTTCACTATTGTAAGGCTACCTTGCCCATAGGCTATCATGGGGAATGCTGGCTACATTGTTTACCTGCATATCTTCCCATAGGAGCAAGATAGGACATCAATCAATCAATCAATCAATCAATCAATCAATCACTGCATTTCGAAAGCGCTCTACATACCCGTGAGGGTCTCAAGGCGCTGGGGGGGTGGCTGCTCAAGAACAGAGGTCTTGAGGAGTCTTCTGAAGGCCAGCAGGTCCTCGGTCTGTCGTAGGCTGGTAGGGAGAGCGTTCCAGGTCTTGGCGGCGAGGTAGGTGAAGGATCTGCCGCCAGCAGTGGTTTTCCAGATACGAGGAACTGAGGCGAGGGCGATGCTGGCAGAGCGGAGGCTGTGGGTGGGGGTGTGGAAGCTGATTCGGTCGTTGAGGTATGTAGGTCCGGTGTTGTGTAGCGCTTTGTGTGTGTGGATGAGGAGTTAGAAGGTGATCCTCTTGTTGACGGGGAGCCAGTGTAGTCCTCTCAGATGGGGTGTGATGTGGCTGCGTCGGGGGACGTCGAGGATCAGTCGTGCCGAGGCATTCTGGATTCGTTGTAGTCGTCTCAGGAGCTTGGTTGTGGTTCCTGAGTAGAGGGCGTTCCCGTAGTCGAGTCTGCTGGTGACGAGGGCCTGGGTGACGGTTTTTCTCATGTCGGGGGGGATCCATTTGAAGATCCTGCGGAGCATTCGGAGGGTGTTGAAGCAGGACGCGGAGACGGCGATGACTTGCTTGGTCATAGAGAGGGCGGAGTCGAGGATGACCCCCAGGTTACGTGCGTGGTCGGTGAGTTCCGGGGCAGTGCCTAGCGATGTGGGCCACCAGGAGTCATCCCAGGCTGATGGGGTGGGTCTGAGGATGAGGACCTCCATCTTGTTTGAGTTCAGCTTCAGTCTGCTGTCCTTCATCCAGTCGGCGATGGCCTTCATTCCTCTGTGGAGATTGGCTTTGGCGGTGTGGGGGTCTTCGGTGAGGGAGATGATTAGCTGGGTGTCGTCGGCATAGGAGATGAATGATGTTGAGGCTATGTTGTCGTGCAACGTGGGCGAGCGGTGCCATGTAGATATTGAACAGTGTCGGGCTGAGGGAGGATCCCTGAGGGACGCCGCAGATGATCTTGGTGGTTTTTGGACATAAAAGTCTGGTATCCCTGAACTCAGAATTTAATAACACATCTTTTAGGAAAGGTGGTTTTTAAATCCTGTGTTTGAGAACAGCACTTTTAGAAAGTGGCTGTTCTCTTCTCTGACCTTTCTGTGCGCCTTGGCCTGTTTGTGAATTGACTGTCTGGTTTGTGAGTGACAGGGCTGGGGAATTCCAGGAGACAGAATGAGACCGCCCAGTGGTGAATAGGGAGATCTGCATCTAGATGGGAGGGAGGAGTTGCACCTGGGACCTGAATAGGACTGTGCCTGCCCCCCACAGTTCTGGCTCCACCCCCTGTGGTGCGTCTGATGTCTTTGCCCATAACTATGAAAGGAGACGAAGAATCATGTCAACAAAGTGTTCCAGGGCTGTGCTTTCCCTCCACAATGCTGCTCTATCTCCTGCTGGGTGGCTGATGAAGCTGCCCCTCTCTCTGAAAGGAAAGGAGAGGCCAGGAAAATAAAGTGCTCAAGGAACACCCAGAACTGGTTCAGACCGGACTCAGAGCCCTCCTGCACAAAGGGAACAAAGACATTTAGGGGTATAAGTATAGGACCCCAGACTACAGAAAATTAGATCATCCTGGAATCAAAAGGAACCACCACCAAGGAGAAAGCTGGAAGACTTTAGAAGGAAGACTGTCCTGCTGTTGCTTTGCTTGACTGACCTGCAGTTGCTTTGCTGCCAAGGAGAGGGGAAGGACTTTGCTTTGTGCTGTGTCCCCTTACGTGAAGGAATCTCCAAGGGCCTAGAAGAGCTGGCTCCCTGTTAAGAAGTCCCAGGGACAAAAGGACTTCACCCCAGCTTCCCTGAACTCTGCTGAGAGAGTTCTGTCCTTCCTGGAGTGCTTGGCCCATGTGTGGTACCTCTGGAAGTTATACCTGTTTTGGGAAGCTGGAAACCAAGATCTTTAAAGAACTTTCTGCAAAGTTTATTGCATCGCTCGCATCCCCATCAGTGAAATTCCCGCCGGCGCGAAGGCCGAGATCGTCATAGCGCCTGTTGCCGCTGCCAGAGTCGTCACATCCTTTGCTTGTGGGACGCACCAGACCAGTGCAGGAAGATTACAATTTCTGCGAGTATCGTCGCAGAGCCTGTCGTCACTGGGTGAGATCGTTGCACCGCTTGCTTGCGGACCGCATCACGTCACTGCGAAAGTCGTCGCAGAGCCATCGCATCAAGAGGCCGCGAGAGGAGAAGATCGACGCTGAGCCGCGCATCGTCACCGCACCGGAGATCGTCGGCCCGCCCACCCTTATAGATCAACTTAGCCGTGGGATCATAGCATGATCTCCAGCTGCATTCAAGTTCCTTACAGCGGTTTTTCTCTGCCCGCAGTTCTGAATTAAACCAGGGGGCAGATAACTTTTGTTTAGCGGAGTTGATGTGTTTAAGGGGGGCAACAGCGTCAAGGGCCATAGAGAGCCAGCTGTTAAAGTTAAGAACATCAAGCTCAGGGTCACCCGTCAGTAGAAGTGCGGAAGAAGAGAGTGCGGGAGTCATGGAATTACTGGTCATTTTAAACCATTTCCTAATGTATTCCAGGTTGGTGGAAGTGTTAGATGATCATAGGGGTAGTGCAATGCTAAACGGAATTAAGAAGTGGTCAGACCATGTAAGTCGTAAGTGGGGAGCTGGGGCTATGTTGGGTTTATTGCTAAAAAGCAGGTCAAGTGTATGGCCGTCCGGATGGGTGGGGCCGATTACCATCTGGGTCAAATAATTTTTTGCTCAAGTCTCCCATTGGAAGGCAGATTTTTCTGTTATACATCCTTCATTGGGGACTGGCTGTGTAGAATGCTTCTGAGGATTAAGAGCTAAGTTAGGAGCTTTGAACAAGAGCGGTTGTAAAGGGCTTTGAAGACCATTTGTATCTTTATGACATGAAAGTAAAGTGTCTACTGGGTTCTTTAGGAAACCAGATTTCATTTGCATTTTTTCCTGAGGTTTATGGCTAGAAGCTGGAACTTCAAAAAAGAGGGAGAGAAAGCCCTTCTTCTTGTTCTTCTGAGGCTGACCCTGCCTCTATTTTATTGTATGGGTCTTTGTTTGGGGTTGGCTCATTAGGCCGTTTCTGTCTCTGCCAAGCAGTGGATGGTGCCCCTCTTGTCCTTTCTGAGCGCCTGATGGAAAGAGCAACAATTATGATATAACTGGGGGAGCTGAGGGAATGTGTTGACTGATGAACTTGTAGCCTCCTTTCAGTGGCCCACTCTTTTGTTCCACCTCAGCTTGATGGTGCACTGGGCAACCTTTGTTGTTACACTCAAGGCAGAAAGATTGCTTGGACTTTCAAGAATCTGTGCACAGGTCTCTGCCCCAGGGCCTCTGGAATTTGGAGAGACCACAGGAGCTGTAGCGGACCCCTGGAATGCGCAAGCCTCACCGGCCTAAGGCCTCTTCTGTGGCTAATTGGTGTTGCCGCAGTGCTAGCCTTTCCAAGCCTTCCATCTAAGTACTACCATTGCACCCCAACTCTGTGGCCGTCCTTTTTTCATGTGCCTCACTCCAAAGCACCTTCTGGATTACTCTCTTTCTCTAGCCCCAGGGCCGTTGGCTGGACACTGTTAGTGCCCAGCTCTGCAGAAGTTGACACAGTGTCAGACTGCAGGTTCTTTCTACTGCTGCAGGGGAGTCCACAACACTGTAGATGGAGTTTGAACTGGAGCGAGGCAGCAAGGCAGCAGGAGGCGCTAGTTCTTCGCTGAAGTCCTTACTGCTCAAAGCTGGGCAAGTTCAAAGGGTTCAAGTCTGTCCCTGCTTGAAAGCTCCAGCGCTGCACTGGTCTTACCATAGAGTCGGCCCCCTCCACTCCACTCCTAGGCAACTGCAATCCCCCATCAGCAGGCAGCTATTGGTGGGTCGGTAGGTCAGTGACATCTACCAGTCCCAGTTTCCCGGTCTCCCAGATAGTTAGTTTACCCATGCTCCTCGCTGCTCCGGGATGGCGTGTGACATCACGCTTCCAGCTCGCACTCAGACTCAATCAATCGACCACCAAAAAAACGTAAGGTGTCACCTGAAGTGCCTGACAGACCAAACGCTGAATGACTGTTTAGTGGGCTGACCAAAACATGAGTCACACAGACAAGAAAACCAAAAACTAATGCTTTGGTGTGCTGGCCTGATGCTTACTGCTTCTGTCCTGGGAGTGGAAGGACTGGACTTTGCTTTCTACATCCTGCTTCCAAGGTTTTCCAAGGGCTTGTGCATGCTTGCCTCCTGGTATGAAGTATCAGGGCCATCAAAGACTTTCCCTACCAATCCCTGAGATCTTCTGCAGATTCTTGAATTGCCAAGTGGTGCAAAATCCAGTTGCCGGTCCCTTGGAAGTGTCACCTGGTGATCTTAAGGAGAAAATCCATGCATCAACTTCCAGTGCCTGGTTTCTCGATGCTTGACTACAAAATATTGACACGTCGCCGCTGCCTGAACCAAATCATGGTTCCCGCTGGAAGCATTGACCATGGCTTTCATCGCAGCTTGCCATCACAGTGCATCAGAAAAATCACTGCAGCGTGAGTCCCGAGCCCTGTGTCCCTGACATTCGTGATACCCACTCTGACTCCGATGCAGCACCTGCTTGCAGCTAAAGAATTGCTGCAGCACATGCCTCTGGCTGTGAAATCGACACAGCGCATGCATTGCTGCAGCCGCATTAACATAGCATGCTTGGATTTTCGATGCGTCATCCCTCAACGCTGATTCTTCATCAACACCACCCCTCAGTAAGGCACTGAGGCAGTGTCCCTGAATACTGACCCATCATCTCTCCTACCAGTAAGGAACTTACTCATCACCTCTCCTGCTAGTAAGGAACCGATGCATCACCTCCCTTGCCTAGCAGTAAGAAACCGACGCATCACTTCCCTTGCCAGTAAGGAGCTAACGCATCACCTGCCCTGTGTAGTAAGGATCGCCCACCAAAAAAACGTAAGCTGTCACCTGAAGTGCCTGACAGACCAAACGCTGAATGACTGTTTAGTGGGCTGACCAAAACATGAGTCACACAGACAAGAAAACCAAAAACTGTTGCTTTGGTGTGCTGGCCTGCTGCTTACTGCTTCTGTCCTGGGAGTGAACGGACTGGACTTTGCTTTCTACATCCAGCTTCCAAGGTTTTCCAAGGGCTTGTGCATGCTTGCCTCCTGTTATGAAGTATCAGGGCCATCAAAGACTTTCCCTACCAATGCCTGAGATCTTCTGCAGATTCTTGAATTGCCAAGTGGGGCAAAATCCAGTTGCTGGGCCCTTGGAAGTGTCACCTGGTGATCTTAAGGAGAAAATCCATGCATCAACTTCCAGTGCCTGGTTTCTCGATGCATGACTACAAAATATTGACACATCGCCGCTGCCTGCACCAAATCGTGGTTCCCGCTGGAAGCATTGACCATGGCTTTCATCGCAGCTTGCCATCACAGTGCATCAGAAAAATCACTGCAGTGTGAGTCCCGAGCACTGTGTCCCTGACATTCGTGATACCCACTCTGACTCCGATGCAGCACCTGCTTGCAGCTAAAGAATTGCTGCAGCACGTGCCTCTGGCTGTGAAATCGACACAGCGCATGCATTGCTGCAGCCGCATTAACATAGCACGCTTGGATTTTCGATGCGTCATCCCTCAACGCTGATTCTTCATCAACACCACCCCTCAGTAAGGCACTGAGGCAGTGTCCCTGAATACTGACCCATCATCTCTCCTACCAGTAAGGAACTTACTCATCACCTCTCCTGCTAGTAAGGAACCGATGCATCACCTCCCTTGCCTAGCAGTAAGAAACCGACGCATCACTTCCCTTGCCAGTAAGGAGCTAACGCATCACCTGCCCTGTGTAGTAAGGATCGCCCACCAAAAAAACGTAAGCTGTCACCTGAAGTGCCTGACAGACCAAACGCTGAATGACTGTTTAGTGGGCTGACCAAAACATGAGTCACACAGACAAGAAAACCAAAAACTGTTGCTTTGGTGTGCTGGCCTGCTGCTTACTGCTTCTGTCCTGGGAGTGAACGGACTGGACTTTGCTTTCTACATCCAGCTTCCAAGGTTTTCCAAGGGCTTGTGCATGCTTGCCTCCTGTTATGAAGTATCAGGGCCATCAAAGACTTTCCCTACCAATGCCTGAGATCTTCTGCAGATTCTTGAATTGCCAAGTGGGGCAAAATCCAGTTGCTGGGCCCTTGGAAGTGTCACCTGGTGATCTTAAGGAGAAAATCCATGCATCAACTTCCAGTGCCTGGTTTCTCAATGCATGACTACAAAATATTGACACATCGCCGCTGCCTGCACCAAATCGTGGTTCCCGCTGGAAGCATTGACCATGGCTTTCATCGCAGCTTGCCATCACAGTGCATCAGAAAAATCACTGCAGTGTGAGTCCCGAGCACTGTGTCCCTGACATTCGTGATACCCACTCTGACTCCGATGCAGCACCTGCTTGCAGCTAAAGAATTGCTGCAGCACGTGCCTCTGGCTGTGAAATCGACACAGCGCATGCATTGCTGCAGCCGCATTAACATAGCACGCTTGGATTTTCGATGCGTCATCCCTCAACGCTGACTCTTCATCAACACCACCCCTCAGTAAGGCACTGAGGCAGTGTCCCTGAATACTGACCCATCATCTCTCCTACCAGTAAGGAACTGACTCATCACCTCCCCTGCTAGTAAGGAACCGATGCATCACCTCCCTTGCCTAGCAGTAAGAAACCGACGCATCACTTCCCTTGCCAGTAAGGAGCTAACGCATCACCTGCCCTGTGTAGTAAGGAACCGACTCATTGCTTTGTTTGTGCTGTGCCTCACCTCCCCTGTGCCTTGCACTGTCTTTGATTTTTGATGCATCTAAGGTACTTTGGGGCACATGAATCAAGCTATTTTGTGATCGCAAACAGAGCGATTTGCAAAAATCGGCTTTTTGCGATCATAAAATAGCATTTTCCAATGCATGAAAGGTTTTTGGGTTCGCAATTTTGGTAATCGCAAATACCTATTGCATATGAGAGAAGCCTTTCCTAAATGTAAGCTGTGCATTTAGTAAATGTTAATCAACATCAACTTCAAGTTGATGTTAACCATGTACATACTTTGAAAAATGCACAAATCTGCATTTTTTTCCAAAGTGCCATGTGGTGCACACATGTCCCTAGGGCATGTGTGCGCCTTACATGAGCACACTTTCTTTTTTGGGGTGTTTCAGGGGGTTCCTTAGGTCCCCAGAAACCCTTGGCTTTCCATTCACTAAATGTGACTACCAATTTGGTAATTGCAAATTAGCAATTGCAAAACCATTCATTCCTATATGGGCGAGGGTATTGTTTTACCTATAATTTATTTGATAGGTCTTCTGTTTATTGTAGCTTAAAATGTCACTGCAATTCATTTGTAAATATAGAAATTGTTAATGGTGTATGTTAACTCAGGGAGCCATAATGTGATAACTGTCAAAGCATAGAAGGTTGTCATGATCAGGCAGCTTTTTGTAAGTCTTAATTGTTAGTTGCCTGACATGAAGACTGATTTTCAGATCCAGGTATGATATCTTCTAATCCAAACAGATGGAGGCGAATTTAAGGTATAGGTCCAACCCATTTACCCAAGAAAAGAATGTCTGGGCAGATTCTTTTTTTCTGTGCCTGATGACAAGGATATCCTCAAAGTATCTGCACTACAGGGCCATTTGATTTTTTAAGGGATTTCTTTTATTTTTTATAAGTGGTTCTTTATTATCACTATAAGCATACACATTTGAGAGATAGAGCTAACATTTTTAAGTGCGGTGATGCTGATATATAACAAGTACAGATGAGTCATGAGAAGATGCCAAAAGTGTTGAGGACAAAAACTCTATAACAATACAATGCCTTCCAAGCGTGCATTCAGAATGTCATCTGTGGGTAGCATAGTCTCACTAGACTCACTAGAGCGTACAGTGTCTGTATGCGCCATTTGTTAGGAGCCCACTATTACTAATCTGTTAAATTGCTCCCCAGAGGCTGTGATCGTAACTTTGTAACCTTAGAACTGAGTAGCTAATCTATAACTTGTGTGGCGGATGCAATATATATCCAATGGGTCCAGTGGTATCTTGCAGCGGGGGTAGGACTTGGCGATGTGGGTAGGGCTGTTGATGACTGTTGGAAATGGGAGTCTCTAGTTGGCAGAGGTAGGTACTTTTTTCCAAATAGGTATCCTTGCTTCTAGTCAGGGTAAGGGCGATACACTCCTAAAATAATCCCTGCTCACCCCCTTGGTATCTTGGCAAGAGCAGACAGGCTAATCTCAGAGGCAGTGTGCAAAGCATTTGTGAACACATACAGTAACACAGTGAAAACACTACAAATGGACACCACATCAGTTTAGAAAAATAAGTAATCTTTATCTAAACCAAACTAAGATCAAATGACAAAAATCCACAATACAGTATTAAAAATAAGAAATAGTTCAGTTCAATGCAAGTTGTAAATGCAACACTTTTCTCACAAAGTACCAGGGAAGCCTCATACAAAACAAACAAAATGGCCACAGGGTAGGTAATGCATCGGTTCCTTACATGCAAGGAAGGTGATGCGTTGGTTCCTTGCTTCGGGTGGGGGGTGATGCGTCGGTTCCTTACTGCAGCACAGTTGAGGTGATGCTTAGGTTCCTTACCAGAGAGGAGGTGATGCGTTGCTTTCTGACCTGTTCTCAGCCTGTTGCTGCAAACCAATGAGAGAAGGGCACATCTGCTGCTCCTGGCTGAACTCCTCCCCGATGGGCCTCCTTCTTCCTGCCAATGGGTCAGCTCAGGAAGGTCCCCTAGTTCAGCCACTTGTTCCCACTAGGCTCCATGGCATCCCCGTCAGGGTCTACATCAGGGGTCTCCAAACTGGTCCTGGAGGGCCGGATCCATGCCAGATTTTTAAAATTACTACATGTATCTCAAGGGGGATATCCAAAAAATCTGGAATGGATCCGGCCCTCCAGGACCGGTTTGGAGACCCCTGGTCTACATCCTCCTGGACCGTGGGAACTTGGGGGGCCTATTTCCCGTGCCCCCTGCCTCTACCCCTTCCCTTAGCGCCTTGAGACCCTCTGGGTGAGCAGTGCGCTATACAAATGCCTGAACTTGAGCTTGAACTTGAACTTCCCTTCCCTGCAGGCACCTGGGCCACTCTTTCAGGCTCCAGGTCATCTTGAATGCCCTTACCGGCTGCCATTGATGGAGTGGTCACACATGCCCACTCAGGCAGACTCAACATCTACAAATGAAACCTCACCTCCACCTTCACCCAAGGGGAACTCTCGAAATTATTGCCTAGCAGACAGTAAACAGGCATGGCTGGCCTCACAGCTACTCTAAAGGTACCTGAGACCCCCCACTCAAAGAGAACCTGTGCCACTTTGCAGGGGCACTCTGAATTGTCATCTGCAACTACTTAGTAGAACGTGCTGGGGACCACCTGCTCTTCAGACATCAGCTGACAACTGACAGCTGTCACACTGGCTCTGGTGTCTCTCCGAGCCTCCACACTATGGCCATTGATGGTCACCCATTGCCTGTACTTTTTAGTGTTCTCAGGCCAATGAGTCCTTGGGACCATCTCATTGTCTCCTAAATAGACCAGGGACATCTCTGCAGGACCACACCCACCTTGGGCCCCGACTACTCCCCCAAGGCTACACTAGCCAGTTCCTGGGGGGGTACACCAGTGGGTGCAGTGGGAACCAGTTTGGGACACTAAGGATCCCCCCAGAAGTGACCCACCTGACCACAGCTAAAACAGGTCATGGGACTCTTCTGCAAAGGCTTACCTGGCAGGACCCATGGTTTCTTTTCAGTGGGAGGATGGGAACCCTTACCTTGATTCTCTTGGGGGTTACTTTGGGGCCTGTTTTGGAACTCCTTTTGTTTACCCTTGCCCCCTCTTCTGCTGGGGAGCCTGCTCACCTTTGGCAGAGTCTCCCACAAGACCTTTGTGAACCATGGTACTGACCCAGCAGTCCGCCTCCACAGCAAGCTTCCTGGGGTGAATCAGCTTACTATCAACCAGGTACTGGTGTAGATCTGGAAAACAACTACTGGACAAGTGCTCCCATGCAACCATATTATAGGGCCCCTGCAAGTCAGTTACCTTGCTACCCTTCACCCATCCATCCAGTGCTCTGCAAAATTAGGGTACATACTCCACCCAAGTACTTGACTCCAGCTTCCTGCAGCTGCTAAATTTCTGCCCATAAAGCTCTGGGGTCAACCCATACCTGGCTATCAAGGCTTCCTTCATGGGGGTCATAGGACATTTGTTACTCGGTGGGCAAAGCTAGTAAAGTTTCCCTCCCTTCACCTATGAGGCAGCCCCACAACCGCGCTCCCCAATCTCTCCCAGGGACCCAGTGGGACTTCATCGCTATCTCATAGGCCTTAAGCCACTGTCCAATGTCCTCATGCTTTACAACATCTTTTGTAGTGTAGTTCCTATATTCCCAATAGGCTCTGCGCATTGGAATAACATAAATGATAGTTTAGATGTAGGACTGAAGTCGACTGGGTCTCTATTGAATATGTTAGACTTAATTGTGAATGCCAGCTAGCTCAGAGGTCACTAGAAACTTTCTTGAATAAACAAGAAGGGATTAGTTTCTGACAACCATATAACATGACAACTTTGTTCCCCAAGAATAAGAAATATATCTTCAGAGTCGCTGAAACAATAGATGGCTATTTCACACAGTCAATCATGCATGCTTCGTTTCACCAGCGTTTGTAAAGAGAAATAGAGAGACGGGCGTTTTCAATCAAAAGGTTATCTATTGAGCAGTCTTCTTTCTCATGCAAGAGAAGTGAATTGCTACAATCGTAATACTTGCTATGAAGTAAAGTGCGTACAGTAAAAAGAGTATTATGACATAATACTGTAAAAGCATGATATGGTTTCTAAGCCATAAGATACATAAAATAGATAAAATACACACAATGATAAATAATGATTAAAAGTACTCAATTGGTGCATCTAAAATACTTCTACCCCGGTGTACCTAACCTAAGTCTAGTACAAGGGAAGAAGTAAGTGAGGTGTAGCTTGAGTTAAATAGTTTCTGCCAAGAATCTATCCAAGAATTCTCTAAGGGTCTAATCAGATCCGTACCTTGGTTATAGAATGAAGGAGGTCTTGTATCTCTCTCTCAGGACTCGATCTCCCAGTAACCCGCAAGGGTAGCAGGGTAACACTGGAGCTGGATTTCTCGGCAGGAGAAAAGACAGCGTCTCTCCCAGTGCGTCAGCTGGAGGGTCGGCTTCCTTCGGCACTCTCTACAGCAGGGCGTCGGGCAAATAGTTAGTCGATCTGCTCCAAACCACTGTGTCTTTGCTAGGGCAGATGTGGGTATATTTATACCTGGAAGGTGCCGTGACATCTTTGGGGATGTATATTTTTCCTTCCCCAGGCACTGATGGTGTGCTGCCACCAGAGGGAGTGATTTCTAGGCTCTTTGCTTTCAGTTCCAGCTCCCTCAACACTCTCTCATGCTCTAAAAGCATCTTCTTTTCCTCTATTGGCAATTTCTTTCTTGGTCTCCAACTCCATCCTCTTTTTCTATAAGTCACTTTGGCTCCCCAGCTTAAGCTCAGCAAGCTCAATTTCATGCACTCTCCTTTTCTCCCTGTCCTCCAGAAGACTCCTTGAAGACACACTGCTGCCTTTCCAGGGAGGCACTCTCCCTCCAGTTAGGCCCACTAGCCCATCCTGCTGCTCTTCTAAATCCTAAATTCTCCCTCTCCACCATAGGCTCCCAGTCTGCTCACTGGTATTCCTTGCTCCCAACCAGGCCCTCAGCACCTCTTGGAATTCCTCCTTTCTGGTGAGGCCTCTCACTGAGATTTTACATTTTTTTCAGATGGCTTTAAGTTGTGGCACAGTGTAGGTATCATCCCTCTCCTCTTCAAATTCAATATCCACAGATGCAACGAATGCTGGTTTACTCATGGTGAAAATTGACAGTTCTCAAGATGCCCCCAAAATAAATTCCAAGGAAAAACTCTACCAAAATGTATGCGGTCGCCTAATGGTCTGCACTCACTAATAGTGCACACCAATCACTGTATATAAGCCACAAACGCTAGTCCAGGATCCTCACCACTGACCACCAATGTTAGAAATGGGGGTCTCTAGTTGGCAGAGGTAGGTACCTTTGTCCAATAAGGGACTCTTGCTTCTAGTCAGAGTAAGGGGAATACACTCCTAAAATAGCCCCTGCTCACCCCCTTGGTAGTTTGGCATGAGCAGACAGGCTTATCTCAGAGGCAGAGTGCAAGGCTTTTGTGAACACACAGTAACACAGTGAAAATACTATAAATGGACACCACACCAGTTTAGAAAAGTAAGTAATTTATATCTCACAAAGTGCCTGAGATGCGTCATGCAAAACAAATACAATGGCCACAGGGAAGGTGATGCGTCGGTTCCTTACATGCAGGGAAGGCAATGCTTTGGTTCCTTGCTTCAGGGGAGGTGATGCGTTGATTCCTTACTGCAGCGCAGCGGAGGTGATGCATCAGTTCCTTAACAGATAGAAGGTGATGTGTTGTGTTATTACTGTGGGGGAATTGATCTATCTGTTTCTTACTGCGCCCCCCAATGAAGAGACAGTCTTGGTGCCTCGATGCGATGCGTCAATCTGGTACGATGTGTGGCTTCGTGCAGCCACACAGCAGGCTTGCGTCGGGATCAGTGCAGGGATCACAGTCTTCGAGATTGTTGCACCCGATGCGTTGTGTGGCAATTTCTCGAGCCGTGGCAGGCGCTGAAATGGTTTCTTTGGTGATGGGTCGGAAACATGTGCAGATGCAACACATTTCTTTGATGTTGCGTCGATTTTCCAGCTCCCAGCGACAAACATTCTCTAGAGGCCCTAAACGGCAGCAGGCACCTTTTTACAGCAAGGACATTCAGGGGAACTGATGGTGAAGTCTTTGTGGCCCTAAGACCTCAGGACAGGAAGCAAGCTCAGTTTCTAGCCCTTTGAGATCTTTTCTTCAAGTAAGTGACAGAGCAAACAGCAAAGTACTTTTTCTTCTTTCCTTAGAAGCAAGCAGCCACTGCAGGCCAACCCCAGACAGCAACCAGCACCGGGGCAGTATTCCTCCTCAGCTTCTCCAGCTCTTCTCCTTGGCAAGGATTCCTCTTGATTTCTCAGTAGTGATCTAAAAGTCTGGGGTCTGGGCCTCTCTTTTTACACACTAAAATTCTTTGTTCTCTGAAGTCAGAAAGTATCTGTACCCAGCCGAAACCAGTTCTGGGGGCACTTTGCAAGTGCACAACAACCTCCATTGTCAGTGTGAGCCCTAGCTCCAGACACACCACAGGAGGGTGGAGCCATCATTGTGGAAGGCAGGCTCAGCCCTATTCACTTGAAGGTGCTACTTCTCCCACCACTCCAAATGCTGACCAGGCCTATTCAGCCCAGCCCTGACTCATCAGACTTCTGGAGACCCTGCTCTTCTCCAGCTCCTGTCATCCAAAAGCCAGACATGCAATACACAGACCTAGCAGAGGCACACTGGATGATTAACTAAGAAAATACCTACTTTCTAAAAGTATTATTTTCAAACACAGAATGCAAAAATCACCATCACTAAAAGATTTACTTTAACTTTCTGAGTTCAGGCATAATAAACTTTATTTTTCTATCTTGTTCCAAGGGTCAGTTATTTTTATAAGATTTTATAAACAAACTCCGCATTCTGTCCTATGGGAACAAAGTAGTCTTGCAATAGTGAAAATCGAAATTGGCAGTATTTCACTATCAGGACATGCCACACACATCAGGGCATGTCCAACATTTCACATACAATGCACCTTGCCCACAGGGGTACCTTGGGCCTTCCTTAGGGATGACTAACATGTAGAAAAGGGAAGGTTTAGGGACTGGCAAGTGTGTGCAAATGCCAAGTCGACAAGGCAGTCCCAGACAGCACACAGGCTCTGCCATGGCAGGCCTGAGTCACATTTTACAAGCTGCTTCTTTGGGTGGCACAATCAGTGCAGCAGGCCCACCAGCAGGATTTCATTTACCGGCCCTGGGCACACACAGTGCACTGTACTATGGTCTGACAAATAAATCAAATAAGCCAATCATGGAATCTCTAATCCATAACAATACTTTACAAGGGGAGCACTTGCACGTTGGCACTGAACAGCAGTGGCAAAGTGCCCAAAGCATCTAGACCAGCAAAAATGGAGTTCAACACACAGAAAAACACAGGAGGTAAAAGCAAAAAATGAAAGGGAGACACATGCTAATGGTGCCAGGTCTAACAGTGACAGTGCCATGTATCCGTGCATGGGGAGGGATCGGTACCGGGGACATGGCAATTTATCCATGAGAATCTATGGGGTGTGTAACACACATGCACATGGCATGGGGCTTTGATGAGATAGTCTCCAATACTGTGGACTTTGATGAGAAATTCCCTCGAGGTTGGAGGATGTATAATCTCTCATTGAGGTCAGCCGTCTGACTTAGCTGCTAATTTTTCTAGATATGTGTCCCAGGTGTCCTTTAGTGGTGTATTGCTCTGGCGTGCTAACAGTGTGTGGCAGGTAGTGACCACTGCAGTTGCCCATTTGAGTAGGTCTCATAGCCAAAGCCACACAGGGTTACAGAGGTTCTGGAGATTATCAAGCTAGGGCTATATGCCTTTTTGCTAGTACATATGCCAAGTCAATGAATTTTGTGGCATATTTTTTCATGCTTGTACGAGTTGTGATTCCAAGGAGGCACCACAGGGAGTCGACAAGTAGTGCCCATCATGTAATGTCTATTAGTGTCAATGTCACGTAATGTCTATTAGTATCGACAATAGTTGGCCAGGTCCGTACCATGTGATGGAAGTGCACCTCCTGGCATGGACATTGGGGACACCTAAGGGTCACAGTAGGGAACATTCAATGGATGCGTACCATAGTAAGGTGCATCTGATGTAGATTAAGGGTGGGCGGAACTCAGGGAGTTTTACTCAGTTGAATTCCACGGAGTTACCTAAAAACTCTGCAAGACTACGTAGACTTCAGCGGGTGGCAGAATTCTGGTCCGTCGTGCTGCTCATGCTGCTTTTTAGCACCAGACGCTTATCTCATGCTGTAAAATCAGCGGAAATGGCACCACATGGTGTACCAGAGGGTGCTGCTTCTTTCTGCAACTTGAGTAGATTTTCTAGTCGAGCTGCAGCTTTCACAACATGAGCAGCATCTTCCTCAATGTGAGCAGTAGCAACCTGCCGTGACCACCCATGTTGAGAAATTTTGATGGGAGGTGGCCTAACACTAGTTTTTCTGGCTTGCACTCACCAACTTAACGTTGGTTAGCTGCATTGAGAAAAATTCTGCCACACGGCGGGTGGCAGAGTTTTCGCTGAACTCCGCACTCCGATTGGAGCGTGGAATGGGTAAAACTCCATGAACTCCATTGGAAGAGCGGAGTTTACCGCCTACCTATAATGTAGATAGTTAAATTGGGTGTATTTCAGGCAGGAGTTTCAGGACACTTTGCATACTTGTTCGAGTGCAGTAACCCACTGTCCGTTTGTCAGGCCTTGTCCCATTGAGGTAGCCCACTTGTCCTTGAGATTAGAGAAGCTTGTAATGTGCGTGCCCAGCAAAGCCCTGTATAGCAATGCAACTGCTCACCGATTATGGCCTTGAGTGAGCAAAGTTTGCAAGAGTGGGAAGAGATTGGATTCTGTTCGCTCCAGATTCCACAGAATGCCGAATATGGCTGTCAGTGCACATGTACGACAGGAATTGGCCCTCTTCCCGACCATATTGCTCCATAAGTTCCTGAAAGGACAGCAAGGATTTATGTATATAGAGGTCGCCCATTGTCGTGAGGCAAGCCTCTCTCCATGCTCTGGTGTTATGGTGCTTGGCTACTGTACATAGGGCTGACAGCGCCAACATTGGTAAGTTTGGTGAGTCTGGAGGCAGGCACTGAAAAACTGGACATATGTGTGCTAGCAATGCTTAGCTGTCTTGACCATGTGCCTGGGGTGTCGAGAAACCTGCCGGATGTTCATAAGTCGGTCTACTATAGCGCAGTCCCCTAAGTCCCTCTTTATGAATGTCTGCTCGGGATGGGGGTGTCTTAGTGCCAGCAAGTTGGCCATTGCAACTGTGAAGCTGCATAATATAGCCCATAATTTGGTGCTCCCAGACCTCCTCATTCCATCTGCCCCATTGCACCATCAATTGTAGGGGTTTGTGGTCGGAGACTGTGCAGCCTACATTTTCAGTGGACAGGACCAGAGTTGCCATGGGGGATAAACATAAGAAGAGATCTAGTCTAGTATGCAATTTGGGTGCAGGGGAGAAAAATGTGTATTCTCTGGAGGTGGGGTGCATGGACAGCCAAATGTCATGTATTTATAGATGTGTGCGCCATTTCTTGAAGGCACAGGTCATACACAACATATTGGTGATAGAGTGCACCTACTCACATAGTAGAACTATCAAGAGATGTGCATAGTACCTTCTTGTAACTAGGCCTGGGCAAAACACTACGCTACGCCTGGGTAGTTTGCGAAGTTTGCGCAACTTTGCACTAAGCGAGCTGCACGTAGCGCAGTGCGAACACGCGTAGCGTAGCGTAGTGCAGCGGTCAATTTTTGGTTGCTCGCGGCCCTCAACAACAAGTTGGCGACCGCGAGCAAGCAAAATTACATCTTGGCGAGACTTTTTCCTCTTTCGCGATCAACAACATCAAGTTGAAGTCGCGAGCATGGAAAATAAACCTCCCTGCGAAATTCTCAACGCGGGGAGGTCTATTTTCTCATTGCGAGTGGTCGCGTATGCTCGCGACCACTCGCGATGAGAAACTACCAACCCGCATTGAGAAAGCTGCAGCTCGAGGAAAAATCTCCTGAAAAATAGCCAGACTGGAGTCACTAAAATAGGGGACCACCAGAGACACATTAGAAGTATGTGTGAACTATACCTTAGCAATCCTGTAGCCAAGGAGAGCCAGGCTGGATTGTGAGTGGAAATAGGTAATTGCCTTGTTTGTGTCAGAAGGCGAGAAATGTGTGTGCCTGTATGTATGTGTATTTTTTTACATGGTTCTGTGTGAAGGTACACACATGTGTATTTATGTGTGTGTTGTGTATGTGTCTGGCTTTATAGCCTTTATTGAAATACATTAATTCTTCCTAGAAGTCATTACTCGTGCCAGGAAGTGGCGTCACTAGGGTTGGTGTCACCCGGTGCGGGTAACTCATGGTGTCACCCCCTCACGACTTACCGCATGGACCTCCTCCGTTCCGAGTCCGCTGAGCAAGTGGACACAGATGGCAAATAACGGGACCATATAGAATCCTTACGTTTGTAAATTTAGTATCTATATTTACAAAGGCCATAGGAGAAAATTTTAATTCAACAAGGTCGGACTTCTTCCCCATGCCACTGCCAGCCTGGCTGCATCTTGGCGCCTAAGATTTTTTCATGTCCACCACATCGAGGGTGTTATTAAAAAGGGTAATCTCTTTCAGAGCCCTGCGCTGATTACTAGGTGATGAGACCTTGTTTTGTGACTTGACCGTGTTTTCAATTATCACCAGCATTCACAAGTCGCACTTAGGGGGCACATCAATGATTGATTATGAGGTGTGGTGGGGGGCCAGGGCCTTTCTTTCGTGACTGTCTGCCCGCCCCGCAGCCCAACTAAGGAAGGTTAGAATTGAAAGCTTTAGCCTGGTGCACGGGCCGCACGTTCGTTTGTCATTGTGCCAGTAATTTACAGCAAAAAGAAAAAAAGCATGATATTTGTGTGCCACTGCACTGCCACATTTTTAACTTAGTAAGTTCATGCACTGTCTGTCGAGTGAGTGTTGCAGAGCCTGGCGATATGAAGAAGAAGACACATAAAAAAATAGCAAACTGAAAACAAGACTCAAATTTACGTAAAGTAAGAGCTTTGGGCTCACT
The DNA here is from genome assembly GCF_964263255.1 of Lissotriton vulgaris. NCBI lineage: Eukaryota > Metazoa > Chordata > Amphibia > Caudata > Salamandridae > Lissotriton > Lissotriton vulgaris. The sequence goes on along the minus strand of NC_141696.1, from coordinate 1,275,644,884 downwards.
GGCAAAGAAAGTAGAGGGTCCATCAAAGTAGATGGTCTCAAAGGTCTTTGGCAGTACCATCTTCGGTGAAGAAATGCCAGTCTTGGACTAAGGAAGAATATGCCTTGGGTTTCCAGTTCAATCACTACCATCAGAGAGGCCGGCAGAATCTCCAAGCACCACCTGTTCTTCCTTGGGGAGCTGTTAGCGGAGCATGAAGCACCTGAATTTGTAACACCCTGAAATACCGCAATAGACATGCAATTTGACCCGGGTCCAACCTCGAGCCTGACCTACGTATGCCTAATGGATCCCAATTGCTTAACGACCAGCACTCTGGCGAGTCCAAGGGAAGTTCCAGCTCACATTGTACAATTATTTTGCTCTGTAACTTGTGTGGATTTTCTAGAATTTGGTCGCAAAACAGTTTAAGAGTTTAGTAACACATAGGCAGTTAATGGTGGTACCAGTTTATGCCACCATAGCCAAGGGTGCTGTAGACTGGTAACAGCCGGAGTAGTACTATGTAATAAATAAACATTTGTGTGCCACTGCACTGCCACATTTTTAACTTAGTAATAAGTTCATGTACTGTCGGAGTAGTAGTACTGTAATAAATAAATATTATTTCTCTCTCTCACCGTCCCAAATTTTGAAGGGGAGACTGGAGAGACGACTACGAGACCACGACGACGGCAATCGCGGCGATATCAACAACAAAAAGATGATGGTGATCTCTCTGATGTCGTCGTCGGTCGGTATTAATTGTTCATTCTCACGACGATGACCAGGCACCACTGCGCATGCCGGGCGCGTGAACACCGCCGTGATGCGTCAGAGAGGGAGCAGCAGGTGCGCACAGCGCGCGGGGCTGTCCCAGGGCCGTCATTGGTGCACAAATTAGATTGACGTTCCTGGGACCCAAAGTAAACTTAACTGCTAAGTACACGGCGAACCAGTGAACGCCGCGCCGCACGCATCCGCATCGCACCACCAGCCCAGGCAATGATGATCGATCCCGAAAAGGATCATCATCACAGTATCTCTGGTGGCGTGCCGCGGTGCGTCGTGCGGCTGCCGCTGGCGGTGCGCTGAGTCTGAGCACTGCGTGCACTAGCAGTAGTAGCGCGGCCAGGAGGGAGGAGGCAGCTAGATTGGTGTCACCCCCAGATGGGGTGACACCCGGTGCGGTCCGCACCCCCCGCACCCCCCTAGTGACGCCACTGGTGCCAGGGAACACCAAATATATCTGGTGTTCCCAACATAATGGGTTCATTTCTGGCACAATTATGTCTATTTCTGACACAATGTTGTCACTGACATTATAATGGTGAATCTTGACATATGCTGAGCATTCTTGGACTAATCATAGCACAATATCAGCTCAGCTTTCCTTTCCGTATAGTGAACACAGGTGGCCCAAGTATGGTAATTATTCACATAATTGTTGGAATAATGTCCTTGGCTGACATGATAATTGGGTTCTTAACATTATGATGGTCAGCAATGGGACATTTGTGGCTCTGACTTTATGGTCCGCATCCTTGGCATAATGGAGACATCTTTGGAGTTATGGTACACATCCCTGGCATGTAATGGTACAGCCTGGGGAGGTAGGGCAGAATCTGTCTATGTGATTCAGCTGAACTACGAAAATTTCAAGATGAATTTAAGTTACTGTGCATTAAAGCTGATTTTTGAGGCAAGACGTTTTTGTTGGCGAGTTCCTTTGAATGTATGAACACAAAATGGAAAGTGCCTCTTTGTTAGAAAACTATGTGTTTTACGAAATTCACCTGATGTTTGTAAACACATTTATTTTAACATTTAAAGCATATTCAAGCTGCTCTATGAATGATAGTTCATACCGCACTGTGGAGATTTATAGCTTTTAGTATTTCCTGTGCACCAGTGGGCACTTTTTGCTGTGGCTTGTATTTTGCCAATCGTGTTGAGGCATTTTACTATAATAAAGCTTATAACTCTGGTTGAGATTCTACTAAAACAATTAATTTTAAATATTGTCCAACTAAAATTTTGTATGAAGAATAGAGACTACCACAATAATATGAAGTTAAGCATATATTGGTAAGTACAGTACTTTTAAATTCTTAACTTCACATCTATTTATCTTGAGGATACATATATTTTCAAGGCACATAGATGTGAGGCTTAGAATAGTAAATATACACTTACCTCTGTATGGCCCTTCTTTGTATTTTCTTATTCAATGTTTTGGATATAATGCTTTGGCATCACTCAACAGTGTAATATACACTTGTGCAGGTGCTATTAGTAAATTGACAGATGTGGTCCCTAGTGTGATTCTCTCTGATGTGGACACTACTGCAACATTTGTCAAAGTCATTAGTAGGTCAGGACTATTGCTATCGATCAAAAGTAGCTTACAAAATAGAACAGGTTGTAGACCATACACCCCCACCTTAATATTAAAGTTGCATGATTCTTTTTGACCTCCTCTTCTTATAATTAATGTTTGCTAAACTGCACTCCACTAGTTTAATAATAAATGTGTGCAACAATAAATTACAGGTAGTAACGTTGAAGTCATACTGTACATTAGTGAATCACTTCTTATGAAATGCCATTAACTATCAGGCATATGTTTCTAGGCCAAAGACAGAGAATTACATCATGCCTTTTCTTTTTATAGCATTATGAATCTGCTCATGCTGCATGCTAAGTAAGTTGTTTACCTTGCTTATCTACCTACTGTTTTCATACATTTGCATATCCACATATGTGTTTTGTGTTACTTTTGCATTTGGGGTGAACAAGACACATTGCTCTGAATCTATAGATAGGTAGGGACATTGTTCCTTCGCTTTACTTACAGGTTACTGGGTGTTGCTGAAGTGGGAGCTCTTGTTCTATAGCACGGATATTTAAAAATATTGATATTTCTGTCTAGGTTCCCTCGCACAAAGCGTCCTATTAAAGTCATATAAACCTTGTTGAACCGAATCCGAGTCTCCAAAGTTGGGATCTCAAAATGTTCTAGGCTGTGTGGGAGTTGCAGTCACTGCTCGCCATCACCAGTTGCCTCCAAATTCATGAAAAAAGGCTAGCATGGTATACTTAATTATGACATAAAAATAATATTAGAATTATAATTGCTCAGACAAAAACGCAAGCCTTGTCCTTCAACAAAAACGAAATGTTAGCAAAATGTGTTACACAGCGTGTCAGTGAACGGGGAGCATTAATTACAACGCAACTTTTACTACGCGTTGTTATTACATCGCATGCGTTACAACGTATGGGATGTTACAATGCGGAGTAAAAACTATGCATACCATTAAATCGCATGCGCTTTTACAACACTTGCGATGTAGTGGCTATCCATTTTATTGTGAGGAAACTGAGGCTGTTTCCTCACAATGGCGTGCACCTCTGACGACGCAGGAAGCAGGAACCGGGAGCAGAGACAGAGACGCTGGAACCAGGAGGAAAGAGGTAAGGCTGATTGTGCTTGGGGTGGGGATAGTGGTTTAGGGTAGGGTAGTGTCATAGTGTTTTAGGGCTAGGGGTAGTGTAGAGGTGGGAGTAGTGTGGGTAGTGTTGTAGTGTCGCAGTGTTTTGGGGTTGAGGGTAGTGTAGGGGTGGGAGTAGTGAGGGTAGTGGTTTAGGGTAGGGTAGTTTCGTAGTGTTTTAGGGTTAGAGGTAGTGTAGGGGTGGGAGTATTGTGGGTAGTGTTGTAGTGTTTTAGGGTTTAGGGTAGGGTAGGGGTGGGACTCTGTCCCTTTACTTACTATGGATTTTATGCATGACATGTCGTGCAATGGTGTGTGTGATTAATTTCTGACACAATGCCAGCCCCCTCCACGCACTCAACGTCGACTGAGATCAACGCTGCTTCCAGGCCTCCCCGAAACGCACCCAGGGACCTTTCTCCTGCTGCACCTGCGGCTTCATCTGCAACGGAGCCACCAAACCTCCAAACACCGGACCCAACTAACTTTGCTACATACTCCTCAACACCTGCTTTGCACGCAAACACGCCGTAGAGCTCTGGAACCTGCTCCACACCTCCGCCCCAGACGTTGCCTTCCTGACTGAGACCTAGTGGAATGACTCCTCGGTGCCCAACATCGCCATAGCCATCCGGGACGCCTACAAGATCACCCGCCGACCTCGCAAGTACACACGTACTCACCTCCATGGACTACATCCTCCTCGGAGACCTGAACTTCCACCTCGAGAGCAACAACGAAGCAAACTCCACCACCCTTATCGACAACTTCGCCAACTTCAGCCGCAGACTCCCCGTCACGGCACCCACTCACGCCGCAGGTCACACCCTTGACCCTGTCTTCTCCACGAGCACGCACGCCGCCTTCAACGACATCACCGAACTCCCTGGATGGACCACCGCTGCATCCATTTCACCTTCAAGAAACCCACCACGCACCACCTCCCGCGACAGCTGCCACGCCGCTGCTGGAAGAAAGTCACCGCAGACCAGCTGATGACCACCCTTGCCCAGAACCCACCCACCGCCCCCACCGACCCAGACGCCCCCGTCTGAAACCTCAGACAGTGGATCAACGACTGCGCCAACACCCTCGCCCCGCTCAAGAAACACTCCAACCACCAGCAAGAAAGCCACCTGATTCACCGAAGAACTCCAGACCTCCAAACGTGCATGCCAGAATCTGGAGGAGAAATGGCTCCACGACCGTACACCGGACAGCCACGCAGCGCACAAGAACGCCATCCACATACATCACCACCTCATCAGACTAGCCAAAAGATCCTCCATCAAAACACGCCTAGATAACAACGCATACGACAGCAAAGAGCTCTTCAGCGTCGAAAAGGAACTCTCCAACCCCAGCGCCAACACCAACGACATCCCACCATCACAAGAACTGTGCGACTCACTGACCATCTTCTTCCACCACAAGATTGCTGACATCCACGACAGCTTCAACACCAAGTCTACCCTGACCACGCCAGACTCCACCCCCCCTGCGAACACCACCCGCACCAACCACCTGACCTCCTAGACCAACGTCAACGACGACGAGACACGCAAGGTCATGAACCCCATCCACTCAGGTTCACCATCAGAACCTGCACACACCACATATTCAACAAAGCAAACGCAGCCATATCACCCCAACTATGAAAGGTCATCAACATCTCTTTCGAGGCAGCTACATTCTCGGAAAGCTGGAAGCATGCCAACATGAAGCGCCCTCCTCAAGAAGCCCAAAGAGGACCCCAAGGATCTCAGGAACTTCCAGCCCATCTCCCTGCTCCTGTTCCCGGCGAAGGTCATTGAGAAAATCGTCAACACGCAACTAGCCCGCCACCTCGGGTAGAACAACATCTTAGACCCATCCCAGTCCGGATTCAGACGAAACCACAGCACCGAGATAGCCCTCACCTTCGCCACAGACGACATCAGGCGACAACTAGACAACTGCGAAACATCAGCCCTTATCCTCCCGGACCTGTCAGCCGCCTTCCACATGGTCTCCAACCACACACTAAAGACTCGCCTCCATGAAGCCAGAATCCAAGAGAAGGCCCTCGACTGGACCACGGCCTTCCGCTCCAGCAGAACCCAGAGCGTCCGCCTCCCACCCTTCCGTTCTGAAGCCACTGACATCATCTGCGGAGTACCCCAGGGCTCATCCCTCAGCCCGACACTGTTCAACATCTACATGGCCCCCCTCACACAAGTGGCCCGCCAACACGACCTCAACAACATTTCCTACGCCGACGACACCCAGCTCATCCTCTCCCTCACCAAGGACCCACCCACTGCCAAAACCAACCTCCATGAGGGAATGAAGGCTGTCGCAGATTGGATGAGGAGCAGCCGCCTAAAGCTGAACTCGGACCCGCCCCCTCCGCCTGAGACGACTCCTGGGGGCCGACCACACTGAGACCTGCACCGACACCCACCGACCACGCACGCAACCTAGGATTCATCCTCGACTCCATGTCAAAACAGGTCAATGCCGTCTCCTCCTCCTGCTACAACACCCTCCACATGCTCCGCAGGATCTACAAGTGGATCCCCACCGAAACAAGAAGAACGGTGACCCAGGCCCTCTATAGCAGCAGGCTGGACTACGGCAACGCACTTTATGCAGGAATCTCGGCCAAACACCTGTGACGACTATAACGCATCCAAAACGCCTCCGCCCGGCTGATCCTCAACATCCCCCGCCGCAGCCACATCACCCCCCACCTGAGAGACCTACACTGGCTACCCGTCGACAAGAGGATCACCTTCAAACTCCTCACCCACGCTCACAAAGCACTCCACAACACCGGACCAGCCTACCTTAACAGCAGACTCAGCTTCTACACCCCTACCCGCCAGCTCAGCTCTGCCAGCCTCGCCCTCGTTGCTGTCCCCCGCATCCAACGAGCAAACCTCCGGCAGCATAGCCTTCTCCTTTCTCACCGCCAAGACCTGGAACACCCTCCCTACCACCTGCAGGAGACCCAAGACCTGCTCACCTTCAGAAGACTCCTCAAGACCTGGCTCTTCGAGCAGTAGTGGCACCCCCCTCTCCCCGTCCCCCCCCCCTCAGCGCCTTGAGACCCTCACTGGTAAGTAGTGCACTTTATAAGTAGATTGATTGATTGATTGACTTTAGCCGCTAGCACCAACTAAATGAAAAAACCAAAGCAGACCTGAAATTGATATGAAGATAAGGTGAACAAGATGTGAAAAAGTCTATTAACACACTATAAAAGATGGGGAAATTCTCACACCTCTGCTCTCCTCCACAAACTCAAGATGGCCAGGAAATATTGTAAACATATCCTACACCATGTAAAATCCTCCTTCTTGAGATGAAACCCTACAAATTCCTTGAACCACCCCAGCTCATTCAGCAAGAAATTATAGAGGACGCTCCACATCCCACTGCAGAATCCAGATGCAGTGATCTAGCTTCAGATTTCTCAATTAAAATTTTAAGACTAGGGAAAATATATTAAAACAATGACCTTCATTTTACATAAAAATTCCAACTTTCACCAAGAAAAATACTAGGGCCACTTGGAATGCCTTTACACTGTCATTTTCTGAGATATGCTGAAAACTGCCATCCCAAACATAAAGCCATTGAACTTTGTTTCAGAACCTTGCACCGCCTCCCCTTCTTTTTGGCTCTATATTATCTACTGTTACCTAAACAAGAACCCTCTCCTGCATTTCTTCAAGATACGTTCGGCCTCTGTTCAAGAAGTCAAATTCAGACCCAAATGTGCTTGAAAACTATAAACCCATCACAAATCATCAAAATATGAAATTCTTTCCTTACCTTTCTCCATTCTCACCTCCTGCTCTTCCGTCATTATGTGGAACCGCTAGGCTTTAGGCTAAGAAATCATAGCATCTCTATTATATTTGCAAATGGTACTCAACTTTAAATTTTATTAGAAAACAAACTTACCAACATCAAGCCACTCCAACCTCTCTTTTCAATATACAGAAATATATATTAAACTAAAGGTAAACCATCAAAAACTGAATTTCTCCTTCGCATCCCAGAAAAAGACCAAGAATGTCCGACTTTTACATTAGCTGACGTTCTTGGCTCCAAAAGCTGATCCATCTTTACCTGCAAGTAGAAGAGATGGCTAAGAATGCTGTGGACTAATTGAAGCTTCTAAGCCTCAAGAATTTCCTTGGCAAACAAGACCCTAAATTGGCCATCTGAGCGTTAGACCTCACAAGTATAGACTACGAAAATGTGCTGCTGACTGGGCAGCCCAAATGTCACCAAGCTCCCCTTAAAACTGTCTTTCACTCAGCAGCCAATGTGGTCTCCAATACAAAAATATCTCAACGCATCATATTAGCCAAGGTGGCTTCCCTTTGACTGCTCTTCTGCCTTTAATATTTACAACAAGGGGTGGTGAGGGACAGAGTCTCTGAATTAAACAGAATACTCTCACCCAGTCAAGAGATCAGGGCTAGATCCAACACCGTTTTTTAGCTCACTGCACCATCCCAGTTTCAGAACCTGGCTGTATGCAAATTAGTCTGTTCCTGTCCCAGTGCATGATGGGAACAGGGCAAACCAAACTACAAAAGCCAATTCTTACACTGGGAAGGAAACAAGCTACCGGGGACCGGTTTCTGGCATTTCAGCCTCTTCGGCCCGGCTTGCTTGAATCCTGATGGTGCAATGAGCAAGGGACTCACATCTGAGTATACCCTTCCACGCTTAGGGTGGACAAAAATATTTACAACAAGGGGTGGTGAGGGACAGAGTCTCTGAATTAAACAGAATACTCTCACCCAGTCAAGAGATCAGGGCTAGATCCAACACCGTTTTTTAGCTCACTGCACCATCCCAGTTTCAGAACCTGGCTGTATGCAAATTAGTCTGTTCCTGTCCCAGTGCATGATGGGAACAGGGCAAACCAAACTACAAAAGCCAATTCTTACACTGGGAAGGAAACAAGCTACCGGGGACCGGTTTCTGGCATTTCAGCCTCTTCGGCCCGGCTTGCTTGAATCCTGATGGTGCAATGAGCAAGGGACTCACATCTGAGTATACCCTTCCACGCTTAGGGTGGACAAAAATATTTACAACAAGGGGTGGTGAGGGACAGAGTCTCTGAATTAAACAGAATACTCTCACCCAGTCAAGAGATCAGGGCTAGATCCAACACCGTTTTTTAGCTCACTGCACCATCCCAGTTTCAGAACCTGGCTGTATGCAAATTAGTCTGTTCCTGTCCCAGTGCATGATGGGAACAGGGCAAACCAAACTACAAAAGCCAATTCTTACACTGGGAAGGAAACAAGCTACCGGGGACCGGTTTCTGGCATTTCAGCCTCTTCGGCCCGGCTTGCTTGAATCCTGATGGTGCAATGAGCAAGGGACTCACATCTGAGTATACCCTTCCACGCTTAGGGTGGACAAAAATATTTACAACAAGGGGTGGTGAGGGACAGAGTCTCTGAATTAAACAGAATACTCTCACCCAGTCAAGAGATCAGGGCTAGATCCAACACCGTTTTTTAGCTCACTGCACCATCCCAGTTTCAGAACCTGGCTGTATGCAAATTAGTCTGTTCCTGTCCCAGTGCATGATGGGAACAGGGCAAACCAAACTACAAAAGCCAATTCTTACACTGGGAAGGAAACAAGCTACCGGGGACCGGTTTCTGGCATTTCAGCCTCTTCGGCCCGGCTTGCTTGAATCCTGATGGTGCAATGAGCAAGGGACTCACATCTGAGTATACCCTTCCACGCTTAGGGTGGACAAAAATATTTACAACAAGGGGTGGTAAGGCTGCATGCATCACATGCAAAGTGACTCATTTGAATAAAAAATGAATATGTAAAAAACATCAGCTCTCTTGTAGAAAGAGAAGTTTAAAAAGTGAGGCTCTTCTCAGTCTGAACACCCCCAGATTCAAAATACTCCAAAACGAAAAAAGTGCTCTCTGGAAATGATTTAAGGGTCTGGAATGCTACCCATACACAGCTGATAGATCACATCAATCTCTGCGTTTGAAAGAAAACTCACACAGCATTTTCTAAAAGGTGTTCTGTAATCTATACCCAGTTATTATAGTTGGCCTTATTCCACTTGGTTTTCTCAAACTGTGCACTTCAAAGACCTAGATTTTTTGTTCATGCTATAGTCTTTGACTCACTGTTTATTTAATGTGTTGTCTATCATAAATAAATACAAACATAAATATATAAATACATAATAAACCATAACAAAAAATAACTACAAACCTGCATGTCTCATATGTGCTGTCTCTCGTAAAAACAAGGTTACAGAAGAATAACATACCTACTTTATCTTTAAGTTTTGTTCTGTACTGCATATGGAATCTGTAACACTAGTTGCAACTCAAATAGTGTAATAGCTACTTACACTACAGCCAGAGTTGATCTTGCATTACCTAAAGCTGTCTGTTCCATGTGTACTGTCAAGTTGCATGCACACATCAGTACTACCACAAATAAAATACACAGGGGTGTCGGTTTAAAGATGTTGAAAATAACAATATAGTTATATACCTTATGAAAAGTCATCCACAAAAAAAGCAATTTATCCTTCAACACATTTTAGGAAACCAGCTCTAGAACAATGGGGGAAGTTCACCTTGAATTGTAGAAAACAGAAGACAAAAATCTTTGCAAGGATTTAGGAGTGCAGAGTAGTGATTTTCAATAAATGGAAGGCATTCTCCCATGAGAAAGGATAGAGGTAATAGGAAGGAGGGAAATAGCCTTGGGAGAAGACACTACCAGCAGATCATTGGTGATACAGAGTTTAGCCACTATGATTTGAATGGGAAAAGCTCATACTACTAAATGTGTTTATTTCTGGTAGGTTACTTGTTAGACCTGTTAGCCTTAGGGTGGTCTTCCTCCAAACATTTTACCTTCTCACCTCCTCTTTTTCTGAATTCCTTTTTGTTGGCCTTAAGACTCTGTGCCCGTTACCACTGCCAACCAGTGCTAATGTGATTGTGTTCACTCCATAAAACATGGTAAAGTCGGCTTACACCTGATTGGCATATTTAATTTACTTATAAGTCCCTAGTAAAATGGTGTACCAAATACTCAGGACTGGTAAATGAAATGCTACTAATGGGCCTGCAGCACTCTTTATGTCACCCTCTTAAGTAGTCCCTTAAATCATGTTTTAAGCCTGTTATTTCAGACTGCCAGCAGTTTTAAACTGCACATTCAACTTGGCAAAATAAATCTTTTTCCAAGCCAAAAACTCTCTTTTTAATACATAAAATCACCCCTTGGGTAGGCCCTAAACAGCTTATAGGACAGGTTGCGTTCTATTTAAAAAGTTGGACATGCATATTGACTTTTAACATGTCCTGCTAGTGAAAATCTCACAAATTAATTTTTCACTAGTGTGAGGCCTACCTCTCCCATAGGATAACAATTAATTACTTTATTACATTTAAGAAGTGCTAACTTTTGTTTTGTTTGATTTGTTCTGTATTTTGTCCTTCCATTGTGTGTCTTATGCTTTCTCGCCCTAAGTGCGCCGAGTGTGCCCCGACGTGGGTCCCCGGCTCACTGTGCCACTGAATGCAAGCTATCCTGACTGATGAGGGGTGAAACCCCGAAACTCATCCTAGGATGCTTGTTTCCGGCCTGGGGAGGACCTGGCTTGGCAGTTCGGGCTGGACTGTTCCCATGAGGCACAGGGTCAAGACTGATTTGCATATGGTCAGGTCTGAACTGGGGTGGCATGGTGAACAAAAGAATGATGGATTTAACTCAGATCTCTTGACTGGGGGTGAATGTTTTGATTTGTTCTGCATTACGCCCATCAATTGTGTGTCTTATGCTTTCTCACCCTAAGTGCGCCTGGTATGCCCAGACGTGGGTCCCAGGCTCACTGTGCGACTGAATTCAAGCTATTATGGCTGATGAGGGGTGAAACCCCGAAACGGGTCCTAGGATGCTTGTTTCTGGTCCAAGGAGGACCTTGCTTGGCAGTTCAGGCTGGACTATTCACATGAGGATGGTGTATAACTATCGCCAACATATAAATCAGGCCATAAGTCTGAATATAGAAATCTGCACTGCAGATTCATCCAGCGGTTCTCCGACGACTCCTCCTCTTACACTGCCGGTGACTTGCCACCCTTAACTTTGCCTTTTCAGACATTTTTCTTCAAAGTTTCTTTTGAAGGTAAGCAAGACGAGGCTCAATCCACTTTGTGCATCTGAACTGGGCTCCATCACTGTCGACCATAACTTTTGACTTTGCCCCAATCTGCGGTTGGTGCTTTGATTTTTATCCGTTATTTTACATTCTAAACTTTAAAAATTCATAACTCTAGTTCTACTAATTGGATGTTTTTCATTTTAGTGTCAAACACGTTATTAAAATGTACTCTATGTTTCCAAATTAGTATGAGATTTTTGTTGTGCTGTGTTTCCACTTTATGACTGTTTAAGTGTTTCATAAATATGTAACAAATTGCCTCTAATTTAAGCCTATTTCTCACAGCTACTGAGCACAATAGATCAATATTTACAGAGCACCTGACATATGTGCAATATCACTTTTTCTGTAGTTTATTTTATTAATGTATTTAATGGGCAGTAAATTAACATTTCAACAGAAATTCCATTACATGCAAATAAAACCTCATCAAATGCGGACATAAACTGAGTGGTAGAAAGTAAGTACTTTTTTTAGGTAACATGCACGGTAAGTAGTGAATTTGGAAAATAGACTAGATGAATTTGGACCATTAAACAACTGAACTAGATTAGTAAACATAACCATATCAACCTATTTACATTAGGGAAGACTACGGATACCTGGGAGGGCAGAGTTGGTTTATAGTTTGTCTAGGAGTCTATAACAGAGGTAAGGATGATGTTGGATTTGGTGAAAGGAGTAAAATCTTAAGAAAGCAGTGGTAGATTTAGGGTAGGCAATGAGGTTTTAATTATATGAATGACGATTGCATGATCAGCATTCATGATACGTATCTAGATTGTTTATGGTTTTGTATAGCAAAGCTAGCTGTGTAGAAACATTCATCTTTTGACATACTCCCCTGGACCGAGTTGGTGACATATCCCCTGGACCTTTGGATGTCTGGGCAACAGGCGGCTGCTGAACACCTTTCAGTGTATGTCCTGTGATGCATAAAACAAGGCAAGTAATTGGTCAACCCCAAACAAGCACAAGTAGCGCAAATGTCAGATGTCACACATGTGGTGCTGTGTGAATTTGTACTGCAAACATGGGTGACTTTAAACACATATCCTCAGGGCTGCCACTGTATCCTAAACTGCTGTAGGTCAAAGCTGCGCCAGCCGCATGTTAAATTACACCTTTTGATGTGGTGAAAAGCGTACTTATAGCATTACCTATGTCATCTGTAAAAAGGTGTCTGTAAGCTTGGCACCAATCCCATGTACAGGATGCAAATGGAGTGATGCTTACCTCAAACTTTCACCACTCCTAAAATTGACCATGTTTATGAAAATATGAGGGCCAGTAGAAGAAATGGGGAAAGAGAAAGAATAAAAAGAAAACCGAGACCCAGGGCTTCACCACTTCTGCCTCATCACTCTTGGTCAATGAGGACTCCAGAATGTAATTAGATTTGACAAAACAAAGACATATCTCAAGCATTGTATACGTTCTGAGAATTTAACATATTAAACAATTTTGAACGGATTTATGTGAAATTGAACTTTGCAATCATTTCTTTGTAGTTCGATATGAAACTTCAAATTACAGAAAACGGATCACACAAACAATATTTATTTCAAAAGTGGACATGTATGCATGTACCTTGCCGCAGACTTTTTTTTATAGTTACCTCGATTGTATCATTACACATTTTCTAATGAAGATGAATTACAGTTTCCACTTGGGTTCTATAAACTGGACAGATAATCAATATTATTAATATCCAGTTGTTCCTAATCTAGCGAAGACATATTCTTACTGAAACATCTAACACTTTATTCATGAAATTGAGAACATATTTCTTTAATGACACAACTTGGAGTAGTTTTTATTTATGAGATGAACATCATAGTTCGGAAACACTGGTTCGGCATACTTTTCTACAAGCCGCTTATCAAAACCAACAATCCACAACAGGAAACTAGTGTCAGAAATAGGAATCCGAAATCAAGGAGCAAATCCTGGCAGCAGCAAGACTGTAGCATGGTTGCCTAGAAAGGATGTTATCAGCCATAAGTCAAGTTCTACCTAATTTCAAGATGGCCACCAACTCTCTGGAACAAGCAAGAGTTTGGTCTACTGGGATTCATAGTTCACATATATTATGCTGCTGTAGATCATGTCCCCCATGTGTGTGCCACCCGAGTCTACACAGTAGAAGAACTATATGATGATTGCTGGTCTCTCCTTGACTGCAAGACACTCTTAGTATGTATCCCCTGACACATCATTGCCATGCGCATACATCTCACAACGCAGTAAGCTGCATCTATTGCCCCGCTTCCTGACAGTGCCTTTGAGCTCACCAAGCCTAGGTGATAACTGTACAGACTGAAGAATGGAGAAATGCTAAGTTGGCTACTTGTACTGGTTCTGCAGTAACAAAGTTTAAAACTGCTCTGGTATGAAAAGTTTGAAAGAGCATGGCATTTCCAAAGGCCTGCTTTGCTTGTGTATGAAATCCTTAGCCACTTTTCTTGGACTAAACACAAGCTAGAAATAACATTGGTTCTGCATTTTCCACAGTATTACAAATACAATCCATCAGTAAACCTAGTATAATTTTCATGGAATTGTTGCAAAGACGATTTTCAGAAAAGTTGTTCATTTCTGCCTGAGACATTGCAGGCTCTTAAACTGGTTCTTTCAGGTTCCTCCTTACTGTAATGACAATGGTTTGGTTTCCATAGTTAAGCTCTGACCTGGACTAGGTGCAAACAACTTTCATCTCATTTATTCCGGAGAACTAATGCCCATTCGAAACAGAGGTTCTGTAGACAGATCCCTCACTAGAAGACAGAGGAAGTTAATAACAGGAACATCAACCTACACTGTTAAATCCTGCTTAGGTACTCTGTATCTTCCCTGTTATCTTGGCTCCTAGCTACTCAGCCAGTGTGAGTGTTCTGAGTGAAATGTTGGTGTGATGGAGATGATTAGAATGCTTGGGGGCCTGTGTGGTGATAGTTGACGAGTTGGAGGATGGGATGAGCAGCAGGCAGGTTGCTCCTTGTGGGGCTGTTGTACTTGAATACCATCCAGAAACTAAGACTAATAAACAATCTTCAAAGATACTCCTCTGCTACTTGCCATACATTCCAACATAATTTCGGATCACCCATCCTCCCCCATTATAAAAACCAACAATATACATAAACCTAGTGTTAAAGCATGTTAGCATGCTGATTACTATGTGTCTCCACAACCCTTCAAACATTATGAGCAACTGGCCCCAGTGTTCGTTATAGGAACAGCCTACATGTGTACCTTTTTGTGGATAGTTGCTTCAACATTGTATCTTATTTTTAGTTTCTGTTTAAAAGGGGGAGGACATGTTATATCCTGCTTAGGTTCTCATGTATCTTCCCTGTTATCTTGGATCCTAGCTGCTCAGCAAGTGTGAGTGTTGTGAGTGGATTGTTGGTGTGATGGAGATGATTGGACTGTTTGGGGGGCTGTGTGGTGAGATGTGATGATTTGGAGGATGGGCTGAGAAGCAGGCAGGTTGCTCCTTCTGGGGCTGCTGTACTTGAATACCATCCAGAGACTAATAAAGAATCTTCAAAGATACTCCTCAGCTTCTTGTCATACATCACAACATACACTTATCTGAATAATGTCAAATGAGGAAATCAACGATGAGCCTATGTGGCAATACAAAGCATAAGCATGAACTCAGCAAATTCTCCTGTTGATATGACTGCAAAAATATAATATGGGTCTTCCTCAGTAGTTCGCCCTTTTCGTGCTTGGATGTTTCCTCTCACCTGGGGACAGGAGGTTGTAACTGAACTGTACAAGTTGAGTAGGTGGGCACCGGAAGATTCTTCATTTTAATGAGCAAATCCATGGGAGGGCTGTAAGAGATCCAGCAGCAGAAATAGTCTTCTGCGTTATATGAAAACTGCTGTAATAGGACGTTTAGGAATACTCTAGCCTACAAGTGAGAACTGATGACAATTTGGGAAGGGTTCCCTATAGGAAGTTAGTGGGATAGACACAGAGCGTACCACCAACCAATGCTGAGTTACTACTTTAAGTTGGGACTTCCACCACATAACACTACTGTGTTTGAAGGAGACAGAAGGATATGTCTGCTTGCTATCTGCCATATTACTAGAAGCCTTAGTACCTGCGATCCCTTGAGCCCAAATACTGGAATTTAATCTCAAATGGTCAGGTAAGATGGCTTCCTGCAGTCCAGATGGAAGTCCATCAAGTAAAAGAAGGATATCTAATGTTTGATATCATTTGGTTTACTAGTCCACAAAGTAACCAACTCTATCCATACTATCCTATGCGAAGCTGAGAGGTTTGCTAGTAACTGTTTTTTATTTTTAGTGCAAGAACGGTTTCCAGTGGCACTTTTGGTAACACACTAATGCATTTACATATATTTTCAGTGAGTTGGACCTGTCACTTCCAACAAAAGCCACTAGGGGTCAGCCTATAATTTCTCATGGAAACCAATTTTTTACTTCTCCAGTACTGGCTTACAAAACTATGTAGAAGTTCATCCAGTGGTTAATTTGTAAATAAATAAGTGCCGGCAGTGGTTAACTTGTAAATACATAAGTGCCAGGGCTCTCATCAGGAGACAGTTTCCATCACCTAAAACACATGCCCAAAACTCTAAAGTGGGGAGAGGAAGTGGTGTAATGGCCAGAGCTGCCGACCTTGGAGCTTAGGAACCAGGCTGGAGTCTCGGCATCGCCTCAACATCCTGTTATTCTCGGCAAATCACTTAATCTCCCTGTGCCGGCCAGAAATTAATGTGTCTTTAACTGAACTGGTGCTCAAGCGCCGATGTTGATGATTAAGTGCCGGTGCTCAGGAAACCACAGCTCAAATTAAGCATTGAGTACATCCATTCCTCTCATTCTGTCGAATAATTCAGTGTCTTGCAAGTATTTTGCATGTAGTCCGATTATTTTTGGATAACTGGCTGATATGGTGATGATAGGAGGATGTTAGTGTTTGCCTGGGCAGGATAATATTACCTTATGTGGCAAAGTGTATAACTTTATCCAGTGCAATAATTGGTTATTGAAAGAGACCAGCTAGTAGAGTAGTGTAATAATTGGATTGATCCTACCGTACAGGAATGGCAGCACTCTAGTGGTATGGTAGGGGTGGTGGGGGCAGAATTTGGATATATTCAGTACTTGGTATCCAACAGCATTAATTGTGGAAGTGATTAATTATCTCAGTTCAAGGCAAGAACTAGAAGATGCATTGTTAGAAATTGGATTTCTGGTTGGCTAGGGCAAGCACCTAAGCCAGGCAGAAACCACTACTCTAGTCAGGGCCAGGGAGTTACACGCTGAAGAGAACCCCTACTAACCCCCTGGTAGCTTGGCACGAGCATTCAGGCTTATCCCAGAGGCAATGAGTAAAGCATTTGTGCAGCACACTCACACAGCAATGGAACACTAGGCCCGCCACAAAAGAAACTCCACACAAGGTTATATAAAAAAAGCCTTTGAATTAGCATAAAACCACATTAGAACGTAATGACATCTGTACACTGTGCCTCCAGGCACTAGGTAATACTTTACAGGGGATCATATCCAGGACAGGGCCAATCGGGCCACTGTCAGAACCATTAGAACAGGTAAGTAATAAAACGACCAGTTACTACTGTAAAGGTACACTCAGTATAAATATATGAGGCCAAACATCCTAATTAGCAACAGTGCCCCAAATCATTAGCAGTGCATGTTAGTCACTTACTAGGTGCATACCTTACCATCATAGCCTAAGCACATTACGCATAGCCACCTTAGCAAGTATAAACATAATTGACGCATAGCGCTGGCAGAATGCACCTCAGTAAACACCCTAGGTGGGCACATAGTGTAAATACATCAGGCCCATAGCTGCAGGGGCCACAATTTCCCTGAAGGCATAGTCCCTGCCGCGTTGTCACAGTCGGGGCTCAGCCAGTGAGTAGTCCCCAAGCAGCTGCCCTCAATCTGGCGATGCACTTGCGAAATCCAATATTTGCTCCTAACTCAGAGCAAAACTACGGCAACTCTGGCCTATGATGGTGGGTACCAATGGAGGTCCAAACTGCCTCCTCGTCACACAAGACCTCCTCCGGTCCGGGAAGTTGATTCAGGAGGGAAGCTGACACCTCGCTCCCCCCTCCTCTGTCCTAATCCCACACGAGTGATGCCCCCGCCTCACAGCAGTCAGAGCCCACTCTGAGGGAGTCCAGCCCCACTCACCACTCCTTGGGAGCTAGGCAGGGGAAGTCGCAGCCGTCCACTGCACAGATAGACTGGCTCTTGTTTTCCTTGGCATGGGGCTTCAAATGGTGGTGCTCCGGTCCGGCCCTTCAGATCGGGTAGACTCGGGCTGCCATCCCCATTCTTCAATCCTCCAAGCATACACAGGGCTCCCACTGGCACGGAAGCTCCGCCCATCTCCAGGCAGGAGGCTTCCCTGACTTCCCTTTTGGCGTTGCTCCTACTGCTCGGCCGCTCCCCACCTGGCTTCCAATTCTTCACGGAATAACGGAGTGCGGTCTCCATCGACTGTCGGGCAGATGGTGCACCCTTTCACATGCTGCATGGCCACATGCTGCTCCGGGCACTTGGCCACATACAAGTTAGAATGCTCACCTTGTGCTTTTGGTTCAGTCATCAGAAGGCTCTCCACACTCTTTTCCTCAATTAGAAAAGACTGTCAGGAGGAGTAAGAGCAGGGTGAATTTCCAGCGCTCACCACGTGCTGCATCCAAACAGTGCACAGCGCTGGGCACGGGCAGGCTAGCACACCGGGTCCCTCAGCAGAGGGGAAGTCCTTGAAGTTCCCCCTCCCAGCAGACAGCAGGTCAATCTCCAGTGGCAGTTCCTCCAGGCGGTCCAGCAGCCTGCCGGCCACCAGTTCCAAGTCAGCACACAGCACACTTTCATGGGGTCACAACCCCAATACTTATACCACAAATGTCTTTGTTCCCATGGCTCTGCTCCCGGCCCAAACCATTTCTGGGGCCACTCCAACATTAGCTTACCATGCACAACAGTCCCCATTGACAGAGTAGGTCCTGGCCCCAGACACACCACAGGGGGTCAGAGCCAGCATTGTACAAGACAGGACAGACCTATTCAGGGTCAGGGACTACTCCTTCCACTACTCCAAATGTAGATCTGCATATTCAGCCTAGTGCTGACTCACCTAGCCCCTCTATAGCCACTGCACTTCCCCAGCCCCTGTCACTCCAGAGCCAGGCATGCAATACATATCCGGCAGGCACAAAGACATATAGCACACAGAAATGGCAACTTCTAAAAGTGGCATTTCTGAAATAGTGATAATAAATCTGCGCACACCATTACGCAGAATTTATTACCACTAATACCAAACCTATTACACTTGATCACGCTACTCTTCTCAGATCAGGAATTATCACTGAAACACTTATCAGGGAATCCCCAATGCATTCTTATGATAGGGCAGCCTCACAGTAGTGAGAAAACAAAATGGCTGTTTGTCATTACCAGGACATGCCACACAGTTAAGGCACATGTCATACCTTTTACATACACTGCACCCTGCCTATAAGGCTGGCTAAGGCCTACCTTAGGGGTGACTGACATGTAGTAAAAGGGGAGTCACAGACGTGACACCCACTGCTTGTGCCATGTCACAGGGGCAGTAGACTGCGCATGCAGGCATTGCAATGGCAGAGGCCTGAGACAGGTTTGAAAGGCTACTTTGATGGGTGACACAAGCAGCGCTGCAAGCCCACCGGAAGCATTTTAATTTACCGGCTCTGGGTATCTGAAATACCACTTCACAAGGGACTGATAGGTAAATTAAATACGCCAAATAGGTGTAGACTAATCTTACCATGCTTTACCATTGAGGACACATGCACTTTACACTGGCCAGCAGTGAGAAAGTGCCCAGAGTCCAAAAACCACCAACACCAGGCCAGAAAACATACCAGGAGGAAGGCAAAAAGTTCAGGGATGACCCTGCAAAAAGAGCCAAGTCCAACATGCATGGGGTCTGATTATTGCAGTATAGATTATAGTTTACTGCCTTGCGCTGTTGTGATAAAGTTGGAATAAAGTGCAGTTTCAGTGCTGTGCAGATTAGAAAAGTCAGATAGAAACCTATTGAATTAGGCGTGTGGCAAAATGAGGCAAGACATTTAAAGGTAAGATTTCCAAGATTTTAGAAAAAGGGGAGTTGTGAGAGCAGTTCACAGTTCATAGGGTACACTTAAAAGCATGCAGTTAAATCAACATATGACTACAGACAAATATGTGAGAAGAAACATATTTTTGATTAGTGGCATCAGAAACGTCTAATACGTTTTTGTATGTGGAATTAAATGTGTGCTTTTAATAGTAGTTAGTGAGTTGAGAGGCAGAGTAGTTCTGCACAACACCAGCTGCTGAATTAGTCATTCTGCCACCCGTAGAAAACATATATTATGGTTACTCACTAATTTCTTTCATGTACCATATTGAGCTCTAAGGACAAAACGTGCTGCTTCTTTTCCCTTGATCACCTAGAAAACAATCTGGAGCAGTTCTTGGGATTTCCACTAAAGGTCATTTGAAAGATAATTACTAAACTAATGGGCTGCTTAATAGCATGTTTAAGTCCTAAAACATTATCATATTTATCCCTGCATTACTTCATCGTGGATTTAAAGCAATCGTGTAAAGTTGCGCTGCAGTTGAAAACAAAGCAATCCTCTGTACTGGCTGTGATTAAGGTAATCTGCTAAAATCACTGCAGTTTCTGATGAGCTGCGGCACTCGCTGGAATTTGAGAGCATTCAGTATGCCTCTGCCTGCTAGAGTCAGACATTCAGCAATGGATAGGAATGAGTTGAGAAAGTTACTTAAACTCTTCTTTCTTAAGTGAAATCAAGATGCTGGCGACTGGGCTGTTTGTTTCCCATATATATATATATATATATATATATATATATATATATATATATATATATATATATATATATATATATATATATATATATATATATATATATATATATATGTCGCCAGTAGATAGTTATAGTTAGGACCTAGTTTCCATAGGAAAAGTTGTGTTCTTTTCCCAATAACTTTGGCTCTGGTTCACGAATCTTCACGTAATTTCTAAAACTGGTGGGCGCTCCGGTCAGCTCCTATCTTGAAAGTTTTGGGGTGATTCGACAAGCAGGGGCCGAAAAAAAAGGGTGTCCCAAACCGTGTTTTCTCCATGTTAATTTCCTTAGGAAAGTTTAGACACAGCAACAGCCCGAACTGCTGAGCGGAATTACACCAAATTTGGCAAAAAGGTAGCCCTTGATTCAGAAAGAGACCTTTGTATTAAATAGTGTAGATCCGTTCAGTAGTTTCCGAGAAATTAAAAAAATAGAGTTCGGAAAATCAATTTCCCATATGAAACTTTAGACACTGTTACAGCTTGAACTGCTGAATGGAATTACTCCAAATTTGTCAAAAAGGTAGCCCTTGGTTCAGAAAAAGAACTTTTTTTTAAATGGTGTAAATCCGTTTAGTAGTTGCTGAGAAGATAAAAAGATACAAATTTCGATATATAGAGGCGCAGTGGATCCACGCACCCTCCCGACCACAAGCTTAATTCTAATTGGCTGTCAACATTCCAAACCAGGAAGTGTTGGCAGCCAGCTTGTGACTTGGTAGAACCGAGTCACAAGAAAAGAGAAAAACAAATGCGAAAAACAAGAAAAGGGAGCTGGGTAGAAACACCCTGACCCATAGTCCTGCTCAGGGGGTCCCACAAGGACCCCCAGGGCCCAAAAAAGCATCTTTATTTTTTTTAATCAGCCGCATTTGGGCTGGGTGTGCGAATCCGGCAGAGAAAATTTAAAAACGGGTGGGGTAGGTCCCGGGCCTTCATTAAAGAGTTCCGGGGGGGGGCATGCAGCCCCCCGCAGCCCCGAGGCTTCTTTTTTAATGGGTAGGGAAGCCTCCAAGGCCCCCCCAAGCATCGAGGACAGCCACCCCCAGGGCTTTTATTGATTATTTTGCTGGCGCACACGGCCCTCCTCCTGGAGCCCTTGGCTCCTGCAGTGTCCTGGGGTGCCCACCCCGGGACACTGCTGTTTGCAATGGCAGGGTGGGAGCCGTGCGGCTCCCACCCTGCCATAGCAATCTGTGGTTTGGGTTTTGAGAGCGAGAGCAGAAAACCTGCTCTCGCTTTCAGAAATCCAAACTACATTGCTTTTCCACACGGGGAGCTACATGTCAGCAGCTTCCCATGTGGAAAAGCAATGCTGGCTCCCGAAGGACACGTGGAGCTGCAGGGAACGTGGGGGCATTGGGGCTCCCCTCACGGTCCCCAACGAAGAGGCCAGGCTCCGGAGGATGGGGTCCCCGGGGCCAGAAGTGGCCTTGGAGGGGGGCCACACGGCCCCCTCCATCAAATAAAAAAAAAAATAAAAGAGGCACAGACCTGGGGGATGGGGTCCCCGGGGCAAATAATAGAGGCCTCAGGAGGGGGCCATGCAGCCCTCCTCCTAGTTCTAAATAATAATATGTAATAAAAAAAAAAGATGGCCATGCCATAGGGGATGAGGTCCCCAGGGCCGAAATTGGCCTCAGGAGTGGGGCCACGCGGCCCCCTTCCCGTTTACATTTTTTTTGTTTTTAAAAGGGGCAGGGCCTTGGAAGAGGGGGTCCCCAGGTCCCAAAAAAAGAAAAGAGGAGGGGGGCCACAAGGCCTTGTTCTTAAAAAATAAAAAAATAAAAATAGCTGCATCTCAGCAAGGCCCCGCCCCCTCCCTACAGCACTCAGCAAGGCCCCGCCCCCTCCCTACAGCACTCAGCAAACGCGCCCCATGGCACGTTCTAAGTTGGGGAATTAATTCCCCTTGAATACTAAGGGTCCCTAGAGGGCAACTAGCCCACCAGGTGCCTCCAGTATGCGCCATGGACCTGCGTTGCAGAGAGGTGGTCCAGGCCATGCCCCTTTTTACACCTCTCTGCACTGCAGCTCTGAGTGTTTACACATTGGTGAAGGGAGGGGACTGTGCCTGAGGTGGCGTGTGCCAACATGCCCTGTGGCGCGTTTTAAGTTGGGGAATTAATTCCCCTTCAATCCTGAGGTACCTCCAGTAAGTGCCACAAGTCTGCGTTGCAGAGCGGTGGCCCAGGCCATGCCCCTTTTTACACCTCTCTGCAACGCAGCTCTGTGGCACTTACTGGAGGTACCTGGCGGGCTAGTTGGACCCCAGGGACCCTCAGGATTCAAAGGGACTTAATCCCCCAACTTAAAACGTGCCACCGGGCTTGTTTACACAGTGGTGAAGGGAGGGGGCTGTGCCTGAGGTGACGTGTGCCAACATGCCCTGTGGTGCGTTTTAAGTTGGGGAATTAATTCCTCTTCTACCCTGAGGTACCTCCAGTAAGCGCCACAAGTCTGCGTTGCAGAGAGGTGGCCCAGGCCATGCCCCTTTTTACACCTCTCTGCAACGCAGCTCTGTGGCACTTACTGGAGGTACCTGGTGGGCTAGTTGGACCCCAGGGACCCTCAGCATTCAAGGAGACTTAATCCCCCAACTTAAAACGTGCCATGGGGCGTGTACACAGTGGTAAAGGGAGGGGGCAGGGCCAGAGGTGACGTGTGCAAACATGCCCTGTGGTGCATTTTAAGTTGAGCAATTAATTCCTCTTCAATCTTGAGGGCCCCTTGGGGCCAACTAGCCCACTAGATACCTCCAGTAAGCGCCACAGGTCTGCATTGCAGAGATGTGGCCCAGTCCACACCCCTTTTTACACCTCTCTGCAACGCAGCTCTCAGGTGCTTACTGGAGGTACCTGGTGGACTAGTTGGACCCCAGGGACCTTCAGGATTCAATGGGACTTAATCCCCCAACTTACAATGCACCAGGGGGTGAGTTTGCATAGTGGTGGAGAAAGGGGGCATGACCTTTTCTACCTCTTACCAATCCCACTGTGTGGGGCTTATTCGAGGTAAAAGGTAGGCTAGTTGGCCCCTAAAGGACCCCCAGCAGTGAAGGGGACTTCAATCCCCATCCAAGAACGTGGCAAGGAGCGAGTTTGTAGAGTGGTGGGCAAAGTGGGCGTGGCCTAGTACAAGTACTTACCAATGCTGCTGTGTGGGACTGACTGGAGGTAATAGTTTGGGAAGTTGGCCCCCAAGGATGTCCTTGAGGCCAACTACCCCTCTTGTTACCTCCAGTAAGTCCCACACAGTGGGATTGCTAAGACGTCTTCGGAGGCAATGGCCCCCTTTCTATACCACTCTGCAAACATGCTTTGTGACAGACTACGGGATGGGGGATGAAGTCCAATTTAGTCCTGAGGGAGTTTGGGGGCCAAGAATCCCTCCTGTTATCTCCTGTAAGTCCTACGCAGCGGAATTCCTGAGCGTAGGTTGGACGTTGAGCACCCTTTCTCCACTACTTTGCAAACGCGACTACTAGTTAAAGTAGCATATTTCTGCACCTCTGACTTAGAGGAAGGTTTAATCCCCTTGCCGTATTATGTACTAGGGCCTTACAGAGGAGGGCATGCTGATCACAGGGGTACCCCAACTCATAGTGTTCCCTAGTGTATGTAGGTGTTTTCACTGTATTCCAAGTGTCTTTTAGCATAGCACTGGCTCCAGGCCTGGTTAGTCAGAGTCAGTTACCACCAGTACCCGTCTGAAAAAATTGTGGGCACAAGATGATTTTGCAACAAGGTCTCTTTCTGCTACTCTGTTGGTTTTTTCTGCACATGTTGTGCTTCTTCCTGCACTTTTATTCGTCTTTGTGGACTTCTGTTGCTTCTTTCTGCATTTCTTTTGCTTCTTTCTGTGCGTTTTTCTTCTTTCTTCACATGTCCTACCTCTGTAGGCATAGTTAGAAACTAGCATTAGAAAAAAAACATTGAAATTCACTGAAAAAAACCAAAGGTTTCAGGCACGTTATAGTTAGAAATTAGCATTTAAAAAAACATTCAAATTCACTGAACAAAACATAGGTTTCAGGCCCGTTATAGTTAGAAATAAGCATTTAAAAAAACCTTAGAAATTCACTGAAAAAAACACAGGTTTCAGGGACGTTATAGTTAGTTGGACATTTTACTCGTACAAAACCATAGAAATTCCCCCGTTATAGTTAGTTATACTAACTATAACTCGCGCCCCCGCCATGCACTGCTGATGACGTCACATATTACATCATTCATGACATGGTCAGTGACATCACTGATGATATATTAAATGACATCACTGATGACATCACTGATTACATCATCCAGTGAATGTGTGTTTCTATAAAGTTTAAATATGTATTATATATATGCCAAGGTGTATTGGGGAATGACTGGGTGTAAAGGTGTCTGGATGGAGGCTCTTGTGGGATCTAATGCAGCGCATCCAAGTAATGGGTGATGTCATCAAATTTCCTCAAAGTTAGCCACTGTCTTGTATCTTGATTTTAGAACGCATCTTTTCCTTAGAGTCCCTTGAACTTTCCTAACCAAGCAATTGCACCCAGGAAAGGATTAGTGATGTGAAAGCAACGCATTGCTTTGCTTAGTGACCGGGAGGACGCATCTCATTATCATCAACTGGAAATTGGTACTTTTGGTAGTGCTTTAGATTCCTGCGTGCCAAAGTAAATGTCTTCATTGAACGAAGCACTATTATTTGCTCCCAGTGGGAGTGCGATGGTGTTGGAATTTAACCAACAAGCAATTAGGACTTTACTTTTTACACTGGAGAAATGTATTCATCACTGTTCCTATCTTTCCTAAGTGGATGTGAACACGTGTGTCACCTGCATACACTTTCTACTGACCCACCTCCAAACGCATTGCACATGTGTGTTGGAAAGAGGATTCGTGGCATGGCTGAAAGCAGTGGTTTTCATGGTAACAAAAGGGCCCATTCTGATCTTTCAGCAATGGTTTGACAGGATTAATCAAACTATTGCACAGCTGTACCTGACATACCTTAGGACATTTCCAACTGATTACAGAGAATCTTCTGACCCACCATATAAAATGGGGTTGATAGGTCAAGAAGGATCAGCCAATTTCTTGCCTGAGGATAGAAGATTGTTTTAAATGTAATTATAGACTTAGTGATACTCTCTGGGCCTAGAGATTGCATTTCGATCGTGGAAGATACTTCATGGATATTTGAACCGGTATGCTTTCTTATATCACATAAAATTGGGGATCAAAGCATAGACACCCGCACCAGTCTTGACATCCCTATATTTTAAACTGAAAGTAAGGTGCAAAAGGGCTTGATACACAATCCCCTAGGTCCCAATATGGAGAAACCAGAATTAACCTACCTAGTCTCTCCAATACCATACAACAGACAAACAGCCCAGCACACTTATAAGTATCAAATGTATAAAATACACAATAAAGTAGATTCAAGACAAAGCTATTTTCCCAAAAAAGAGTTGATGTGATCTTGTAATATTGCACTTCATCCTTTATTCAATTTTCTTCTAAAAGGGTTTTTTTTGCAAACGCCAACTTGTTTCGTTCACAATCAGACTTCTTCGGGGCGCACTTCGTGAGTACACTTTTTTAAGACAGATGATCGTGCAGAGACGGGTGCATTTATTCACCGACACACGTTTAGCATTGAAATCTTTGAAGTGACACAGTACCACAAAGCATATATTGTGAGCCCTGAAGAAGTCCAATTGTGGACGAAACGCGTTGGCAGTTGCAAAAAAAACACTTTTAAAAGACAAACGAATTAAGGATAAAGTGCAATTTTACAAGATCACATCGACTCTTTTTTGGGGAAATAGCTTTGTCTTGAATCTACTTTATTGTGAATTTTACACATTTGATACTTATAAGTGTGCTCGGCTGTTTTTCTGTTGTACAGTATGCTTTCTTACCCTCTTTGATCTGGCATGGGATGTGTAGATTGGATATCTGATGACAGTTAGCACTGGCATTTTTAGGAGAGGTCTCATTGTATGTTTTAGGTTTCCCAGGACTGTGATTTTTAGATAACTGCATTTTTAATTTGATCAGGTCTGAGCTTAGGATGCTGATATCATTCTTAATTGGGATGCCAAGCATGGTTCTGTAAATATGTTTGATGTGTCTATTTTTCCTGCTGGGTAAAGAACTCTATCTTGATTTATTGTTGAGAATGAGATTAGGGAAGTTAGAGACTTGGAGGCAGTAAGGGAGTAAATGGCTATTTTTCCTGGGAGGATCAGATTGGACCCTGGGCAGGCCGAATGGGTCATCACGCAATTGTGTGAAGTCAATTGAAAAGTTCTATGTAGCATGTGATTCAGTAGTTTCTCCTAAGTCTTAAATAATTATTGGGTTTTATATCTTTCTTGTCAATGCATTGGGCACAGTAATCTCACTTTGCCTCCCATATCACTTTGTGATTAACTGTTGCATGTATTTTATAGCACATACAATTTTCCGCATTTGCTAACATCACTAATGCAAGTTGTGAGCAAGTCTTTTCAATTGAGTTAGCTCTGCGCCAAACCATTTCTTGGGGGACTTTTATAGAAGTTCTAATTTTTTAGGTCTCTCCTCCTGACAGCTTATATATGCCTGTTGGTGAAGACCAGCTGCGGACATTACCAATATTTACAGGTAGTTTTGGGTCATGACAACGCTTATCATTGTTTGCTTTTCTTGTCAATGACATTTGCCCACTTCAAATTCAATTGCTGTCCATCCTCTTCTTGTGTTTGTCCCTGCCCTGGAGTACCACTTGTATCCTTTCCCTGGTCAGATTCACCGAGCGATTTGTGTTACACATGCACTCTGTAAGAATGCATGTGCTTTCTTGCTCCTCCTTGTGTGCTGCTTTTCCTGTCAAATTACCTCTCGCACTCGATCTGTTGCCTCCTCCCCATCTCATCCATTGATTCCCTCTCTCTTCTTGTCCCACTCTTTTTTTTTCTTATTTAAATTAAACACCCAAGCTCAGCTCCACCATTACTCCCCTGTGCTGGTCCAGCCACTCTTCGGTGTTTGATTCAAAGCCGCTTAACCATTGCCCCATCCATCCTGTTATTTTTGGGCCTTTTTCCAATTTCTTTGGAGGGCTCGGCAGCTGCACTCTACTGTCAGGTTTTTCCTTTATTTTTTTAAAGATCGCATTTTGCTGCATCATTTATATTTTTTAATGTACAGCTCTAAGATGACTGCCCACCCTCTTGGAATGGTAAATTAAAAGCAACAATTAAATGGTTGCTGCATTGGTCCCAATGCGTATGTATATATCATCACGCAAGGGCAACTGTATCATGGTGTTGCATATGTGCATATGCATCCCCACGTGTTCTTTTTTAGGTCTCGGCTAGCGTAGTCTGCGCTTGCGCAGTCTCTCTCGCGAGATCTTATGTCTCTAATAGTGGGGCTTTAACCCGCCCCTCTTCTCCATTGGCTGGCCTCCTAAACGGTGGCCAGCCATTGGAGAAGAGGTCTCTCTGACGTTGTGTTTTCAGTGTAAGCCCCATCCTTTTCGGATTGAGGGGCGTGTTTTTCTAGAGGAAGAAAGAAACAAAAAAACCACGCCCCCCAGTCTGAAAAGGATGGGGCTTACAGCGAAAACACAACGTCAATTGCTAATGTGGTTTGGTTATTTACTAACCATCCAGCGCTCTACTTGGGTATGTACTGTTTTACAGCTTCCTCATGTCTCTCAAGGAGTTCTCAACACCCCTCACCCTCACACACCCTCACACTCACACACATTCTCACCCTCACACACCCTCTCACCCTCACCCTCACACCCCCTCACCCTCTCACCCTCACTCACACTCTCACCCTCACTCACCCTCTCACCCTCACTCACCCACACACCCTCACCCACCCTCACCCTCACACACCCTCACCCTCACACCCCCGCTCTATGTGTGTGTGGCGCTGTGTGTGTGTGCGTGTGGTGTGTGCATGTGTGTGTGCCGCTCTGTGTGTGTGTGTGTTGCGCTCTGTGTGTGTGTGTGGCTCTGTGCGTGTGTGGCGCTCTGTGTGTGTGTGGCTCTCTGTGTGTGTGGCTCTGTGTGTGTGTGGCTCTGTGTGTGTGTGTGTGGCTCTGTATGTGTGTGTGTGACCCTGTGTGTGTGGCTCTGTGTGTGGCTCTGTGTGTGTGTGTGTGTGGCTGTGTGTGTGGCTCTGTGTTTGTGTGTCTCTGTGTGTGTGTGTGTGTGGCTTTGTGTGTGTGTGTGGCTGTGTGTGTGTGTGGGTGCAAATGCAATAGGTCTCACATTTGCGAGAGATTAAGCTATTGGCATTGTAAATGACAATGCATTTATTTATCCGTTTTCAAAACCAACACATAAATAACAATTTTGTCATTTACATTGCCAATAGCTCTAACTTTTGCAAAGGCGAGACCGTTGCATTGTAAATGCTTGTTTAACCATTGTTTTCTTTTGACAATGCTGAACAAAACTGGCAAAAACACTGGGAAAGACACTGAGTCTGCACTGGCACACCCAAGGATTATTTAATTTAAATTTGAGCTACTTTATTGAGTATCATGTTTATGTTAACATATAGAGAAATAGTTAGTAGATTAGACTTAACCTCTACTGTGAATGTGTTGGAATGTATCTACCTAGCTGATAAATCCGGCCTGGTACATGCTGGCAGATTCTGAGAGTGCGGGCTGTTATCGACCAGTAAACAATGTAATTAAGGCGCATATTCTCGTTCTAAAACGAAAAGGGTGAATGATCGGCATATCTTCAATAAGCCTGTTTATCAACAGTCATTACTAGGCAGAAGCATAAAGGGTAAGTAATAACTGAAATGAAAGTATTACTTACAATGTATTTCAAAGAGACTGACTAAAGCATAAAAGTCGTATGTGCTTGTGGTGAAGGGACCCCACATCTGTGTGGCACCCAAGATCAATCACTAATCGTTATAGCTGACGGTAGTAGTAAGATAAAGGAGTAGTAAGATCATTGCTGCCAGCAATGCAAGTAGCGTGTGTGTGTGTGATTATCAGAATTTAAATACTACTTTTTAAAGGTAATGCTATGAACAAACAATCCACAAGTAAAAGCTAGCTATTGACAATTTTAAAGATGCAAAACAAAGTGTACACACATTTGCACTTTGATGACTACTTGCCTGTGATTTGTTTCCCACTTAATTTTACTTCCTAGATTCCTCAGACATAATCTTTCTGCATACAATCCATGTGTGAAATAAAGAATACCATGTGTGAATATTCTGCGCACTATTGAAACCCTCATGCTTTTCAATGCAAACGCTCTGTAGGAAGCTGGAAGATCAGCCAATGGCAAAAAGCGAAAGAGGACTACTTCTGTGTATATCCTCGAGCGCAATCTATGCATGTTTTAAAGAACTGGCAACAGTAAGTTTCCAGATAGATTGACTGTCAAGGCAAACTTCAAAACTACCAATTAGGTTAACGCGCCTGAGGTGTTGTGAAGGACAAACATGGGTACAAGAAATCTGCTGTCAAAAATCGCCCAATGAAGTTATTGTGGATTTTAGCTGATTGGCATAGAACATATCCATTGAAGATGCGACCTTTTAGTCAAGCTGTCCTTTCACAGGGGAAATTGCCATTTATAGTTGTCAGTAACATAACACATGTATTTGTAAAGCGCACTTACCACCCATGGTTCTCAAGGCTCTGAATCACAGATGTTTATTGTTACCCACCTCAATGGTACTCATTTTATCGACCTCAGATGGATGAAAGGCTAAGATGACCAGCTGGGATTTGAACCTGTGACCATAAGGTCGAACACAGGCCCCTGCAGTTGATGCGTTAGTCCACTAAGCCACCAGACCCGACTTCAGTAGCGTTCAGTCACATGATGATTCATCGCATGTTGGGCTTACAGTGAACGTTTCATTATATTCTTTTCAGATTATGCTTTGATCTACCCCTAACTCTTTAATGACTTGATGGGATAGAGAGAATATATGAACTCAACATTTTTACAATTCAGTGTCCACCTGATAGTTGATAATTTTCTATTACTGATAATTGATGTTTTGAAAATATTTGTGGAATTTCCATACCATTTTAAATCAGACAAAAATGCTCTTTCCAGTAATTTAAAGGACTGTAATTCAGCAATTACAATTTTATTATATTCCAGTCGACATTCCAAAATAGTTATGGCTTTGATATTCGAAAAATATTTTGAATCACGTGAATATGTCCTAAGTGTAGGCACGATGCATATGGAGGAATTCGCTTTAGGACTATGGAATATTGTTTCTAATCATCAGAAGTTGACAATATCATGTGACTTTGGTATTTATGGCCAGAGTGAAACAAGATGAGCATAAGCCTCTTATTTTAAACCCACACATTTCTGCATTGTTTAAGCAGATTTTAAAATGCTATTTTAATTCAAGGGAAGTGTAAGAAATTATGTTGTTGGTTGACGTGGGTGGCAGCCCTGGTCAAGCAGCAACCACAATCCTTGTCAGCATATGGCACAAGCAAACCCCAAATTAGCCTGTGATCATTTTAATTGAAGCTTGGCACAGAGCTGTCCGGCTTAACTTGGAGGCAATATGTAAAATATTTGTGCAACACTACAAACAGTAACAAAGTGAAAACACATCACAAAAGAATCCCACTCAGGTTAGAAAATAGGGCTTAATGTAAGTAATAAAACAACACCAACACAACAAAAATCTAATCAGCAGAACCGGAGTTATGAATTTTTACATTTTAAACTGTAATATAGTGCCTAAAAGCTTAAAGGCCTACCCCAGCTATCTGGTCGCACTGGACCAGGTCAAAGTGAAAAGTTCAGGCTGAACGCGATGGAGAGCGTGTTGGATACAGTACCGGATTTGTCCTACTCAAGATTTACCATCTCAAGTTTTGTACCAAGAGTCCCATTTACATTGGAGAGGGCCGCTTGGAGCAAATAGGGCATTCATCTTGCTGCCTACATGAATATGTAAGAGTATAATACATATGTTGATTCGTCTGCTCTTATCATCACAGGAATCCTTATATTCCATTAAAGGACGACCAAAACTTTCCTCCAAGAGGTTACAGTTCGTTACAGGTTCATCTTCTGTTGTGTTCTCTCCACTCTTCTCTATCCTTTTATTGGTTCTCCGTTAAGCACTTGTATCTTTAGACACATGGTCCAATCAGGATCATCTGGGGTGCATTTATGGTGGAATTTTACATTTATCACATGTATTCCTATTCACAATAGTTTTCGGTACATTTGGGTCTATATCTTACTCTTCAGTTCCTTCTTCATTTTTTTACTATAGTTGGTCTACAGAAACAAACATTGTAAATAATTTTCTAATTTGTGAAAAAATCCTCTCAGGGGCAAAAACTTTCAATATATTTGCAGCTATCACACAAGTGTCCATAGTGGCTTTCCTGAAGAAGGCACCTCCGTGCCGAAACGCACATTGATGACAAAGATAGATCATTGTTAACCCACCGACCATTTCATGATCCAATAATATTAATTATTAAGTTAAATATTATTAGTCTTAGCAGAATATTATTGTATCATAGATTCATAAACACAATGTGTTATGCGTCTTTCCTTGAAAACCGTCTTATTTCTTGTTTGTGTTCCTTGCTTTTATTATGTGATTCAAATGAGTGTGACTGTAGACAAGATTGGAGTGTGGATGTGAAATTGTCTGTAACATGTTTCGTATTTTTCAGATTTTATGAGATAATTGAATACATTTATTGACTTGTTCTCACATTTTTGGTTTTGCCCTTCAATATTTGTGTTAGTTTCTTTATTGTAAACATGAATACATGTGAGTTGACCTGGGTCTTGTACGCAAACAGGATCTTCCACAGGGATCGGAATCCTGAGCTGTGCTATAGGTTTCGCAGTTTGCAGTTTGCTGTGTCCTGGGATGTTAAACATGCATAAATGTATGGAGAAAAGAACTTAAAAAGGCGAAACATGTTGAATTTGCCCTTTTAAATACAGATCCAGAACGTTTTGCCTCATTTCCAAGTGAGAAACTTGGAATAATATGAGCTATGTACATTACCTCGTAAATAACTCATCCTGGGGCAATGGTATTTAGCGGGCACCGTAAATATCTCTTCCTTCCCAGATCTACTCAGAATCTGTAGCCGAAACAGAGGTAAATGCTTGCCATGTTAAGGTTTCAACATTTTAAAGATGTACTGGTAATTGCAAATAACAAACTAAAGTCAATTAAAATATTTGTTTTTGTTTCTATATATGTGTATATCTCCGGTTATTGTTTTGAAAATACCTATGCTTTGTCTTGGTGTAGCTGAAGTAATGTTTTCAAAGCTAATGGGTTGAGATGAAAAGTCGATTCTTAAAGGGATTCTCCAAAGAGTGTGGGGATAATTTAGGGCTTGATTTGTGGAATGCTGTCAACTGAAAATTCTCACATTTCTGGGAAAAGTGTTAAATTTTAGGGGAGTACCCATCAGTGTATTTGTTTTCACTATACCGTTTCTGCGGAAGAAGATATTTCAGCAACTGATTGTTTTCTGCATTTGACAATTCCACTAGGAATGTAAGGATTTTCAATCACTGCATAACTGTCAATAAGATGTGCAGTGTCGTAGTGCCTGACTTAGAGTATGGCACAAGGGATACTCAACCACAAATATCACAGATATCCCGTATGCCGTTTTGCTAGTACCATAGGAGACAATTTGTATTTTGTGGAATCATAATCCATAACATTGTGAAGTTATTATTAACATTTTAAGAATTCGTGAAGTTTTGCAAAGTTGTGAAGTTTTACTTACAAAAAAGCCCAAGAAACATAGGTTTCAAAGAACAATATAATTTTGCGCATTGCTAATCATAGTCCCTACTCCTGGCTTTAATGAGGAAAATTATCTTCAACTAGTTCTTCTCAATTTAGCCAGTAAGATATGATCTATACTGATTAGTCGGATGAGCCTTGTAGTGCGATCTCTGCTTCATCATTTTCTACGCTCCCAAGTCCATTATTATAAATACGGCACATTTTGGATCATTTTGAATCTCTTGAGTCTTCTGTAAGGTTGTGTGGTCAAGACTACGAAACCTCCTAGCGTGGCAAACTTCAGTGGTCGGTATACTTTGTGTCGTGACTACCTGTTAGGCGGTGCTCTTGAAGTTTCAATTTTGATATTCATGCCAATTGTACAATATTCTAAAAACAAGCAAAACAAACAACAGATGATTCAGCACTAAACTGACAGAAATAAAGAGAGCTTGTCAAAATTGAGAACATCGTTGAGAGGGATCATTGTCAAAATCTGACAAGGCAAGGTAACAGCGACTCAAAACGTGCTTCTGTAAAGCCATCAGCAAGGCTAAAAAGCTCTGCCTTGCCAAACTCATTGTGGAGTGGCCCAGAATCCATCATGAAATTCTTCAAAGTATTTCAGGGAATGATAAATATAGGAAGTGCTGAGTTGCTTCATTGACCAACTCAACAACACTCGGAAGTCCTTCTGCAGTACTTGGATTCAAAGAACACAAAAAGCTGGGAAGCCATTTCACATCACACAATCATGCCTCTTCCATTGCTGTTTTCATTTGCTACTTTCAAAATGATGGAAGAGGAAGAGATTACAACACTAACCTGAAAGACCAAAGCATCTAGATCACCAGTGGATCATTGTCATGCCATTCGTTCTCGTAACTTTTGGCTAAAGTGACTTTCCCAATAAGCAACTCCCTTTTAATTGGAGTGATCTCCCCATGCTAAAACATTGACACAGATCCATCAGAATCTGCCAATGATCATCTTATATTCTTTCCTCTTCCTTCTCTTGCCTTCATCCACCACAGTATCGAATAAGCTGCGCTGACGCTCCTTGATCTCTCAGAAGCCTATGCTAGCCTGGTTCCCTGATTGTTTAACCTCCACATGATAATTGCATGTAGTTGAAAATATCAGATAAGTAAAGGAGATGTGCTTTGCTCGGAGAGTGCTGCGGCAACAGCATGTCTCTCAATCATAGAGGTGAGCTGCCATTGTACGCCTCCACCACACATTTTGACCAACCCATAATGTAACTTGCTTCAAGCGAAAGCTCGCAGCATGCAGAAGTGAATTCTGGTTGAAGGTTGATATGTAGGACTACCATGCAGAAATCACTTTTCCTGCGTCATTGATATTTACTCTTACCCTGATGAAAGGGTTTAAAAAGGATGTCTGCTCACATATTCTCTAAGCCATAAGTTGCCGTCTTGGCTGGCAGACCTCATCAATGTGCTCGATTCCTACATTTACACCACGAACTATGAGGGAGGCACAATGAGACACAAATCCAGGAGCCTGGACACATAAACTCCCTCTGACGAATTAGGAACTTGAATATGGTGCCCTTTTTGCACAAATATTGACTGTGCATACTTGTCTCGCATGATTTTTTTTCCGATTGTTGTCAATTAAAGAGATACTGGCAATATAAAAATCGAATAAAGTTATATATAATGATGATGATGATGAAAAAAAAAGATGACATTTTACTACAGATGAGAGGGAACGCATTTCTTATCAGGTAACAGTCTATTAAAAAATATTAACAGGCAGATACATAGACATCGAACTACATCATCCACATGCATGGAAACACTTGCAAACCCATCTTAAACTTCTCAGTGACAGGCATTTTTTTTAGATGAACTTACGAATGCCATTCCAATGAACGATCTCCTGTACTTCTGACTAATGTTGTTGGTCTTTTGTTACAGAATATTATGGACGAATGCACAATGTGAAAACGTATCTTCCTCAGTGTGAAAACAGTAGAGCAGGCTCTCACATAGTGCACAGTGTGTTATTACATTGTGTGATATCAACGTTTCTCCCAACGTTTTTTCAGTTATCCAGAAAAATAACTTCTGTTATCATTACACATTAGCACTTAATGTTAAAAACATAAACTTTGTTTACAAAAAAAGTGTTAAACTGAACTCTAAAATACAGGACCAGCTGACGTTGTGCTCAACTTGAGTTTCTGGTTCGGTTTCTGCTTGCATGGGAAAACTTGAGTTCCAGCGGTTTCAACACATTCTTCAATCTTAGCACCATCTCTCTTCGTTATTTCTGGCGTGCACAGTACTTGACGTCTCAGATGATTAGTGAAACGCTTTGAGACAGTGACATCATGTCTATTAAATAATCCTATAATCTGTGAAGTTTTCGTTGCAACGCAAACCGAATACATGGCACAGCATCGCAGTTTAAAACCAGTGTCAGTGCTTTACGCTTGTGACACTAATCATTGTATGTTTGGGCCTAAATGGCCCATGAAAGACAAGTCCGGCTAATGTTTAGGGCAGCACGATCCCTTCTTTGAAGTTTATAGCGTTCACTGTTTATTGTTTGTGAACGGGGAATGGATATCAAATGTCATCAAGGTTCATCAGACAGTATTATGAATTGTGCCAATATTAGTAGGAAAAGCTTAAAAGCTGCTGACTGTAAAGTAAACGCAATGGGAATCTTCTTTCCCTTGCTTTCACCACTCTCATGTTCCCTCATCCGTTACCCCCCCCCCAAAACACATTTTTAGGTCTCGCATAGAGCAGCGGATGCGCTGCTTTTAGGAGGCATTAAGTAATTAGTATTACTACTGGAACTCCACCCATTGCATTTGTCTTTGTTTTGTTGCTTGCCATTGGTGGAATCTGTCATTGCTGTTCTTATCTTGCTCATTGTTGGCTTGTGGTCCAATACATCACTTCCTTTTTCTTTCCTTTCTGGAGGAAGCAGCATGGACCAACTACAGTTAACTTATGCTGCTGGCTGTTATCTTTTTATGTAGAGACTACTTTTTTTCTTTGCTGCTCTGCATTTTCACATCTGGCAGCTCCCTACACTTACGGACCCTGTTTATTTATTTATGTTTAATTTATTCCTAATTAATTCACACTTAACTGTTACAGCCCAAGCTGAGGCTTGAACCCTGTTTTCCTGTTCCAAAGTTAGCAGCGTTAATAGTTGAGCCACCTCCTCGCACTGTTTGTTGTACTTGTTTTACTTCTAATAGATCGTCCCTTAACTTAAAGAGAGAATGTGGCTTACCTTATCCCCTGTCCCCAGAGCTGCATTTCCAGGGATCACCTTTAGAGCCACTGTGATCCGTCGCTGGCTCAGGTCTGCCCACCTCCCAACCTCCCCTGCAGCAGCTGATCCACCGCCGCCTCCACCGCTCTGCAGCACGCAAGATGGCGGGGTCGCTGGTAGAGAGAGGCAGCCGCCTGGCAATGGTAGGTGCCCTTCTGTGTGTGTGCATGAGAGAGAAGAGAGGTGGCGCGGACCCGGGCCTCGTCACCACCTCCGTGCCTTGCACTAAGAGCTCCCCACGCTCTACCAGCCCAGCCCACATTAACAGGCAGCAGCAGGTACCTGGCTGCAGCCAGCCTCGGATTGGTAACGCGGGCACTCGGGCAATGCCCGAGGGGCCGGTGCCTGAGTTCCTGTTGTAGGCTGCTTTTTTGAGCAGTCTGGGGCCGATTTGGGTGGTGTCTCTATTGCCGGGAATACAGAGAGCAGCCTAGTGGATGGCTGAGTGACTTTTCTGCAGGCAGATGGGCGCTCATTACCACCACCATAAAAATGTGTAACTCACATTGATTTTTTTTTAATTATCTACTGAATATTGTCTGTACCTTTTTACCAATAGGCAGATGGTGACTTTAAAGTGCGTGAGCTTGCAGGAGAAATACGGTATTACCTCTCATGACAACACAAGCATATGGAAATGTACACAGGAAAAAACAAAGGCTCAGCCTAAGGGAAGACAAATAGATAACAATTTGCTGGCTTTTTGGTACAAAGTGAAACAAGAACACGTGGATAAATCACGGCTTCCCCCTAGTAAATTGTCTGATTTAGGTACATATATTATTTCACCAAAACTTATTTTCCTTTATTATCGGTTATTAAAGTACATAAAAAATGTGCGTTTAGAATGCCCCTTACAGGACACCGTGAACACTTTGTACAGCTGCCTGCAATCTGCCCCATGCTACAATCAGTCAACCCGCCTCCAGGTCCGCGTTATGATTGGCATCCATTACTTCTCTCCAGAGTTTCTCCTTTCCTCAGCTCATTTTGTCTTTAAATTGTCTTATGTGAAGTGACCACTGGTTTTGTCTGTTTCTGGTGCCAATTAAAGGGTTTCTTTTAGTTAAAATGCCTGAGATTGAAATATGACATCAGGAGATGGAACGGTTCGGCCATTAAGTTTTACTGCATTGATGAGGTTTACCCATCCTGGGATACCAGCTCAAAAGTTGTGTGCCACTTGAACATTGTCCAAACGCCTTGGTGAAATCAAGTGTTTCTGATGATGGTGTTTTATGAGAAAGCGAAGCAAGCCCGACACCCAGCTATTTGTGTGTAATGTGTGTCTCGCGTGAGACCAGAGCATGCAAACTTACCCATGGTTGGTTATTGATGGGGACCTTAAAAAAATAGCACACATTTTGGAATCGTCCTGTATGATGTGTTCGACAGCAGATTGTATGCTTGGTTCTATTTAGCACATCCTGTACCTTTCATGCAGCTGTTCATACCTGCTCACTGCTAGCCCGAGTGTTCAGCGGCTTCTAACTTGACTGCACTCTAGGTTAATGTGCTTCTAAATGTGATTCTTTAAAGCAGCTGTTTGGCGCTCATAAGCTGAACCTCTTATTGGAAATTTGGCTCTAATGTGTTGTGTGTGGATCATATTTATATTCCATCCCTGCAGCTTCCACTTTGATTGTGTGGAGCTCTGAAACCCATTTTGGAGCAGGTTTGCATGATATAAGGCAATACATATATATGTAAATCAACTTTTCCTTGTTGAAAAGCTATCAATAACTTGGGGATAAAGAAAGAAGGCTAGATAAAAGTTTTCACTATGTCGCCGGTTAGGTTACTCTAACTGCTCTCTCTGCAAGTGTAGTCAAAACTGTGCCAACCCCAAAGTAGGTGGTGATGCCGCCCACAAAGCTAGCTCTAGAGCTAGCTGATGCATGGGTGTGAAAAAGTTTTCATCCATATGGCAATTGAAGAAATCGAGGCTAACTTCAGTGATGAATCACTGTGTACATCTTCCCCTATGCCAAGGATATTTAGAGGACATTTTTGATTTAGAAACAGATACCTGGGAAATGGAGAAGGGCTACGAATGCATGGAGGACTATGATTCATGAGTTGATCCCGCCTCTTCAACAGTTTCTGTTAAGTCTTATCTTCTTTTAATAAGGTACGCCAAGACACTATTATTGTAGCAAGAGAGAAATCTTATCAGGCCCAGCAGTCCAAAGGTTGAAAGCCAGGTGCTATAGCTTCAGCTCCTGGTGGCAAATATATTTAGTCCTCCTGAGATTCTGGGCGTTTGGTGTCTTTGAAGCAGAACACAAATTCCTTTCCTTCAGCCTCTTTAGACAGGCCAAGAAACTTGACACTTTGGCTCACAAAGTTTTCCCTCTGGCAGCTTGGTTTTTACACACTGCTAATGTGGCCTGCCTTTTGGACCTTTATGTCCATTCTTTATGCGAACTAGCAAAGCGTTGTGGTCCGTATGCCAGAGTACAGGAAGAGTCTATTTTCGCACCTGGTGCATCCAAGCGCATACTAAAATGTGGCTTTGACTCTAAGCACTGTGGCCCATTCTAAGGGTGCAGTTATCATGCTATGGTAACACATGAGGGTGCATTCCACAGTTTTTATGTCGAGCCTGGGCAGCACAGCTCTGCGAGGCATGCTGTATCCGAGTATAGAGTTGAAGCCCCGCTCACTCTCCACCCATATTTGTCATTGGCTTTTGTCCTTGCCCTTCGTAAATGCTAGCTTCTGATTCGTTATTAGGCTTGTTAGTCCCACCTTGTCTTTATTTGTAACCTCCCATGAGGACTGGACCTTTTACTTCTGTTTTTACACCGTAGGTTTTATTTAGTCTGTAAGCACTTTTATCTCTAACTAGCTTACCCATCGCACGTTGCTGCAATCTCAGAAGAAAGGATATTTAAGGAAACTTGTTATGATAACATTCAATTTACATTGTGTCATTTTTATTGAAACTTATTCATTTTAATATGGAAAATATTTTAAAGTGTTGTTTTAATTCTGTTTATTTATTCGAGTGCTTGTGGATACATAGTATTTTTTTTTTCCGTCTGGTGCGTACACGAGTAAATCAGAAGGTTTTCCGACATGTGACCTGGCCACATACAGTAGTCCATGTGAGAAGCACGGATTCTCCAAATCTAGTCCACACACTTGCAGCAATTGTCCTTGTGCTTTGTTGATGGTCATTGCAAAAGCGAGTGGCACCGTAAACTGTAAACGTTCAGTATTGGAAAGATTATGAGGGTCCGGGGGGCCCATCTATAACAAATATTTTTTTTGCCAGAATCCTTCGCGGGAGTGTACTCAACAACTTCCCAAAGTTTCATGGTAATCGGAGGAATGGTGTAGTAATGCATAAAAGACAAACAGACATACTTTCATTTTTATATATATATAAATGAGTTTCTCCTACTGCAGGTACCACATGCTTTAATGCAACATTCAGTGCGCCATGCGCTCTTTCACTTTGCAAGCATCATGGTACAATGGCAGCTGATTCTTTGAAATGCAATAGGTCTTGCATTTACAAGAGTTTGAGCCATTGGCATTGTAAATAACAATGCCTTTCATTTATCTGTTAATTATCAAAACAGATTAATACAAGGCATTGTCATTTACAAGGCCAATAGCATAAACTCTTGCAAATGCGAGACCTATTGCATTGCAAATGCTTCTTTGCTTTTTGCAGCTCCGTAGCTCTATGGACTTACCATATTGTTTTACTTGTCCTTTCTTCTCGCCTGCCCCCTCAATTTCACCTGTGGTACTCGGAAAGTATGTACACTTGTCTTATTTCCTCACCTATAATGTCTGCCAGCTCTTTTTACAATGGTATTTGGACACTTGTGCAAAGACTACACCGAGATACAAATATACACACAGAACATGCAATTCGAATCAGGCAACATATGTAGGGGCTCAAGCAGAAACAAGTAGATGGTAAATAAATGCATGGATGAAAGGGCTAATGGCCATGTGGCTGTATGATTTGGCGTTTGGACGACTCTGGTTCCATTCAATGGTAGGTGAGTAGATGGATGAGTGTTGTTGCATCCCTGGATGGATGCAAGTGTGGATAGATGGATGAATGTTTGTTAGTAAGTTGATATGGAAATGCATAGTTGTGGGGGAAAGTATATGTGGTTGAGTGAGGGTGATGATGGACTCATGGGGATGGGCTGATGAATGCATAGGTGTGAGTAAATGTATAGAAGGATAGATGAATGTATGAGGATGTGAGAATAAATAGGTGAGTGCCTGGGTGCATAAGAGTAGAAGGATCGATAGAGAGTGTCAGGACCTCAGTCACTGGTTATGTTGCTGCCATCCCAGGCATCGTGGGATTTGTGGACTCAATCAGCATACTTCCCCTTGAGCCAATACTCCTCACGGGAATCACCGTGGCAAGGAGAGGACTTCTTTTACCAGTTTTCCTTAAGTTGCCATGGTGTGATGTCACTGTATGTAGGAACTATATGTGAACCTGTTCCTGCACTCATTGCTCATCAATTTCTGTTCTGATGAAGGTTTTGGGAGCCATTTCAGAATTTGAGATCTCTTTTCAGTTCAGTTCAAAGACTTTATTCGGTTATATAACATTGATAACCATAAAAGTACATAAAAACACATATTTATACACAATTTACACAATGTAAGACAGTATATATGTAGGTTATTAAAAGACATAGGCTCAGAAGAATTAAAAAGAACAGACTTTAAAACATTATCGATTTCCTTGAATAAAAAGCGTTTGTGAGGAATATAGAGACAGATGCTACCGTAAATATATCTTCTAATGTCCTGATAGCCAGATTTGAGATCTCTTTTCATGAATATCGGACATTAGGATACTTTTATGTTGCATGCTCTTCTGGGACTATTGGAAGATGTATGTTGCTGTTTAGCACTTAACTCAAATGTAGTTTCTGATAGCTTGTATTAGGTGGATAGTCTTTCTTTTTGGAACTTTGCATTGTACCTTGATTGAATCTGTTAGGTGAATTAAACAGTTCTATCAAGAAGACGCCCAAGGCT
Organism: Lissotriton vulgaris; assembly: GCF_964263255.1. Taxonomy (NCBI): domain Eukaryota; kingdom Metazoa; phylum Chordata; class Amphibia; order Caudata; family Salamandridae; genus Lissotriton; species Lissotriton vulgaris. The sequence goes on along the minus strand of NC_141696.1, from coordinate 1,275,603,089 downwards.
TTCTGAGTGACTTTTAGTGCACTTTACTGGGTGTTTTTTGAATTTCGTTCAATATTTGTTCTTAAAGCGTTTCCATCAGGCTAAATTACAGTTTACAAGAATTCCAACACATCAGTAATGTTAGCGCATATATTCACATACACAGTCCTGAGACTTATCAGTGCTGGTATGTCTCTTTACATGCTCAGTTTACTGATGCCCCCTAGAAACTGTCAATATACGTTTCAGCCACCAGAAGCCAGAGAATTTCCTCCACAATAGGGTTCACGGGAACGAGATGAGATCAGACTTTGTTAGCATTGTGGGGATCATGGAAAGGGGCGACCACTCGGTCCCCCCGAACGTATGGTGGAGTACCCCGATCTCCCCGGGAAACCATTTTTGGCGGGAGGCGTGTCACGGCTGGTATGCCCGAAGCGGCGTAGCCGGGGCGCGCCTTTTCCGCCCAAGAAGGGGTTGTCCTAGACACCAACACCGCCAGCCACGCCCGGGGAGTGGATTGGAGGAGGGTCTACGCCCGCCCGACGAAGGATAAAAGGAGCGACAAGCCAAGGAAGCATCCTCTTGTTCCTGTGCTCTGAAGCTGCACCCACGCGTTACACGTGAAATCGAGACGGAACGAAGAGCCAATTTTGAAATTTGTAATTTCTCTTTTTTCTCTTCTAGCGCTGCAAGTCTTGTCCAGGACCTTCCATCTACGTGAGGAAAATGCCGGGCAAAAGGGTCGCAAAGAAGGTTAGCACCGACCAAATGCTCCGGATGCTGGTGAAAGACATGGCGGAGATGAAGAAGAAAATGGCGGCCAGGGATGGTACAGGACGGCCAAAAAGAACCATCCCAGGGGAGGTCCCTGCCGGGAAACGGAAGAGGGCCAGGAACGGGGCAAAGGAGGACGAGGTCCCAGTTCCGGAGGCTCCCCCGGCGAGCCCTCCCAGACCAGTGGAGGCTCCGGCGCCGGCTCCCGTTGAGGGGCAACCGATCCCTGTGGTGGTTACCCCGGTGAACGAGGGGGACATGCCCCCGGAGTTGGCCGCCCAGCTGGTGGCATGGTTGGGTAGTAACAGCGTGGGTTCCACTGCTCCAAGGGACACGGCCGAGGAGGCCAAGCAATTAATGAGGCAGATGCGGCAATCACGGGAGGCCGCAAAACCACCTTGTCCTTTTGTTTCCCCGCAGGCGCCCGTGGGTCACCCAGGATCAGGCGTTGGTACGGCAGGGTCGGCAGTTGCAGCGGCAGCTTCAGGTAAGCCATTGCTAATGGTTGGGGAGGGATCGGTACCTTCAAGGAGGGAAAAAATTGTACAACATATCCCGAAGGAGGTGAAGGAGAGGATATGGGCTGATAAATATGTAAACATATTCTCCTTGTTGTCCGATCACTACGAAATTGAGCATGTGAAAAACCAGAAAGAGTTCTTGCATCCAAGTGTATGGCGAGCCAAGATGGTCGGTTTTAGAGTTGATGAATCGATAGGCAATTGGGGCAGAGCGTTCGGAATGTTCATTGCAATTATGGGGGAACGTAGGCCCGATTTGTTGGGAGAATTGGCTGTGTATCAGACACGTATCATGGGTTTTTATGAAACGTATGGAGGAAATCAATGGTTTGCCTATGATAATATATTTCGTAAATCTAAGGAACATGATGCATCCTTGACATGGGATTGTTTTGACTCCATTTCATGGCAAAATATGGAAGTGGGGAAGTCACCAGTGGTGGGGAGTGAGATGGCCGGGTATTCCCGCCATTCGTCAGGGACGCCCTTTCGAGCAGGTTCCAGCAATGACCGGAACTCAAAGACTAGCGGCAGCACAGGGAAGAAAGGGGTCTGCTGGAGCTTTAACAAGGGCAAATGTACCAGGCCTCAGGGTTCTTGTAAATTCAGGCACGAATGTTCAGGGTGTGGTCAGTCCTCCCATCCGGAGACCACGTGCAGAACCAAGACTAGTGATACGGGGAGTAGGGGTAGCGCCAAACAGGTTTGAAATGGTCCAGGGGGCACCGCTACCGACCCCGGTTGATATCATGGCAATGATCCCTTGGCTAAACGAATACCCAGATCATATCTCCGCTGGGGTGTTGCGAGATGGTTTCTCATATGGTTTCCGCATCCCGGCGGGGGATTTTCGGGGTGAAGCACAATGTAAGAACCAGTTATCGGTGCGAGAGAATGCGGCGGTGGTACAAGCAAAGATTGCTAAGGAGGTGGTCCGAGGTCGGGTCACTGGACTATATGATAACCCGCCAGTTGCTAATTTTGTTTGTTCACCCCTCGGTGTAGTCCCCAAAAAAGAGCCGGGGGAATTCAGGTTGATACATAATTTGTCAGCTCCAAGGGGTCTTTCGGTGAACAATGCGATTGACCCGGATGTCTGTTCAGTACGGTACGCATCATTCGATGAGGCCGTCGCCATTTTGAATTGCCTAGGGCCCGGAGCGCTGATGGCTAAATCAGATATCGAGTCAGCGTTCCGGTTGCTCCCGGTACACCCAGACGATCAGCGTCTCCTTGGTTTCAGGTTTCAGGGTCGCTATTACATGGATAAATGTATGCCAATGGGTTGCTCCATCTCTTATGCTTATTTTGAAGGTTTTAGTTGTTTTTTGCAATGGGCCTTCACAAGAATAACAGGGTTTACTCATGTGATGCATTATCTTGATGATTTTCTGTTCCTGGGGGCAGCTGGGGACATAGAGTGTACGCGAGCTTTGAATGCATTTTGTGATCTCATGAGGCGCTTTGGCGTGCCATTGGCACCCGGTAAGACAGTGGGGCCGTCTACTTCACTCGAGTTTCTTGGAATAGAGCTCGATTCCGAAGAGGGGTGCTTCCGCTTGCCTAGGGAAAAGGTGGCGAAATTCGAGGCATCGCTCAAAGCATGTATTAGCGCGACCAAAGTGAGATTACATCAGTTACAGCAGGTCGTGGGTCAACTGAATTTTGCCCTGAGGGTGATCCCAATGGCGCGCCCATTTTCCCGCTCAATTGCGCAGGCCATGGTTGGCCTTAAAGAAGGCCACCACCGCACAAGGCTCTCGGCTGAGGTCCGGCAGGACATGCTCATATGGTTGGCATTTCTGGCGGATTTCAACGGTCGGGTCGTGTGGAGCAAACCCCGGGTCTCCTCGGAGGAGTTAGGGTTGTGGACAGACTCGGCAGGGAGTGTGGGATTTGGCGCCATTTTTGGCAATCACTGGTCAGCACAAACCTGGACGGCGTGGTGGCACGAGAATGGGCTCACAGGTAACATAGGTTTTCTGGAGCTTTTTCCTATTCTGGTGGCCTTAAAAACATGGCCCAAGGGTTTTCGTGACCGCACTGTGGTGTTCTGGTCTGATAATATGACCGTTGTTGAGTGTATCAATAGTCAGGCTGCCCGCTGCAGATGGATCTTGAGATTGCTGAAGGAAATTGTTTTGCTCTGTATGAGACTAAACGTCCACTTTAGGGCACGACATGTGCCAGGGGTGTTAAATCAGGCTGCTGATGCGCTTTCTCGTTCCCGTATGCAGGCCTTCTGGGGTTTCCTACCCTCAGCGGACCCGGTGGCGGCACCTTTTCCCGAAGCTCTCTGGTCTCTCGGTGCCCCGGACTACAAGACCTCATGGGAGAGAGTCTAGCTCCCAGAACAAGGAAGGCATACGAAGGGGCGTTCCGTTCCTATTGGTCCTTTTTGGGTTCTGCTGGGGGGGAGCTATGGGGCCTGGAGGAGTATGTCCTGAAGTTTCTGTTATCATTACGTCAGGCAGGCAAATCAGTAGCCACGGCGCGAAGGCACCGGGCCGCTATTTCTTTCATGGCTCGAGCTCATGGTCTCCAGGACCCCACGGCGTCTTTTGTGGTTCAGAAGGCGCTACGTGGGTGGCAACGCCTTGAGGGTCGCAAAGTGGATGATAGGCACCCGATAGGTCTGGAAAGGTTGGCCCTGTTGATGTCAGTCCTCCCTGCAACATGTTCATCACAATATGAGTCAGTACTGTTTAAAGCCGCTTTTTCATTAGCATTTCATGGGGCTATGAGGGTAAGCGAGCTTGTAGCAAGGAATAAGCAGGATACAGGGGGGGGACTGTGCCGAGAGCACATCCGCATTGCTGGGGAATCAATGGTAGTCTCCTTTGCCAGGTCCAAGACCGATCAAGGAGCAAACGGCGAGTGTGTAATAGTCCGCCGTATTCCCGGATCGCCCATATGCCCGGTAGCCTGCGTGGAGGAATACTTGGCGCTGAGGGTGGCAGCATGGGGGGGAAGCTTACTGAGGCACGCCGATGCCACACCGCTGACGAGGTTTCAGTTTCAACGGGTGCTTGCGATGGCAATTACAGCCGCAGGGCTTAACCCGTGTGAGTTCGGGACCCATTCCTTCAGGATAGGGGCTGCAACAGAGGCCACAGCCAGGGGTCTGAGTGTTGATAAAGTGAAACAGTTGGGGCGTTGGTCCTCGAATTGTTATAAACGGTACGTGCGGTTGCACATGTTATGAAGCTAATATCATGAACTCACGCTTCTTGTTTTTGTTTGGTTTTACAGTTTCGCATGCTTACGAGGCGGGGCAGACTCTGCAGTCGACCCGTCACCTGGGAACCAGCGGTCAAAGGACACCGGCTGTGGACAGAGTGGTGTGGGTCGTGGGCCACTCATACGTGAGGCGTGCCGCGGACGTATTCAAAGCAGGTGACATGATTCACATGGCTGGGGAATACGGGTACAGGGTGACCTTCCACGGAAGGGGCGGGCTCTGTATTGACCAGTTTCAAAGTTTCATTGAGGGACTGTTAGGGCGGACGAGGTCACCGCCATCTGTAATCATAGTGCATCTTGGGGGCAATGATTTGGTGACGATTGGTCGACGAGTGCTTCTCGAGGTCATACTATCCACTGTAAGTTGGTTGGCAAAGAGGGCCCCTGGGTGCACAATTGCATGGTCCCACATGATCCCACGAAGGTGTGACGGGGGGCTAATTCTGTGTCTGCTTTAAATCACTCCGTGAAGAAAGTAAATAACAAACTTGGTAGATTGTTTCGTACGAATACATTGCATTCTATTCCACATGGGTGTATCAGGGGGGATCAGATGTATTTGGAGGACGGGGTTCATTTGTCCCGGGTGGGGAATGATTTACTCATAGGAGACTTCATAGCTTGGTTGAAGAATTTGTAGCCATGACCTTTAAGTAGGAGTTTTGTGGGGGGTCCGGATAGCCGGTCAACTATCCGGGCCTGTGGCGGTAAGGTCATGATCGGTGAGCAGTAATTGGAAGATCCCTAGTGGTTTGGGCGTCATCCATTACGGATGGGAGCGCCCGGGGGGAGGCGGCCATTGGCCCCTCAAACGGGAGGCGGTCCCATCTAAGGATGGGACGCCGAAAGGGAAGGCGGCCATAGGCCCCTTCACTGGGTAGGAGGGCATACGGACCCCTCCTTGGAATTTCCCGGGGCCCGGACATCTACGACGGCAGGTGTGGTAAGTTGTGTGGGGTGGGAGGGGGGTCTACGCTACCTTCTAGACACCTCACACGAGTCCTCGGACGACCACTAAGATGGCGTCGAGTTAACAGGGGGCCCCCGCTAAGGCAAGGGAAATTGGAAGTTGGCAAAGAGGTACAGTCCTCTGTGCGCCCGCCCCTCACAAGTGAGGGGGGAATTGGTAGTGGGGATCTGACACCGGTTACGACCTTGCCGTTGGCCCGTAACGTTAGGATGTACAATTTCAATGTTCAGAAATGCATTTGCAGGATGTTTAGTATCGGCTAGGAGAACCTTTGTATTAGAGATGTGTTAAGGTCAGCCAAGAACATCGTACTGTATAACTGAAATTGTACATGATATGAAACTGTTATTTTAATGTTTTAATTTTGTTTCATATTTTAATAAATACGGCCGGGAAGGGTAACTCCCTCCCGCCTTCCAAAAGCTCAGAACCGTTTCCGTCTTCCCATCCTTGGGGATTTGTGTTGAGAGGGGGTGGCGGGTATCTCAGCCATATGGAAAGGGGCGACCACTCGGTCCCCCCGAACGTATGGTGGAGTACCCCGATCTCCCCGGGAAACCATTTTTGGCGGGAGGCGTGTCACGGCTGGTATGCCCGAAGCGGCGTAGCCGGGGCGCGCCTTTTCCCGCCCAAGAAGGGGTTGTCCTAGACACCAACACCGCCAGCCACGCCCGGGGGGCGGATTGGAGGAGGGTCTACGCCCGCCCGACGAAGGATAAAAGGAGCGACAAGCCAAGGAAGCATCCTCTTGTTCCTGTGCTCTGAAGCTGCACCCACGCGTTACACGTGAGCTCGAGACGGAACGAAGAGCCAATTTTGACCCACCCACCAGCCCCTGTTGACAGCGATTTGTTGGAATAAAATTGATTGGCGTGAATTGGTTTCGTTTACAGGTTGCCTTGGAATAAAGTTGATAATGTGTGTATAATAAAGAATGATTTTCGTTTTTTGAACATGTTTCCATTAGCAGAAATGTTTGCGGATAAGTTTAATGATGATGCTCAGTAGAGTTGGTTTCTCTTACAGGTTGTCTTCGAATGAAGTTAGTAATGTGTGTATAATAAAGGATGATTTTCGTTTAACATGTGTTCTTAGCTGAAACGTTTGCGATTAAGTTTAATGGTGATGCTCAGTAGAATTCTATGTGAAATCGTTTGAATGTAATTTCCTTTTCGTTAGCTTAGTTTAAAATGTCGTATTTATTTCTGGTCGGGCGGTAAGGTCATGTTCGGTGAGCAGTTATTGGAAGATCCCTAGTGGTTTGGGCGTCACCCATTACGGATGGGAGAGCCCGGGGGGAGGCGGCCATTGGCCCCTCAAACGGGAGGCGGTCCCATCTAAGGATGGGACGCCGAAAGGGAAGGCGGCCATAGGCCCCTTCACTGGGTAGGAGGGGATACGGACTTTCCCTTGGAATTTCCCGGGGCCCGGACATCTGCGACGGCAGGTGTGGTAAGTTGTGTGGGGTGGGAGGGGGGTCTACGCTACCTTCTAGACACCTCACACGAGTCCTCGGACGACCACTAAGATGGCGTCGAGTTAACAGGGGGCCCCCGCTAAGGCAAGGGAAATTGGAAGTTGGCACAGAGGTACAGTCCTCTGTGCGTCCGCCCCTCACAAGTGAGGGGGGAATTGGTAGTGGGGATCTGACACCGGTTACGACCTTGCCGTTGGCCCGTAACGTTAGGATGTACAATTTCAATGTTCAGAAAGGCATTTGCAGGATGTTTAGTATCGGCTAGGAGAACCTTTGTATTAGAGATGTGTTAAGGTCAGCCAAGAACATCGTACTGTATAACTGAAATTGTACATGATATGAAACTGTTATTTTAATGTTTTAATTTTGTTTCATATTTTAATAAATACGGCCGGGAAGTGTAACTCCCTCCCGCCTTCCAAAAGCTCAGAACCGTTTCCGTCTTCCCATCCTTGGGGATTTGTGTTGAGAGGGGGTGGCGGGTATCTCAGCCATATGAGACCATGCAACATGAATAAGATCTTACCAAATATCTCCCTAAGCCCTGCCTGGACAGTATTCCAATCTTTATTGCCTGTGGAATGACTGGGAGGACTGTCGGCCATGCCCTGTGCACTTGCCCTGCTCACAAAGCCTGCAGAATGCAGTGTGTAAGTGATATTTGGCAGATGGGTGGAGTGCAGGATGGTGAGCTCAAGTTGTGGCAGTCAGTACTGATGGCAAGCATGGCATCAGTCTTAATGTTCCTAACAATGGGTGAACTTCTTTAGAGCCTTCATAGTATCAAACAATTTGATGGAGATACTGAGGTTGATTCTTGAGGACTGCCCTGCTACATGTATTGAGTCTGATGTTCAGCTCAAATGTTTGGTTATAGGAACCTCAGATACAATGTTTCCCTGACAAGGACGTTGGTTTCTTTGAGACTAAGAAGAAAAAGCACAGTGCATCAATCCAAGAGAGTAAGCCTGCTGTTAAAAAAAGAGCATGTCAACTTAAATGGAAACGATTCTGAGACTATAATATTGGTCATGGTCCAAGATTTTCAGGTTTACAGTCATGGCTCAATCTTTGTAGTACCCGACCTTACGGGAAACCCTCTTAAAATAACACATCAGTGGATATTCCTTAGATTAAGTCATACCACATAATCGTGAAAGAGTGTATGTCAATTTATAAACAGGAGTTTCCCACGAAATTTCATTTTCTTGTGTGTGAGAATGCTTAGATTGGTGAGAGTGATTGCTTGATGGTTGTTAGTGGGGTTACAGTTTATTTTTATGATGTTAATTATTGATTCATGTATGTCATTTTGCTTTTTTTCTATAGGAAAAACCTTTACACAGACAATGTTGTTCCTGCACTTGTGAGACATTATATGTTATTTACCTTTTTTATATCAAACGTGAATCTAAGGGACAATTCTGTCATGAATGAATTGGTATGAACAAAAAAAGATATAACATTTATTTAAAATGATTGAAAAATAATTTGTACTAAATAAAAATAAATGCATTTTTTGAATAATTGGTTGTTGTTTAGCTTTGTGCTGTGGATGAGCCTATTGGATGCCGTCTATAAAGAGATACAGGTCAGACAAGAGTTCTTTTTGATAATAATTGTCTTTCACCCTCACTCTTGGACCTTGACATTTGCATAGGGGGAACCTTTACTCGTATGATGATCAATATTTGTAGTACTTCAGGGAAGTTTTGAATCAGCTAGAGAGGAATATGCTCTCCAAGGGATTCTGCATCCTAGTCCCTGATTTGACACGAAGATCTCTTCATTTTACGTTAGAAACAGTGAAAAAGTGGAGTCATGATTTGGGAGAGGGACACTGTAACGATCCTAATAAGCACACCCTGTTTAGGTATCAACACAGTTCCAGGAGAAACTTGCTCAACCCCGAGTAACTGATGCACAACCAGCAGAAAAAATCCCAGAGAAAGGTGTGTTAAGTTTAAGTAATTCCAACAAGCATGGTAAAATCTGCGTACCTTGTCAGCCAAAATCTAAATCAGGTCGTTAGCCTTTCTTTGTGAGCTCCAAGCCTTCAGTCGGGGCTGGGTGAGAAGCTGAAGTTGGCAAGGGTCCCTTGAAGTTGGATACACCATCTTCAAGTGCTTACTGAAGCTCTTGGACTTGACAACAAAAGTACAGAGTGAGACAAAGCTGGATTCCAAAGCTACGAAGGCTACTTGTTTGCAGTGATATATTTGCTCACTTTTTCATCAGTTTCCACATTTGGACTTAGGCACTTTTTTGTTTTAAAGTCAACTAATGGGGCACGAATGAAAATTGTAACCAAGCAGGGTCTTTACAGCGGTGTACTGTGAATCAGTTTTCATAGCAGCAAAAAACTTGTAGCAGATAAACTAGTTTTTCATACCATGGATGGAGCATCCTTTTTGGGGAAACCTCAGCACCTTGTCCCAGTTTCCTAAAGATTTAAAAATGACTAAGACCCACTTTTTTCAAAGTGCTGGAAATATTCTACCTGGCCACTCCTTTAGCCCCAAACACCTCGGGGTAGGCCTATGGGCACCATTTCACTTTTCAGCCAGGACTACCACAGCCTCCAGCTCTCAGAGGTCAACTGGGCTTCTTGCTGTCACTGGTGCTTGTGCTTTATGTAGCCTGCAGCAGATAATAGGAGGCCAACCACCCTTTTAGAACCATTCCTGTCCCTATGTGTCAAGAGGAATCATGGGTCCTTTAGCCTTCTTTCTTCCAGCGTGTAGATTCTTCCTAGATGTTGATTGCCAGATCTAGGAATTATATGAGGGGCTGGTGGTGATCAGTCATTCTCATCCTTTGCTCTAGCCAGTGATTGGATAATTCTCTACATGTAATCCTGCCTACTTTCTCACAGAATTCTCGAGGATGAAAGTCATTAGCATGCCAGTCATATGTACTGGGCATCCTGGGCATCTGAAGAAGGGTTGAGAGGCGAACGAGTTGTAATGCAAATTTACCTGCTGAAAATACCTGACAATAAATAATGGAATGCTTGTTGCTTATTCTGATCTACTAATTGTTACCATGCCAAATAACCTAGTATAAGTTTTCGTTCTGCACAGAATGCTAAAAATGTTGACAAATCCCTGGAAAAACAACCCTAGTGCCAAAATTCCATGAACCACTCTAACAATAAATGTTAGATATTTGTGGAGAGTCCAAAAAACACTGTTTGAATTATCGGACAGTTACATTTATTTGTTGGCAATCTCAATACAATATTATTTCATTAGGGTTCATTTTCATTTTGCAAGTTTGTGTCTTCATGTAGTATGTAACATTAATTCTAAAATTCTGTGTTGCTAGTTTAAAGTCAAAGGGCCCGATGTAGGTAAATCTCATTTACCGACTCTAGAATACTGAATTTTACCGATTCGGTATTCTAGATTCGGTAAATGAGATGTAGGAAATAATTTGGTAATCTTTACCGAATTTGTATGATTCAGTAATTACCGAATCGTTATTTACCGATTCGGTAATTGCCATTGATTCCTATGGGCCTTGAGGCACATAGGAAACAATGTCAATTACCGAATCGGTAAATACCGATTTGTTAAAATTACCGAATTGTCAAGGGGGACAGGGTGTCACTTTGACACCCTGTTGCACCCCTGATTCTGGGTTGTGTGCCATGTGGCACACATACATGCCCTAAGGGCATGTATGTGTGCCACATGGCACAGGTGTACACAGGAATTCGTTATTTACCACCAAATATTATTTCATGGTAAATAACGAATTCTTAAGGGCCTGTGGCACTGTTTTCAGTGCCACCTTCATCTAGATTTACCGATTCGGTAACTTTACCGATTCGGTATTTTACCGAATCAGTAAATTTACCGAATTGGTAAATTTACAGATTCTGTCAATTTTAGGCCCCCTACATATCAACAACCAAATACCGGTCAGTAACGGCCGAAATCGTCCGATAGCGACCGGTATTTGATGTTCTACATCTGGCCAAAAGACTTTGATGTCAAACAGCCAACACTTGTTTAAGAGCTTTAAGTGGACTGCTGCTTCTTTAGTGCTTAATCAAATCTACTCACAAGGTAATACCATAGGAATATCCTTAAAACGAACTGCAAAGGTTCTCTTTTAGTTACGGAAAACACATAAGGGGGGGGGTCCAAGGGAAGTTTAAAGACCAGTGAGGATAGATTCTCCAAACATTAATGCAAAACACAAAGGGGCATATGTAGGTAGGCGTTGGCGATTCGCAAACGCCGGAATTCGCAGAATTCCGGCGTTTGCGAATCGCAAACAGCCTTTTGGTAACGGTGCCACATATCAAAATAAGGAATCGCAAAAATTGCGATTCCTTATTTTGCTCAAGCATTTAAGGAATCACAATTTTGCGATTCCTTAAATGCTATGTAGGAGTGCCGTTGACATTGCGAATATGTCTTAAGGAATCGCAAAATACCACCTACTCCAAGTAGATGGTATTTTGCGATTTCCTTTCAAAATGATTTTTTTTTTTATTCAAAGTGCCACGTGGCGCACAGACATGCCATTAGGGCATGTATATGTGCCACATGTACTTACAGGCACATTCCAGGGGTGCAACAGGTGTCCTTTGGACATCCTGGCACCCATGGAATTGCGATTCTCAAATTGCGATTTTCTCATAGAACATCGCAATTTGAGAATGTATCCCCATTCATTCCTATGGGCCTCTTGGCCCATAGGAATGAATGGGACACTCATTCCTTAATTGCGATTCGCAATTTGCTAATCGCAATTAAGGAATGTTTGAGATTCACAAAAAGATTGCAATTTTTTACCTACATTCCATTTTGCAATTCTCAAATAGCGATTCCTTAAGAATCGCTATTTGAGAATCGCAAAATGTGTTACCTACATATGCCCCAAAGAATCCTCAGGTCTAGAGTGCTGGAATAGCACTAGTGACAAGGTATCTCTGCTGTTGTCTCTACTGTTGCTATTCTAGAACTCTAGACCCGAGGATTCTCTTTTAGTTACACCATCACATGTATCCTTCCAAAATAAGCTGATTATAAAAAGATTAAAAGTATCCTAAAGATTTAAAATTCACCAATTTGTGATCCTGAATTTTAAAATAGTTTGAATGCCTGCATCTCTTCATTAGCTAATATTTAATTCTATTAATCTTCCTGATCTCCACCACATGTTCATCGTCCCTCCAGCTGCTTGTGAGTTCACCTTAAGCTGAAAAAAACGTGTTGGCTGTACAACATTAAATAAACCAATTATTGCATTTGATATGAAGGGCAAGGGAGTCTATTGACATTACAAATTGTTTGACTGTACTACATCAAAAACATTTAAACTAGCAATGCTGAATTTTGGAAGTAATGTTACATAACACATGAAGATACAAATTTGCGAAAATGAAAATGAAGAACTAATGAAATTATTATTGAATTGAGATGTTCAACAAATACATGTAATTTTTCTTTAATTCAAACAGTGTTATTATGTTGTCCTTTTTTGACTCGCCACCAATTTGTAACATTTATTGTTGCAGTAATTCATGAAATATTTTTCACAGAATGTTAACAGTCAAGAAAGAGCAACATTATCATTCTAATTCCCATGTTAAATTTAAAAACAGGCAAAATGGAAAATAAGGGGCAAATTGTATACTGTGATTACATGAATTATGGTGAAAGATGGATTTAGGTAACATATACTTCCCTAGATTAAATGAAGACCTACAATATTTTCTATATTGGCTAAATGTCAGGTAACCATACATCCACAGCATAAGTTTTCCTTTGGACAAGATTTATGGGGCCATTTTGATACAAAATGCGCTACCTGCTCCCAAAGTTTGATCCATGGAGTGATGGATTAAATATAGGATTGTACATGCTTCTTTGGTCCTCAAAAGGACTGGTCTAGCAATGAAGGAATAATAAGACTGAGGAAAAAGTATTTTGGGAATTGAGGTTAATAATTTTGATGTCCTTAAAAAACTCAAAATCACCATTATGTGAAGTTCACATTAAACAAAAAATAAAAAAAATAGTTTTTGCTAAGACCTTTATCAGAACGCCTTTCAGATGGCCATGGGGCACACAGGGGCTACTGTGCCCAATCATTGTAGTTGAGGCCTTTTACTCCTGATGTCCTGATTCCCAGCCTACTATGCTCCCCAGGAGGGGTAGAGAGGGTGATTCTGATGCTCCAGATCTTGATCCCGGTGAGGCGGTGATACTTACACGTTATCCTCACTTGGTCCACAGGGTCAAGTCAGATGCAGTCCTTGTTGCTCCTGATGACCTACGGGTCAGTGCTGCTTACAGTTCGCAGGTTCCTGACCGGTCCACATGGCACAATCACTCCCAGCAGCCCCTTCTGGCATTCAGGGTTGCCACACCAAACAAGGCTTCGGCCTTTATCACACAGTAGTCCGTTTTGAAGTTGGCCCTTCCTGGCATACAGGGTCACCCCTATGACGCTGCGGCGTCTAGGATTTTATTACAAATTCCCAGATTTCACTCTGTGGCCAACTCTATTAAAAAGCTACATTGGCTTTCGGTCAGACAGAGAGTGCTCTTTAAGGCTCTCTGCACTGTGTACAAGGCTATGCACAATCAAGGCCCTGAGTTCCTTATTAACAACTTTCGATGGTACCTGCCTTCCACGGAACTGAGATCCACCTCTGCCAATCTGGCATTAGTTCCCAAATTCAGGCGTGCTTCAATGGGGTGGTAGGAGCTTCGTGGTGGGAGCTTCTAAAGCTTGGAACAAGCTTCCCCTTGCCATTAAATCGATGCCAAATCTGTTGGCCTTTAGGAAGGCTCTGAAAACTTGGCTCTTTAGGTCGAATTGATCCTGTCTTATTAGGGTTGCACTGTCACTGCGGTCACATCAGCTAGCACCAAGATACCCGCTGGGCAATCGAGCGCTTTATAAATTTCCTAACAGACCATGGTAAACAGACATAATATCGAGTCCAAAATATCGATTGGACAAAATATCGAGTAAAAAATATAGACTGGACAAAATATAGACTAGACAAAATATAGACAACAAAAATATCGACTAATATCGACTAGAATAGCCAAAATATTGAATCAAAAATATAGACTAGACATAATATAGACTAGAAAAAATATAGACAATAAAAATATCGAAAATAAGGTACGTTATTAATATTTAATAATATTTGAGTAATATAAATCTGTAGCGGGTTGTGGGTTTATAGGGGAATAGGGTGGGAAGTAATTTAATTATAATTAATTAATTATGTAAATTTAATCTAATTGTTAATTAAATAATAATTTGTAAATCATTAAAATATAATAGTTAATTAATTAAAAATTATTAATTGATAAATAATTAATTTTTAGTAATTTATTTTCTGTAGCGGGTTGTGTGTTTATAGGGGAATAGGGTGGGAAGTAATTTAATTATAATTAATTAATTATGTAAATGTAATCTAATTGTTAATTAAATAATAATTGGTAAATAATTAAAATATAATTGGTAATTAATTTAAAATAAATAATTGATAAATAAATAATTTTTTAAAATTTATTTTCTGTAGCGGGTTGTGTGCTTATAGGGTTCAGGGTCAGTTTTCAGTTTTTGGGTAAAGGGGTATTTTTAGGGTTCAGGGTCAGTTTTCAGTTCTTGGGTAAAGGGGCATTTTTAGGGTTCAGGGTCAGTTTTCAGTCTTTTGGTAAAGGGGTATTTTTAGGGTTCAGGGTCAGTTTTCAGTTTTTGGGTAAAGGGGTATTTTTAGGGTTCAGGGTCAGTTTTCAGTTTTTGGGTAAAGGGGTATTTTTAGGGTTCAGGGTCAGTTTTCAGTTTTTGGTTAAAGGGGTATTTTTAGGGTTTAGGGTCAGTTTTCAGTTTTTGGGTAAAAGGGTATTTTTAGGGTTCAGGGTCAGTTTTCAGTTTTTGGGTAAAGGGGTATTTTTAGGGTTCAGGGTCAGTTTTGGGTTTTTTGGTAAAGGGGTATTTTTAGGGTTCAGGGTCAGTTTTGGGTTTTTGGGGTACAGGGATATTTTTAGGGTTCAGGGCCAGTTTTGGGTTTTTGGGGTACAGGCGTACAGGCGTACGCTTTCTCTACTGTAGCACCCACTGGAGTGGGAATAGTAATTTTTACCCCTACGCTATCCAACGATCTCTGTAATGTAGCACCCACTGGAGTGGTTACATTAAATTTAAACCTTTTGCTATGCCACGGTAAATATATTCTATATGTTTTATTAATAACATGTATTTATATATATATGTATTTTTATTATTAATTTTTAAATTTACATTAATTAAGTAATAATGTTACATTTATTTAATAATTTTAACAATGTTTATATTAAATATATGTATTATTATAATAGTTTTAACTTATTTTAAAGACATAAAAAAATCGATATTTTGACAGTCTATATTTTTAACACTCGATATTTTAAAGTCGATATTTTTGTACTTACCTTAGTGAAGATAGAAAGTCGATATTATGTCCCTCGATATTTTGCCATCGATATTTTGGGAACTCGATATTTTGGTAGTAGATATTATTTCAGTGATCCCAGACCATAACAAGGCAGTATTTTCCACAGTGGCACCTCCTGACACACAGGGTCTCAGCAACAGTGCTGCACAGGCTTCCACCTTTACCGTTTGACAATCTGTAGATGGCTACCTTCACGGAGACCCGCTCCTAGTATACGGGCATCACTGAATGAAGTCTACACATGGGCAATGACCAGACTGGTGAAGCAGCTGTCTCCTCACACCTCAAACCAGGTGTCCACTCGACAGGGCTCCCCACTGGACCTCGCTCCCTCCAGCGCCCTCCTGTTCCTCACAGGGGACACTGGTCTTGGCAAACAGGCAGGCCTTGGTGATCTAGGTTCAGAGCAGATGGTCTAGATTTTCCTGGCTAATGTCCCCTCACCCAGCAGAGAGATTAGCAGGCGTTGACATGGTCACGGCAGAAATCTTGCAGAGCTTCCCCTACTCACACAGCCAGTCTGGCTGCTTGGCAGATGACAATTTTTGGGGTCTCAACCTGCCCTTCTTATGGCCCATTTCCAGACACCAAATGGGATTTAAGGTCTGGGTCTTTGAAGTGGAATGTTGGGATTAGGCTTCTGATACAGCATAAAACCTGTTCATCCTGTTTACAACCTTTGAAAAAATGTATGAGATATATAAACTGAACGTGCCCTATGCACATAAGTCCAGAATTGCTAATAATTATGAGAAAATGAAGAACAAGCACTGTAAAAGCATGCTTAAGTTCTAGAATCAGTAGAATTTGTATATTGTTTGATTAACAGATTTAACATATTAGTTCAGATAGTTATAAACCCTTAGTTATGAAGTGATCAATACAAGATTACGAATATGAAAATAATTTATAAAATGTGTAAATTACTTTATATAAAAATTAATATTTGGAAGTATATTTACAAGACTTTTAAACCTATTCGCAACTAAACTGAGCCAGATTCTAACTTACTATGATGTATGCAGTCTTATTGAAAATGTTGTACAATGTTGTAAGCGTAATAGTTAGGAAGCTAAACTTTGCAGCATTATTCTATAGATATGGGGTATTCTGAATATATTAAAACAGTGTTGTTTTAATAATGTATAGATATGTTTCTCATGTATAGATGTTCCCTGAAAGGACAATGAGTACAAGTGAGTTCTGTAACAACAAACATCTGTTATTCAGTGCCAAGATACCCCTGGGTGAATGTGCGCTTTACAAATCCACATGGTATGTTATGTTATGTTAATTATGCTTCTTATTGAAAAACTGATATGCAATTATTCACAATATTAACTGTTTAATAAAGTATTTTTAAAGTTATGTTCACTCAATTAAATGATTTTTTCATTATTTACTTGTATTTTAATGCTGGAAATGCATTTGCATTACATAACATTGTCGGACTGTTCTTTTCCCTGACCTATGAAATGGCATTACTTTTCAGGCTTGTTCATGTAAGTTTCTTGCAGTTTATCACAGGAGAGCCATGGAAACTGATACAACTTGTATCCGACTTGTTGCTAACTACTGGAGGACTAACTTGTTGCTACTGTTGGCGTAAAAAGTTTCTAAATCTAAACTATCCTTTGTAGGCTAACCTGTGAGACTGGAATGAACATTCAATTCCCACGAGCAATATGGGAAAAACTTGAAATGTTGCTTTCTAAAGACTTTGTCCACAGAAAAGTCCATCATGCCACATCGTATGAAGATGGGGCAACTATGGTGTGACACCGGGGGTTTTACATCCGCACCAAGGAGGAGTTGGCATTATATTTTTGCTCATTCTCTTTTGTTGATGGCTCTTCCTTTTTTAGAGAATCTCCCTGTCTTGCCTTATGACATTGCCCTATTTTCCTGCTCGATTGACTGGCTCTCTAGCCCTCTGATTCCAATTTGCCCTTTGCCAATTTGAGCTGGTCTCACTTGAGACTGCTAAGAGCTGATGGACTCTTTCTGCCCCTTAACGCAAGAATCCCCTGCCTCGCAGACCCTCTTCGAACTCTTTGCTGAACCATAATCTGAATGCCTTTTTGTCCCGGATATCCCTTTTAAATTTGCAGACTTAGAAACTCTTGGCTTTACCTTTTATAACTAGGGAACTTGAGAACCATGGTCTGAAACTGCTGATTTGTTTTATAGTATTATACTGCACCTGTAACTGATCTCTTTGAACTTAATGATTACATTTTCCAAATGTTTGCTTAATGCATTGATTCAATTTACTAAAATCTATAAATATTTATTGGAAATTCTATATATCTGAGTCTTTTGAGTTTATTAACCATTCTTTTTTACAGAGAATTTGTTAGTAGATTGATTCTTAATGTTTAGCAGTCATACATATTTACTGAACATCAGGCTCTCTTGCTGTTGTTTTGAATAGCTACGGCTGAACTTCTAGTTTGAGTTATTCTGACACTTCTAAATTTCTTTAGGAGATTAGGACTGTCTGTCAAATTCATGTAATTGTTGATTTAGACCTCTACAGAGATTAACAAAATAATGAGAATCAAGACAAATTCAATACATAAACTTTCATACTATGGGCCATTTACAAACATCTTTTAAAATAATATTAGAAAAGTTTAAGAAAATGTATACAAGTTATGACAAACAATCTCATTGGGTGGGGATCTTAAAACCTCGATTATATCTCTAACAGTAAATACATTGCATCCAAAACCTATAGATTTAAAAAAATGACGTTGGGCCTCTACCAATATTTTATGTGGACAGACATATAGCACATTGGTTATATCTTGAATTCCTCCGCTGCATAATTCGCAAAAGCCTGTCTTATCACCAGAGTTACTCCAATACTTTATATAAGTATTTATAGGTAAAATCCCTAGGCGCAGCATCTCTACAGAGATTAACAAAATAATGAGAATCAAGACAAATTCAATACATAAACTTTCATACTATGGGCCATTTACAAACATCTTTTAAAATAATATTAGAAAAGTTTAAGAAAATGTATACAAGTTATGACAAACAATCTCATTGGGTGGGGATCTTAAAACCTCGATTATATCTCTAACAGTAAATACATTGCATCCAAAACCTATAGATTTAAAAAAATGACGTTGGGCCTCTACCAATATTTTATGTGGACAGACATATAGCACATTGGTTATATCTTGAATTCCTCCGCTGCATAATTCGCAAAAGCCTGTCTTATCACCAGAGTTACTCCAATACTTTATATAAGTATTTATAGGTAAAATCCCTAGGCGCAGCATGATAATGCAAACTTGGACACTATGTCGTAATGTAAATATCAGGTATCTCCGGTGGATCTTATATTCTAGGATACCTGCATAGGATCTGTAATGCAATAACTGAGAGCAGTGCTTGAGATCGAGCTCAAAGCTTAATCTTGGTGTCATATTTTTCAAAAATAACTTCAAACGTTCGGGAGACCAAGACTGCAAAAGTACTATTTTACTTTGGGAAAGTTTTAAAGCTGTAGTGAGATTTTTAATAAAAGTGAAGTGCCCTGATTCACTATTAAAAGTTTCAAGTTTTGTAGGGCCCTTAAGGGGCCTATTTTGATGTGCAATAGATCATACATCCATCTGATTATATTTGCTAAAGCTCTTGAAAAGGAGCTTATTATGCAGAGCTCAAGGCTTGAAATGGGACAGCTTGATTTACTGTAGTAATTTTTCGACGCAGCTTCCCTTCATTCATGTTTGTTGTATGCCATTTGTGTATAGGAATATATTCCAGGGCATATGATAAAATAGAAAGGAGTTTTTTCACGATATACTTTTAATAGGGGATGGAAGTGTCTCTTAACGGAGGAAGAGTACAGTCTCTTCAAGGCCCCAATATGAGCTTCCACCTTAACACCAATATGCTGAATATGGGAGGAGGCTTCGAGTGTCTGAGAGAAAATCCTCCCTAGGTATATATTTATGTTGGCTACCTCAAAAGGCATCCCCCCTAATGTCAAGTCATAGGGGATATAACGTTTTCTCCCCCTGAATGGGACTAGCTTTGTTTTTTAGATCTTTACTTTAAAAATAATTTCCTCTGTATAACTGAATACTGCGTCTATGTTTCATTGTAAGCCGATCAGTGTAAGGTCTAAAATGACCACGTCATCGGCAAACATTAGGATATGTATGTTGCATGATGCTATTTTTGGGAGAAAATTATTTATTTTAAAAAAACATTCTTGTAGGTCACTTAACAATAGGGAGAACAAAAGAGGTGCCATTCTGTATATTTATAGTTTGGTTTTGAGAGTTATCTACTTGACCCTGACTACTAATTTGTAGGTAGGTTACTAATTCCTGGTCCTCAATAGGTAACCAACAGGGACACCATAAGTTTCTTCACCCGTCAATGTGATGAGCAAGGTCCAAAGGAGAACCAGGTGAAGTGAATCTGCTAAATAGATAAAGGTAGTGGTTACATTGGGCCCTGCGTAAACAGAAGAGGTAAAACAATGGATCCCTTCTTTTTTAGTGCATACTTCTCCTCTCCTTCTTCCACAATTGGAAAAATTACGCTTCAGTCCCAAGATATAATGATATAATGATATAAGATATAAAGATAAGCCCTGAAGAAGCCTGTGTTGGGTGAAATGCGTAGGCTGTGGATTTTATGAATTACAATAAAAGCATTTGAAAACTACGTCAGCTGTTCGGAGATTCGTCACTCCTGTCATCTATTCATGTCTAATGTATAGCATTTGAAGCCAAAAATCTGTATGATAACGTTGCCTCTCCACATTTGTGTAAAAAGAATTATTTTGCATTGCTTCTTAAGTGACCACTACCAATCATGAGTTCAAATCATGTTTCCATGTCTTGAATTTGGCAACGAGGTTGGTATACAAACCACCATGTGCAAAGCACAATGGATTAGCACACTAGAACATAGCATATACAACATTCTAGGATTGTAAAGATGGAGAGAATATATTAAAAGTGAGTGAAAAGTCAGTGATGGGTGAAATAGTGGATCCAGGACAACCATGACATACTGTATGTTTTGGGGGGACTTGCAGCTGAGTTAAGATTTTTTGGATAACTGTGGAATTTTGCATTCATGTACATCATTATACAACTCTCAAACCAATGGTATTGTTGAGAGGGCCAACCGCATGGTTAGTAACACATGTTAGTAAAACAGCAGCAGAGAGTTGCAGTGGTTTTATGGTGGTGGATGACGGTGAAGTGTTGCGAGTGAAAGTTCAAGGTATAGGTGGTAGGGAGAGCTGTAGTGAAGGTAGGATAAGTGGAGTACAGGAGGTTGGTGGATATGTGGTCCATAGGCGTAGAGTACCAACAAAGTACATGGACGATTTTGTTTGCAAGAAAACATAATAATTGTGGTCCCTAAGCATAAAGTACTTGGAGGATTATGGTTGCTAGAAAACATAATATCAAAGGCGTTTTTTATGTTTATATTAGTGTCGCTTCTTCTATGGTCACATAGCCGGTAATGGTGCAGTTTATGTCCGTGCCTATGTGCATCATTTATTCATTTTTGTGTGTATAATTTGCAAAGGGAAGATGATGTGTTGTATCCTGGTAAGATTGGGTTAATGTCACCAGCATCTTTTAACCCAGAATGTTGGATATCCTATGTTCTAGCATTCTCAACTATTGTAACTTGGTGGGGTTCTCTCACTGGTCAGTTGTTTGCTGGCTGAATAGGGCGCACCATCAGCAGTTGTTATGTCTTAAATAAATACCTAATTTCATTAAACTTGTATTAACTTTACAAAAATAGACCTCTCAATTTTAAATGGTCACAGCTGAGCTTAGGTAGTCAAAGTCAAGACTCTACATGTTACATGTGGATTTTAAACATTTCAAGAAGTGGCAGAGCCCATTGCAAAGGAAAATTCTCATGGCAAAGTGTGTCATTGACCTGAATGTTGATTTTGCTGTGTTTTTGACTGTTCTCTCCATACCCTAATGACTGAATTCGAAATCATCTGCTTGTATGCCTCATTAACTCAACATGCTAATCCATCTTTTCAATATGCAAGGGGACACGATTTTGTGCATTGTATACTACAAAGAGTTCAATTTAGTTCCAGTTGTCTTTTTTAACTTTTATGTTTTTTACAGTGGCCACTGTGTTAGTACACTATGTAAGTTTCATTTTCATCCGTGGATGCTTTGATGGTACCAGTAGCAAAGAACGGGCATGGTCAGGTTGAAAGGCACGATGTACCTTTTGGAGTATGTGTGACTATGAAGGACATTGTCCCCCCTCTTTGACTAGGTAGCTGGTATCCCCTAAAATTTAGGGTCAATAGATTAACTTCTTTCCTCATGTAGGACTTACCTGAGTGTATTATTCTGCCCCCCTTTTTGAAAAAATAAATGTACAAAATTTGGCCAAGCAGCTGCTAGAAGGTATTTAGGGATCATTGGCCGTGAGGAATGCCCTAGACGCGTTAGAGCTCCTTAATAGGGCAGAAACATGTTTGCCTAATTTAGAGACGGTTTAAGCCATTGTTCACAATAACCATCTCACTTTGGTTTTTAATCATACCTGCGGTCCCCACTTAATAAAAGTGTTCCACTGGGGAACAGCAAGGTATTCTTAACTCACTGATCTGAATCCCGTCTTTATCCAGTAGCCTTTCATCTAAGAACTCCTTCATGACCTGAGTCCAGTAGGAGGTCGAGTCCACTCTGGTGGCATTGTCCTACCAGGGTGGGGAGAGGTTGCAGATGATGAAGCTTGACACAATTATATGTGTGAGGTTTCCTCTTCCATAAGAATGATCTTCCCTTCCATATACACTTGGGACAGGAATTCTGTAACATCCAAATTGGACTGACATCTCTTTGTTCTGTGGTAGGAATGCAGTTACTCAGATTCTATCTATATCTGGCGCACCAAGTTGTGATAGTGATGCTTCTGATGGCACAATCATGATGATGCTCGAGTAACTGCCCTCGCTCTTTATATGGTGTTTCTGGAAGAGTATCATTATATTTAGGGATTAAATTGCTCTTCGTTCTAGTTAAATTCATGACAGGTGCCCAGTATGGAATAGCTTAGTTTTTCCCTTTTGAGGACGACCTGCACAATCAGTTTGGCGCAATGGTCAAAACAGAGCTCTCAGAAGTCTACATCAACTGAAATGGCACATTACTTTTATTGTCAATGACAAGCAATCCCCTCCCAAAACCCCTACATTCATTCAAATCAAAGACGTTAGCTTTGAATTCTTCCATGATGTTTGTAGTTTTCTCCATGGTGAACATCACAATCAGTGTTTTCCTCCTACAAATGCCTTGGTAGCTAATACTCTCTTGTTAATCCCCTTGAAAGTAACCAAGTGTGCATTGATGAATGCAAAGTTTGGAGCTTGACCACTGCTTCACATTTACATTGTAAAATGGATGCGGTGCATGAAACTCTCGTCAGTGCTTCAGATACCAACCATAGCATTTACCAGTACAACTGTAGCATAAAGGTAATTAAATAATATGTGCAACGTTGAACCTTCCATTTTGGAAAATGACCAACAAATTCTATGAACCTTCACCATTTTTGTTTTGTTTTCCTTCGGTTCCCTCAAGTGGTTCAAGCAGCAGAGGCTTTCTTTCCTTCCTCATTTAGGACTATCCTGTTCTCCTTCTCAACTGCAGACTCTCCCAGTCATTCTTGCATGGCTACTACTGAGGTGGACCATCATATTAGTGTTACCGGACTTGATCCTTGCCACCTGGGTACCAGTCTCTATGCTTACATCCACTAGTAAGCCAATTCTACTAAAAATTCCTCAAAAGGCATTAACAGCTTTTGCATATATACCCAGATTAATGATACCATGTCTTCTAGGACATTGTAATATTGCACAACATCAACATCATCTCCTATGCTGATGACACACGGCTCATCCTCTCACTCTCAGCTGATCCTTCATCAATGAAGACAAACTTCCACAACTACATGAAGAATGTTACAGCATGGATGACGGACAACTGTCTGAAACTCAACATGGACAAAATGGAAGTTCTGATCTTGGGCAGACACACAGCCCTCTGGAACAACTCCTGGAAGTCAACACAACTTTGTCCCATCTCCACGCTGTAATACCATGCCCGCAACCTTGGCACCATCCTGGACAGTGAACTCTCCATTTAAAATCAGGTCAGTACCATCTCTTCAGCCTGCATTCACACAATCTACATGCTCTGCAAGATCTTCAGATGGCTTCCCATCAGCCCAAGGAAAACTGTAAGCAGGCCCTCAATACCTGCTGACTTGACTACAGCAACACACTCTATGGCGGCACTACCACCTAACTCATGCAAAGACTACAGACATTCCAGAATGCAGTAGCCAGACTGATCCTTAACATGTCCAAAAGGACATACGTCACCCACCACCTAAAAGAGCTCCACTGGCTCCCCGTCCAGATGTGATGCCATTTCAAACTCCTGACCCATGCCTACAAAGCCCTCCACAACCAAAGACCAGTCTACATGAACTACTTCCTGATCTTCCACCGACCTACCAGAAACTTCCACTTTGCACACCTCGCCCTCGCTCAGACACCACATATCCACTGCAACCACTCTGAAGGACTTTCCTTCACCCTCCTCGCTGCCAAAGCCTAGAACACCCTTCCCTTCACCTCCACACTGCACCATTGCTGATGCACTTCAAGAAGGAACTTAAGATATGGCTGTTCGAATGATACCCCCAGCAATCTCCCGAGGTGATTGGCCATGCTATACAAATACAACTTGATTGGTTGATTGATTGATAGGATTGTGAGATCCATCAGCCAATCCATTGCATACCAAAGGTTCTTTACCATAAGCCATTCACCATCACATGCTCAGACGTCTGTTTTTCAAGAAAACAGATGGAGTGTTTTGTCTCTCTTCATCTCCCTTCTCATGTTTCCTTGTACCGCTTCTTCAGAGTCTGGTGTTTTATGCAGAAGAATGGGAAAGAGGGGAGTTAAAATCTGAGTGCCTGCTTTAAATATCATTGAAATCTTGACAGGTGAGGAAATGCTGAAGAAGATTGTGTTGATGAGAAAGCAAGCTAAACACCCTTCTTTGCTGCTACCTCAAATGCATTATCGAATTCTTCCTTTTTGTTTGCTGGGACAATCCAGTCTCATTCTGAATCAAGATTATTGCCCTCATAGTGCTGGAATGAAGGGGCATACCCTCTGATAGACCATAGATGTTGATGATGGTGCATTTGATCCATGAGTGCTTCTAATATATGCTGCTAGGAACAGGGATGCAACAGGTACACACTTGACAAAGGAATGACAAGGATTTGATGGCAAATTGTACAGTGCAGTTGGTCTTTTTAGAGGGGTCAGACTTGTCACAAGCCACTTTGTTGAAAAAAAATGGTTTCTTGGTTGCCACCTTCTCTTCATTTTTTTACGTGAGAAGCCCAAGTCCAGAAATTCAAAAGAGGAAAGGGCTGAACTCTCCTTGAGCAGCATCTTGTATACCTGTAGACAAGAAGAAATATGAAGGTAGACTGTCAGACTCAGCCCTTGTAGTTAAATGAATACATGACATAACACATTATAATGATACCATGTGTAGTAGCTAGACATGACCATTCAAAAAAAGTTTATGTTTAAGAAGAATTCAAAAATATTATTAATATTAAAATCTGCTTGATTATTTGTGATGACTGAGCCTGCCTAATGTGCACCACGGGAAACATAGTTCACAACACACGTGTTACAACTCGTGTCATTGCAACAAATGTTTTCCAATGCGAAATCCATTACAAGGCATGCCATTACATCGCATAATCCATTACAACGCATTCCCCAAAGTAACGCCCCGGCGAAGTTAGAATAGCAATTGCGTTGTAATGGATTATGCATTGTAAGAACATGCATTGTAATGGATTTTGCAATGTATAAAATGTGTTGTAATGACACGAGTTGTAACACATGCGTTTTAAAGTGTCATATTTCTTCACCACACCCACTAAAGCCGGAGGTAGATATGATATTACAAATTCTTTTTATTGTTGCATCAGGCGAATCATAAGTACTAGGAACAAGACATCGCGGGGGAGCGTCAACATTCCGCTCTACCCGCCCTTACGCAACTTTTGAAATAGTCAGTGACATTGCATTCATCTTGACGAACTTATTTTTCATTTTCTCCCCGAACTCCCCCCCCCCACCCCCCATCAACTATAAGCAGAGGCAGTAACTGAGAGACCTCTCCTCGAAGCCCCCCTTCCCGTCCTCCCCCCCCCTCCAGCAGCATGAACCCTTCTCCACCACTCCCCCCCGACCCTCATGGCTCTCTCGGTCCTCTAAGTTGTGATACATTGAGTACAAGCAATCCCCATGGCCCGTAACCTTCAAGGGTACAAATACTGGAATCAGCGACATGCGCACCATCTCTGTGATATATCCTACCACCCGCCCACTCCCCCCACCGGTCCCACCCTCCTACTCCAATCCATGGTAGTGCCTCCACTTGGCCCATATTTTTCTAAATTTTCGGGGGCACCCTCTAGCTTTATATGTAACTCGTTCAGCTGCCATATACATATCTAGACCTCTTCTCCATTCCTCGAGATTTGGTTTCCCAGGCGCCCCCCACATTCTTGCAATGTCTCTTTTGGCTACCACCAGGGCCAGCAGCAGAAAAATGAGTAAGTATCGCGTGATATCCACCTCCGTGGACATTCCCAAAAGCGCCAGTTTGGGGTCCTTAGGTATCTCTACCTCCAGTACCGCACTCAATTCATTGAAAACCTCGTCCCAATATTCCTGTATCACTGTGCAACCCCAGATGATGTGGAAGAAGTCGCCTGTTTGGTGCTGGCATCGTAGACAGGTGGTGTTGTGAACCCTCCCCATCCGAAAAAGCCTCACTCTATCAAAGTATGCCCGATGAAGGACCTTAAACTGAATGAGGCGAAGCCTCGATTTTATGGCCACTTCTCGGGGGTGCATGAGTATGAGTACCCAGTCTAGGTCCTCCATCGTGCCCACATCTGCCTCCCACCTCTCCCTGAGGGCCTGCAGATCACCCGACATATTATTTGTCAGTGTTTTGTAGGTCATGGATACCGCCCCCCTCTGTATCTGTTCTTGCAGTAGGCGGCCCTCAAGTGGTGCAAACTGGGGAATGTCGGTGAGGGATATGTTTTGGGCTCCCCATGCATGCCGCAGCTGTATGTATTTGTAATACTGGGTTTTCTGGAGTCCAAATTCCTGTTGCAGTGCCTGGAAGGTTTTAAGTTCCCCTTGTGCTATGACATCCCCAACTGTGGAGATGCCAATGTCGTCCCACCTTTGAAATCCACGCAGCTTGTTCAGTTCAGTCAGCCACCTACATGACCATAGGGGTGTTTGGCGGGTGAGCCTTTCATGCCAGCCCATTCTAACCGACGCTCTGCGCCACGCCGTCAGGGTAATCTTAGTCGCAGGGAGAAGCTGGCGCCCCCCCCTCCCCCCATACAAGAAGTGGAACACCGTCTTATTGCCCCATTTAGATCTCTCTAGTGCATAGGTGGGGTGGTCAGCCGGGGCGTGTATCCAATCGTTGATCGGGGTGAGGTGTTCCGCCCAGTAATAGGCCTCCAAATTAGGCAATGAGAGACTCCCACTATATTGGTGGCGCTGCATAGTCGTGAGTGCCACCCGGGACTGCTTCCCCAGCCACAGGAAAGAGCGGAGATCGGTATGGATTTTCCGCAATGTCAGAGCCGGAAGGGGATAATACTCATTCTGCAGGGCGTATAAAAACTTAGGGAGTAGGATCATTTTATACAGAGCAGCCCTGCCCAAAATGGTGAGCGGGAGCGGCCTCCACCTATCCATCTCCGCCTTTGCTGCCACCAAAACTCTGTCGACATTGGCCGTGTAGGAGCGCTGCTTATCTCGGGTGATAAAGACCCCCAAGTACCGGAAGCCTGCCGTGGTGTGGATGAGCAGCTCAGGCAGCTCCTCCCCTCGCGGGGCACCTTGTGGGTCATAGAGGACCGACTTATGCCAGTTTATAGCATGTCCGGCTACCGCCCCAAAGTCGCCTAGTTCCCTGAATAAGGCCGGTATCGTCTTAGCCGGGTCGGTCACGTACAACAGCACATCATCGGCGTATAGGGAGATCTTCTCCTGGTCAGCGGCCGATTCCCCCCATTGGAAGCCAGTCACATCTCGGTTTAGCCGGATACGGATCGCAAGGATCTCAATCGTGAGGGTAAAAAGGAGTGGGGACAGCGAACACCCCTGTCGCGTCCCCCGCTCTATCGCGAACTCTCTCGACATTCGCCCATTTATTCGCACTCTAGCCCTAGGTTTCGAGTGCAGAAGTTTCACCCAGCGCTGGAACTTGGGCCCAAACCCAAACCTTTCAAGGGTTCCCATTAGGAAAGGCCAGTGGACCGCATCGAACGCTTTCTCTGCGTCCAAGGAGAGGAACCAATGTGGCTCACTCCTGTCACAGACTTCCTGGAGCCAGTTGTGGGTGTGTCGCAGGTTGAGTTTGGTGGCCCTGTCCGGCAGGAACCCGGACTGGTCTGGATGGACCAGGTCCGTTATTACCTGTCGTAAGCGCCGTGCAAGAATTGTGGCCAGGATTTTAGTCTCAGTATTTAGCAGCGAGATTGGGCGATAGGAGGAACAGTCTCCACGGGGCTTGCCTTCCTTGTGGATCGGGATTATGGTAGCTAGGGCCAGGTCCGGCGGGAGGCCTCCGGAGTCGAACGCACCCGCAAATAGCGACTTCATGTGACGCGAAAGGAGGTCCCCCGTTCGTTTGAAGAACTCCGCCGGGAAACCATTTGGTCCCGGAGCCTTCCCCGGTTTCAGGGCAGCCATCGCCTCTGCAATTTCATCCAGGGACAGGTCGGACTCCAAGGCCTCACTATCTTCGGGGGTCAACTGCGGAACCTCCACGCTATCCAGGAACGACTGCACCACCTCGCCGTCCCCTAGGTCCCTCGCCCTGTAGAAGTCTTCGAAATAGGTCGCAAAGGCCTCTGCTATAGTGCCGTCTGTGGACGCCCGCGCCTTACTAGGGAGCTCAACCCAATCCACCCACCTGGCAGCTCGCTCGCGCCTGCTCAGCCATGCCATGAGTTTACCAGATTTGTTGCCGACATCGTACAAGCGATGTAGGGTGGCCAGCGCCTGTGTACGCGCCTCGTCCGTGCTTAGCTCTCTATAGAGCCTTTGAGTGTCCAGCAGTAATCTGAGGTCTGCCTCCTCCTTCGTTCTGTGATATTCAGCCTCTCGGGTCAAGATGTTTGCCTCCTCCTTCGCTATGGCTTCCGTGCGTTTCCTTCTGGCCTCCCCTACCCTGGATTGGAAGCGGTCCCTCAACACCGTTTTCATGGCTTCCCATAGTGTCACCCCGGACTGTACCGATCCCTCGTTTTCCGCCATAAAAACTCTGATATCCGCTCTTATGCCCCCTAGAATTTCAGGAGTCTGTAAATCCCATGGCGACATATGCCAGTGTGCCTGACCCCTTCCCCTTCCCCGACCTATATGTACGAACAGCGGGGAATGATCCGAAATACCCCTCGCCCGATAGTCTGCCTCGTCCCCCGCCGAAAGTTCCTGTCTCAATGTGAAGATGTAATCTAGCCTAGAGAAGACCTTATGGGCCCCAGAGTAAAAAGAGTAAGCTACGCGGGCAGGATGTAGCCACCGCCAAACGTCGGTGAGACCGATCGTGTCCATTCTGCGCGCCAAAGCCGTCTCTGCAGCCACTGTGTGGGGGTTCCCAGATCTATCGCGCGTCGCGCACATCACGTCATTGAAATCCCCCCCCACAATCTGTATCGTGTCCGCCGTGTCTAGCAGAATGGTCGTGATCTCCTGCATTGTTCGTGTCTGTAATTTGGGTGGAGCATATACCGACAGCAGAGTGTACCTGCGCCTCCTCCATGTCCCCTGCACCCCGGCAAACGAGCCCTGTGGGTCCAACCATGTACGTGTGACTGTGAAAGGTGCTGTTTTCCTAACTAGTATTGCCGTGCCCCGTGAGTTCATGCTGTATCCCGCGTGTGCCAGAACTATGTACTGCCCGCGCGCCAAAAAAGCACATCGGTTCCCCCTCAAATGTGTTTCCTGAAGGAAAATGATGTCAGGTGTCAATCGCTTAATATATGCAGTAACCAGGCTCCTCTTAATTTTGGAACCCAGTCCGTTCACGTTCCAGGTTAGCGCCTTAACCCCAGCGCCTTCACCGTGTGGTGTAGCTAGTGTATTCGCCATTGTTTCACCTGAGGACTATCTAGTACCCGGCCCCATGGCCGGGATGGTAGCAAGGGTACACTTTCCTGAACTTGCTGCTGCATGGATATCTGTCTCCCTCCCTTCCCAACGTCCCAACACCCCAACATGAGGTAAACTGTAACCAAACCCCTTCCCGCACCCCCCACCCCACCTCCCTCCCCTTCCAGTTGCATCCCCATCCGGGTCTCAACTATCCGTGGGAGAAGGCCTGTCGCCCTCCCACACATCCCACCCTCAATCAACAGTAACCAGTGTTAAGAACACAGAAAACAGTAGTGGGGGTGTGCCAACTTGCTTGCTCCGCATCGCCGAGCCGCCATCTTTTCCCGATCCCAGTACACCACAGTTCACGAATGTGAGTCTTGTGTGTCCACTTGACCCTCACGGCCTGTAGAGTCTTGTTCCAGTTGCTGGATTTCCTTAGCCAGAGGGTGTAACGAGTCACTCCTTGTGTCTTCCTCCTCCTCCCCGGATGCTCGGCCTTCGGATTCCTCCGCATCTTCTTCTTCTGAGCGGATTCCATTTCTCAGGCCACCCATTCTCGAGCCCGCCACTGAATCAGTACCTGGTGACGCCGATCTGCCTCGTCTCTCGTTCTGGACGTTCCTCGTCCTGTATGGGGTCCCCTGCGTCTTGTTCTGCGTCCTCCTCAATCTTCGACGCTGTGGCTTCGGCCTCTCCCACATCGGTCGTTCCCGTAGTTCCCGGTCGAGCGCCGCCCGGCTCGCCGCCTCTCTACTGGTCAGGATAGGGCGCTCTTCAAGCCATTGCCATGCGTCGTCCGGGTGTGGGAAGAAGATAGCTTTGCCCTGATAGATGACCTTGAGCTTGGCCGGGAAGAGGAGCATATACTGAATGCTGAGGGGTCTCAGTTTTGCTTTTACGGCGTCGAAGGAGCGGCGCTGTTTCGAGACCTCCTGACTGTAGTCCGGGAAAATCATGATGGTGGTATTTTCAAAGCGGATCTCGCCCATAGCCCTGGCTTCTCGTAAGATCAGATCCCGATCTGCGAAGTTTAGGAATCGCGCTATGACCGGTCGTGGTCTCGCGCCCTCCGGTGGCTTGGCCAGTAGCGCCCTGTGCGCCCTCTCTATGATAAAGCACGAGGAGAATCGTGCCGTCAGGAAGGTTTTTTTGAGCCAGTCCAGGAGGAAGGTGGTCATGCTCCTTTCCTCAATCCCTTCTCTAAATCCCACAAAGCGTAGGTTGTTCCGCCTTGACCTATTTTCCGTGTCGTCCACCTTCCATAGGAGTTGGCGGTGGGAGGCCTGGAGCTCCGCCATGTCCTTCTTAAGTTCAGAGACCGACTTCTCATTGTCCGTCAACCTCGACTCAGCCACCGTGACCCTGTCTGTCAAGTTCCGAAAGTCCTGGCGCAGCA
The DNA here is from genome assembly GCF_964263255.1 of Lissotriton vulgaris. Classification (NCBI taxonomy): domain Eukaryota; kingdom Metazoa; phylum Chordata; class Amphibia; order Caudata; family Salamandridae; genus Lissotriton; species Lissotriton vulgaris. The sequence continues at coordinate 1,275,571,972 of NC_141696.1, read as the reverse complement.
GTGTCACCTCGGACCCTACCTCCCCTATCTTGGTTTCCAGGGCCGCTCGTGAGGCTTGGATGTCCGTTCTCGACGCCTGTATGGCCTCCAATAGCATGTTTGTGTCATTGCGTGCGCCAGAGTGAGTGGGTTGTGGGTCCCCCGTAGGTCGCGGTGCTGCGAAATTGTCCATTGGGCCCTTGCTCGCCGTTTTGGGTATTGTCTCCCTCTTGCCCATACCTGTGTCTTCTGGGGGCCGGACGCCGCTGGGCCAGATCCCCGCTCCGCTGTGCCACCCCTGTGGTCGGACGTGCGTCTGAGGCAGAGGCAGAGCTACAGGGGGCCCCAACCGGTCAGTTTCCTTGGGCAGCCTCCCTAGAGACTCCGTGACCATGCACACATCCCGTCTCGGGTGCGGTAGCCGGGCAGTGGTCTCCCTATCGTGTCTCTGGAGGAGCCTTCTCTCCCCCTAGCCCGGGTCTCAGGGCATAGGCACCGGCAACAGAGCTCTGTGGTTGGGTGGGCCGAGGCGTCGGTCAGCCGCTCCTTTTTCCCCTCAGGGGGTGCCGGTTTCAGGACTACGGGGCCCGATCCACTCACTCCCAGTGGGCCCCCGAGACCCTGTGTGGCTCGATCGCCTGTCCCTTCGGCGTGTCTTACTGTGCTGCCTCCACGCTGGTGTGGCACCTCCGGTGTACACCCTCTTCCCCGATGCCAGGCCAATCTGGGCTCACCTCCGGGATGTGGGGCCCTCTGTCTCTCCTCACTGGGGCTGGGGTGAACTCCGAAGGGGGCCCCGTCGCCTCCACTCTCTAGTCCTGGGAAGCCAGGGGGGTACTCCTCAGCTCGGGCCTCGTGTGCGCCCCCCCCGGGAGTCTCACCGCCTCTGTGTTGCAGGCTCAGGCGGTGCAGTGTTGGCAGCAGGGGGGTCGCGGCGCCCTCCAGACACTCCCGAACCGGGATGGGCCGCAGGGTCTCCGGGGCAGCACAAGCAGGCCTTCCCCCTCCAGGCAGGCCTCACTGGTCTTCCGCGGCTTGATAGCTGTCCCGCTTTCGTCATTCAGCGCGCGGCCGCCATATTGGTAAAGGCGGGCGCCGCTTCTGTGGTCGATCCCTGGGTCAGGTGCCAGGCGTAGGCGGATCTCTCACCTCTGCATCAGGCTCGCCGCCGCTTTGTCTCCGTACCCGGTCTCAGCTACTGCACGGTGACGGGATCAATGTGGGGATCCCTCCTTAGTCAGCACAGTACCGCCATGGCGGCCGCCATCTTGGGTAGGTGGTCTGCAGTCACCTCTGTCCCGCTCCCGTTGTCCGGCGGAGACGGCGCGCGACCTTCCGCCCGGCTGGTGTCCACCCTGTCAAGCCTCCAGCAGCCCGCGAGTAGAGTCCGCTGGACCGCCGGCTCTCGGCGCACGCCGCTCCCTCTAGGGGCCTAGGCCGCCATCTCGGTCTCCGGGGGGCAGAGGTGTCCGCTCTATACACCGGAGCTAGACGAGGCAGACTCCGTTTCGGGACCACCGCGGCTCGTATCAGGTCGGTGGGTTCCAGTTCCGTACTGTTGGATGGCTTTTCTGGGTCTTGGGGGATATTATATGCCGGATAATGTGCAGGCTCGGCCGGAGCTCTATGCAGGCACGTCTAGTCGGCCATGTTGCTGGCCACGCCCCCCGGAGGTAGATATGATAATACTACAATAATTAAACATATGTAAAATTGTTATTGGTCTCACGTAAAATTAAAAAAAAACAGCAGATGCCTCCTCTGCCAATCTCGCAGTTACATAACCCATTTAGAGGTGGGAGTACTTGAGGGTCTGTGTGAGCAGAGCTCAGTTGTCGCCACCATTGGAAACTCTCAACATGACGGGTCATCCACAAAGGACCACCAGGTAGGAGTGATGACCTGCCTTCCTTTTTAGGGTTTCTCTACCTACATCTGTCACCTGAGGCATGGCAGACCTGGCCACAAAATACTTGAAATGACCCCAATGTGTAGGGAAAAACTCCTTGCACATCAGGATGAAATATTTTTTTTATGGGTGTTTACTTGTGTAAAACAAACATAAATGATGCGTGAGCACTTTGGCACCCAATACCACCAAACAAATGCAAGGCACGGATTGTACAAAAATTGTCTTGAATGTATCATGAAATCTAGACCAGCACCAGAAAAACTGTGAAACATTTATTGGAAATCAAGTACGTTTGTGGTATACAGCTGACTAACGCACCAGACAACACATAGTATAACACAGCAGGACATTAATAATATAGATAGACAAGAAAGAAGGAACATGAGGGAATATATGCCCAGTCCTACACAACCACAGTAGAGTGTTTGGGTTTTTATTTTGTAGATAACCACTGTGGACACACGTACATTCTTGACATCAATGTTTAATGTTTTTTTATAAACATTGAAAATAGAACATTAGAAGTAGATTTAAAGATTGCCACCAAAGATACAGTCATCTTTAAATGCATTTGTAATAGCTGAACAAACCTACTCAAAGATGGCCATTTTGGATGTGTGTGCATATACATTGACCATCTTTGAATGCATTTGTAATATATGTAATATGTGTACAAACCCATTCAAAGACATCGGCGGTTGATGCACACATCCATGTTTAAATTGCTTTGGTGCAATTAATGATGACCATTTCATGCTGCTCGCTGTGCATGCATGCACATGTGTGCTTCTGAGCACCCATTTTGAACTGGATAAAAATCCATTTTGAAATGGACGACAATTGAGGATAAAGCCGCAGGCGAAATAAACTTTTAAAAAAGTCAATTAACTTAAAAAGATTAAGAAAAGAGGGCAACACATGCATTCCCATACAATCCCGAATGTCTGCATGTCTGTAACTATTTATCTATGTAAATCTGTTTGTAGTGAACAAGATCCACGAATTACAATGCAGGATTGCTTACAATGAAGCAGGAAGGTTATGGGTAGAGAATCCTTGTATGTGGCAATGAAGAGTTCTTTCAAAGTTGGAGCAGTTTTTATACATATATTTTTTTATGTTCTGAGATATTTATTAGTTTTAAGTATAAAGAATACAATGAACACAGTAAAAAAATCTTACCGTAACTGGAAGGATTGAAATATGGGAGCAATTACATGAGAAATATGTGAACATCAATTTACATCAATATATTGAACCATATCTTCCATTAACTAGAAACAGAAAGGAATGAAAAAAAAGAAGGGCTGCAATAAAAAGTATGGAATAAAATAAAATAATATAGTGTACATTTTATAAGTAGTTGCATACAGTAATATGTGAATCCAACATGCACCACATACTGGGCCTAATAGCAGAGCAGTCTTTACTAGATTGTATTAATGAGGATCGTTCATGTCTCAAGAAGATAATTCATTCCCACCAAGCATTAACTGATAATTGTTTTGCATTGTTCCAATGTGAAGTGATGGATGTCATTGCAGTAGAAACAAGAAAATCAAAAAGTTTACAATCATCAGGAGATTATACAGTTTTTAAAGAATAAGAATTTCTATTTTAATATAGAAAACGATAAAGGTAATTGGAATTTAAACAACTGGGTAATAATATTTCAAACATCAGGCCAAAATGTAAAAATAACAGGCCAATTTAAAAAAAAAAAACAGTTCTACATAGCGCGAGCTTGACCCGAAGGTATCGGGTATCAAAGCGCTTTACACGAGCACCAGTTGCGTTACATGAGGACACATTCATTTTTATTAGGCAAGGGGAGGTTAAGTGATTTGCCCAGAATCACAGGATGTTGCGCGTCCTTGCCGAGACGCGAACCCGGTTCCCCAGATTTGAGGTTGACCGCCCTAGCCATTAGCCCAGCTCCTCTCCCCAAATTATGGATTATCAGCCTGATTCATCATACTCCCGTTTTGCGAGCCCCTAATAGCGATTCATAGCGAATCGCTATTAAGGACTCGCAAAACGGGATTCATGTAGGAATATGCAAAAAAAATGCGATTCCTACTAATTCCTTATTTGCGATTAGCAAATTGCTAATCGCAAATAAGGAATAACTCCCCATTCATTCCTATGGGCCAAAAGGCCCATAGGATGAATGGGGAGTATTACTTATTTGCGTTTAGCAATTAGCTAATCGCAAATAAGATAGCGATTGAAAGGGTGCCAGGGTTGTCAAAAGGACACCCTGTAGCACCCCTTAAATGCTAATATGAACAGAGGTTGCGCACACACATGTCCTTTGGACATGTGTGTGTGCAACATGCAACTCAGAAAAATGCTTTTAAAAGCATTTTTCTGAGTTATCGCTATTTACCACGAGGTTTGACCTCGCGGTAAATAGCGGCCCGAAATTGCGATTTCGCAATTTTTAAATGGATGATGAATTGCATTTAAGGAATCTGAAATAGAGATTCCTTAAATGTAATCCATCGCAAATTTGCAAAAACGCAATTACCGATTTTTGCATTTGGGATGATGAATCCCAAATGCAAAAATCTCACTCGCAAAGGGCCAGATTCTCAGAATCTGGCCCTTTGCGAGCCAAATTCAGCTTCATGAATTAGGCTGTATATGCTGTAAATCTCCAGTATCAGTTTTACAATGCTAACAATTTAGTGAATCTAAGAGTTTAACATTGAATAATTTAAGTGTGGACCAAAAACATTGATATAAAAGATAAATATTAGTTTGTACAAGATTGGTCCAGGAGATAACTAGAGACATTAGATAGCCAGATAGATTTCCATTGTATATTTGAAGATTGTAAATTTATGTCTGAAGACCATTTTGAATTTAGAGCCATTAAATGAGAAGGATGATCAGAATGTTTTCTAAACACTTTAGAAGCTATCAGCCTGCTTCATCAATCTCCTGTTTTGCAAGGCCCTAATAGCGAATTATAGCTATTCGCTATTAAGGACTCTCAAAACGGGATTCATGTAGGATTAGCAAAATTTATTGCGATTCCTACTGATTCCTTATTTGCGATTAGCAAATTGCTAATCGCAAATAAGGAAAAACTCCCCTTTCATTCCTATGGGCCAAAAGGCCCATAGGAATGAATGGGGAGTATTCCTTATTTGCGATTAGCAATTTGCTAATCGCAAATAAGATTGCGATTTGAAGGGCGCCAGGGGTGTCCAAAGGACACCCTGTAGCACCCCTCAAATGCACATTTGAACAGGTGTTGCGCACACCCATGTCCAGAGGACATGTGTGTGTGTAACATGCAAAAGAAAAAAAAGCACTAAAGTGCTTTTTACTCTCTTTTTCGCAATTTACCTCAAAGTCAGATTTCGTGGTAAATTGCGACCAAATATTGCGAATTCGCAATTTCAAATTGGGTGATGTATTGGATTTAAGGAATCTCTATTAGAGATTCCTTAAATCCAATTCCTCGCAAATATGCGATTTCGGTAATAGCGATTTTTGCATTTGGGATGATGAATCCCAAATGCAAAAATCGCACTCGCAAACGGCCAGATTCTCAGAATCTGGCCCTTTGCGAGCGCAATTCATGTTGATGAATATGGCTGTATATGTCCTGTTCGGCTGAGCAACTTAGCAAAAGGTAACATATCAGAATAAGTGTTAAGAATAGTATTACAGAGTAGCTCATATTTAGAAAATTCAGATTGAGGTATATGGTACTTCGTATGTAATTGGTCAAATGAATAGAACTTATTTCATTGACAAATATCAGTAATATAAAAAATATCAGCATTAATCCATGAGCTCCAGAAAGAAATATGCTTATTCAATTTGAGTTTGGGTTAAACCAAAGGGAAACTTTTTTATATGATTTACTGTTAATTGTATTTTTTTCAACAAAAGATAGAGGGGCAATTTTACAGGCTGCAATTGTAAGTGAAATCTTAGCAAATGTTCTGTTAGTTATTATTATGAAAGTAGGTTGAGGATACGGCTGTAATAAGTTTTTCTCTAATATAAGCCATTTGGGAGAGTTAGAAAATCAATATTTTAGAACCGTAGGTAGCATTGTGCACCTATAAAAGATATGTGGTATTTCTTGAAATAAGCTAAGCTAGCTAACGCCTCCTTCATGTTTGGGAATTTGTAATGTTTTAAGACTAAGATGGGCAGGTTTGTTATGCGAAATAAAATTAGTAATTAGTTTACGGTATAAAGTTTAGTAAAGAAAGTGGAAGGGTATGCATGGAAAATTATAAAGAATTTGTGGAGCAATAGTCATTTTAAGTTCTTCAATACGTCCCAACCAATTTAAATGTAGGTCGACCATTTATCAAGTTTCTCTTTTGTGTTGGTTAGTATCTTAGGGCAATTGATTTAAATTGTATTTTTATTTGAATCATCAAAAAGTAATCCCCAAACACTTTAATGTCACTTGTGACCACAATATGTTGATGTTACATCCTTCATTCACTTGTATATGTTTATTTCTGTACCTTTAAATTAAGTTGTATTTCTTTGTATGCTTTGAGTTCCATTTAGAACTCAAAGTAGCTGCTAGGCAATAGAGTCAGTTGCCTGTTCCTGCCTGCATAGTAGCTGCTTTCATCTGTTGCTGTGCCGCTTCTAATAAATCATCTGGATATCATCTAACTGTTCCAGTGTCCTTTCTAACAAAATTTGGCGACGAGGGAGAAGAACCAGTTAAGCGGCACAGGTGTGGAGTTTGTTTATTTTTTTTTATAATATTTCAACATTGCTGGTACCACAGCAAGCAGTAAAACGGACTGCAGCATTGTTTTCAAGAACATTGAAGACTCCGTGGACTGAAGTTCCCGTTAATTTTACTCCAACCAACAGTGAATGGCGAATTTTAATACATTTTGGTGGAAATAGGATTGTGTTTACTTTCAAGTCATCCTCACCGGCAGCTGGAGCGAGATGAGTAGCAACCGCATTCCTGTCGGAGCAGCTGTTCCAGCATGACGAGTTGTGAGCGCATTCTCCACTGCCAGAAGTCGGAGCGAGCTTGGAGTTCCTTGGTGTGTGACGTAGGAGCAAGGAGCAACGCGAGTTCTGGGCTACGCAAGACTTCATTAATCTCTGCATCATCACGTTGCGACGTAATGTGGTGGCCATTTTGTTTTGTTGTTCCGGTTTCCATGGTTACAATTACCGATCTGAAGTGTTTATTTACATGTGTATAAAAGAAAGAAGATTTAAGAAGGAATCGGCAGTATCGAGACAATTTTCATTTTTATTTTTGTTGTGGTGCAATACTTGAAATAAGTGACATTCCGATTTTTGTGGAACAATATTTTAGCTCAGAATTGTTTTTTTTATCTTGGTAGTTTGCTCCATTACATCGTTTTTTTATCATAATTGTTTTAGCAATATCTATTTTGGGAATGTTTTATTTTATCTTTAAATATTTTCATTAGTAGACATTACAGAAAGAAAAACAATCCACATTCAATCAATCAATCAATCAATGACACTTATAGAGCGCGCTACATACCCGTAGGGTCTCAAGGAGCTGGGGGGGGGGGTGCCGCTACTGCTCGAACAGCCAGGTCTTCAGCTTCTTCCTGAAGGAGAGGTGGTCTTGGGTCAGGCGCAGGTCGGTCGGGAGGGAGTTCCAGGTCTTGGCGGCCAGGTAGGAGAAGGACCTTCCTCCTGTAGTCGCTCTTCGGATGCGGGGGACGGCGGCGAGGGCGTGGTTGGCTGATCGGAGGTGGCGTTTGGGAGCGTAGAAGTTGATCCGGCTGTTGAGGTAGCTCGGGCCTTGGTCGTGTAGGGCTTTGTGTGCGTGGGTGAGGAGGCGGAAGGTGATTCTTTTGTTGACGGGGAGCCAGTGAAGGTCTCTCAGATGTCCGGAGATGTGGCTGGTTCGTGGGATGTCGAGGATGAGTCTGGCTGAGGCGTTCTGGATCCGCTGGAGTCTCTTCTGGAGCTTGGCGGTGGTACCGGCGTAGAGGGCGTTGCTGTAGTCCAGTCAGCTGGTGACGAGGGCCTGGGTGACGGTGTTCCTGGTCTCGGTGGGGATCCACCAGAAGATCTTCCGTAGCATGCGTAGGATGTTGAAGCACGCCGAGGAGACGTTGTTGACTTGCCTGGTCATGGAGAGGGAGGAGTCCAGGATGAAGCCCAGGTTGCGTGCATGGTATGTCGGTTTGGGTGCGGTGCCCAGGGCGGGAGGCCACCAGGAGTCGTCCCAGGCGGAGGGTGAAGAGCCCAGGATGAGGACCTCCGTCTTGTCAGAGTTCAGTTTCAGGCGGCTGGTCGTCATCCACTCGGCTACCTCTTTCATCCCTTCGTGCAGGTTTGCTCTGGCGGAGGCGGGGTCGTTGGTCAGGGAGAGGATCAGCTGGGTGTCGTCGGCGTAGGAGATTATGCTGAGGTTGTGTTTGCGTGCGATGGCCGCGAGGGGGCTCATGTAGACGTTGAAGAGGGTGGGGCTCAGAGATGATCCTTGAGGGACGCCGCAGATGACTTCGGAGGCCTCTGACTTGTACGGTGGTAGGCGGACTCTCTGTGTTCTTCCGTTGAGGAAGGAGATGATCCATTCCAGCGCCTTGTCCTGGATTCCGATGTTGCTGAGGCGCTGTACTAGGGTGCGGTGGCAGACCGTGTCGAATGCCGCGGAGAGGTCTAGGAGGATGAGGGCCGCTGTTTCTCCGTTGTCCATCAGGGCTCGGATGTCATCGGTGGCGGCGATGAGGGCGGTCTCGGTGCTGTGATTGGCTCGGAAGCCGGACTGTGAGGGGTCGAGGGATCCATTCGTCTCGAGGAAGGCGGCCATCTGCTTGTTGACGGTCTTCTCGATGACTTTGGCTGGAAACGGGAGGAGCGAGATGGGGCGGTAGTTCTTGAGTTCGGTGGGGTCCGCTGTTGGTTTCTTGAGTAGAGCGCTGAGTTCG